>NC_081137.1:2023571-2335714 GCF_958295425.1 Solea solea
CAGTGGGCTGTTGGCGTCCGTATGAAGGATCTGCGCGCCTGTGTGTGTGTGTGTGTGTGTGTGTGTGTGTGTGTGTGTGTGAGAGAGAGAGATCAGTGTGGTGGAAACTGAAGGAATATGAGCAGATTTTCAGCTTTCAGCCACTCTCGCAGTATCACTGATTTCCCAGCGCTACCAATCTGCTAAAGGACCAAAGACACGTTCGCTCCAGTCTGGCAACCAAACTCCTCTTCCCCCTCTTCCTCCTCCTACTCTCCAGCTTCTTCTTCATCCTCTGTACCATATTGTTTTTTTAGCCTCTTCCTGCTGCAGTTTCATGGAGCAGAAGTTCATGACTTGAGGTTGAGATGTAAGTTTGAAGAAGCGACGTTGGCGGTCAAACCCATCGAGGTAAAGTTTGGTGATATTTTCTCAATATTGCGTCAGATCATGACATTTATCGTAAACACAGAGCTGGTGCATACGAACGTAAAATTGGCCTTGTTTCTTGGAAATTGTTCTTATTTTTTTTTGCCTAAAAATAAAAATAAATATTGACAACCAAGTTTTGCTCGAGAAAAATCAAATATTGAACTTATAATAAAGTATTATAGCTCACTTTTAGCTTGAATTACTCCTAACAAGTCTCTCCGGAGCTCCCCCTTGTGTCCACAGCTTTTTATTTATGTGTTTTATGTGGGAATCATAAATGTGTTATTTTTTTTGTGAACGATAATTTATTATTTATTTATTTCACTTTTATTTTACCGGGATAATCCCACTGAGATTGCAATGGGATTTCTTTTCCAAGGGCGTCCTGGCTAAGAGGCAACAGCAACAACAAACACACACATCAAATTTCAATAAAACAATAACACGCATTCACCAAACAACAGAAGCCTAAAAGCAGAAACGGGACTGATGATTTATATTTATACGAACCCTAACCCTTTTTTTAAATAATCCAAAGAAACCAGATTTTGGAGTTTGAGGGTGTTCTGTCGTTGGTTGCAGTCTTTTTTTTCCAAGTTCTGTTCGCACACTGGGGACGGGAGAGTGAGTAATGTGCTATCATATCAACACAAACCCTTTTTATTTTAAAATTCTGTAAAATATCATCACAAATATTGTTTTTTTTCCACTGACTGGTTCCCTAATGACCAGATTATCTGCTCTGAGGCCCCCAGGTCATTTGAGTTTGAGCCCCCTGAGTTAAATGCTACATGCTTATAATAATAAATCCAAGTAGAAAAGAAAATAAAGTGTTTTTTTATATATATATATATTCTAAGCTTTGCCTACTCATTGTTCACTGAGCCAGTGCTGTGCAGAATTAAATAAGATGCTGGAGACTCTCACGACATGACACAGCACAAATGTAAGTCAAACTGAGCTTCCAATTCTTTTGAGGTCATTTGGCAACTGCGACTCTTAGCTGTTTCTGTTCATTAAGCTAATAGAAACATGACGTTCTGCGGGGGATTAAATTGTTTTTGAAAGAAATTACAATCTATTTTTTTTTCTCTCCCCACTGGTTTTCTACACAGGATGTGCGTTGACCCTCCGAAAGCTCTTTTCATGTATTAGTCGTTACTACCTGGACGTTCCCGTTGTGTTTTGATGTGTGGTTTGACCTGTGAAGCCGCCTCTGGTAGCTGTCAGCTCCTCTTGTTAATCTCCCGGACATGATGGGATGTCAACAGTTTCCTGTCTTCACCGTGTGACTGACAGGTTTCCCATTTTGTGCGGCTTTATTTGCCGGAGTGAGCCGGGCAGAGCCCTCTGGCTCCTGGGGTTGAGGTAATTAAACGGTGCAGGTTTTGGTTTTCTTTGAGCTGGAGTGTTGCCCATCCCTGAAAGCCTCGGTGTTCAGCCTTGTGGTTGCAGAGAAGTTGGCTTTACTAAATACTCATTTTTGAAATGTCCTAATTTCACCCTGCTTATCTTAAATGATGCCACCAAAAATGGGTTACATTTTTTTGCATTGTACTTTTTCAAAGGTTTGATTTTGTTTTCTCCAGTGTGCCGTATTGAATTTCGAGTATCTCGCCGTGAATACGATTTGGACAAAGATGTCGTGCTGTTAGCATCCTTGGCCTTCTGTTATTTCAAAAACAACAACAAACTGGAAATAAGACTACACTAGTGTAAGAACAAGATAACAGAATAAGCCACACCCCCCCCCTATATTATTTTAAATTATCTAAGTTGTTTCATTTCAGATGAGGTTATAATATGCAGTTTTTTATGTATTGTATATGTATTGCACAGACACAAAATAATGTCTTCTCTCACATACGGAGATGTGTGGTTTCTCCTTTTGGCCACAGGGTGGAGTACCTGCTAAATCATGACGGTCTCCCATGGAGCTCACCTCCATGGGAGACCGTCATGATTCCTCCCGGGTTCCGTAGCGATTGCGGCGCGTCAGAGAAATATATATCATAATTTTGCGTGACAATGTCAATGAGTGAGACTTGAGAGCCCTGGTACTGTGTTAGCCTCCTGTTGCTCCTGTCCAGAGCCAATCAGAGAGCGATAGTTAGGTTAGAGGCGGGACTTCCAGCAGAGACCGACTGTTAACCCTTTGTGTGCCATAAACATTGCCTAAACACTAGCGGGTGTATCAATATCAATAGGGACTAAACAGCAGAGGCTGGATCTTGGTAGGGGCGTGTCCCAATCCTACGCCCCTGGAGCGAATGAAGATGTTTGACGATGCAACACGAGGCACTTCCTGCCGTTTTATGGCCCAAACGATGAATAAATTAATCACAAAAGTAATAGAGAGGAATGAACAGTGGAGGTAAACACGAGCTGCTGCAGCTCTGCGTTACAGCCCTGATTATACTGGTGCACTTGTTTCAGTACAACAGAAACAGCAGCAGGTTCATTTTGACTTCACTTTGATTTGCACTGTCATCTATGAGAACATCCTTTTTTTTTTTCCTGGCCTGGAGCGAACTGCAGTGGCCGGTGTAATCAATTCTTTTATTAGGTTACATAGGCTTTGGGAGAAAAAGGAATCTCTGACTGTTATCAAAGCCCCCGCTATAAAAGATACATAATAATAATAATAATAATAATAGGAGCTAGTATATAATATAATAGTATTAAACTGAAGTCTATTAAACAGGATCGACACAGACAAAGTAAAAGGAAATAAAAGCTCCCCCATGATTTGTGCTTTGGGTTAGGCTCCAGCAAAGCTAACATCGTGCATTTTTTTTTTTTGCCAACATTCTTTTTATTGTTTTTCACAACATAAAGAAATACAATCACATGTATTGAACAAACATGTCAACCGCACCCCATCCCATCCCAATTGTTCCAATTTTTGGTTGGGGAACTAAATAGTTATAGTCCATTATATAGGAGTAAACAACAACAAAAAACAACAAACATTACTGTATAATTGAATATTACAGAGGGCCACTGTTCACACGTCTCCAGGTTCTTCCATCACATGTGGCAAATCTGTTTGTGATATATAAGAAATAAAAGGGTCCCAGATGTGATGGAAATGATGCTCTTGTTGTTTTAGTGTGAAGGTGATTTTCTCTAAGGGCAGAGTGGTAGATAGCTCAGTAAACCACCTGCTGATTCCTGGTCTTCTGGTATTTTTCCAGGATAGAGCTATTATTCTTTTTGCAATTAATATACTCAAATCTATAAATAATCGTTTATTTTTTGTTATTTTCAAATTCTCTGGGTACAAACCTAATATAAACAGCTGTGGGATTAAAGGTAGTTGAATATGTAAAATATTTTGAATATATTGTTTTACTTCTTGCCAGAATTTTTGTATGTCTGTACATTGCCAAATACAATGGAAAAATGTCCCCTTTTCCTTCTCACATTTGATACAAATATCAGGAATAGCACTATTATATTTATTTAGCTTTTCTGGAGTTATATACGATCGCATCAACCAATTATATTGCAGTAATTTTAGGCGGGTGTTAGTAGTTCTTGATTGTGCTTTAGCACATGCCTCTTCCCACTCAACCACCGAGATGTTTTCCTGTAGATCCTCTCTCCATGCCCCCAGCCGTCCCATAGATGTTTCTGTACATCCATCCACCAGACATTTATACATTTTGGAAATTAGACCCCTCCCTAAACAATTCGTATTCATTAGTTTCTCTATAACAGACATTTCAGGGATATCTAATGTTTGATTTTGTTGTGTTCTAATGAAATTTTTTAACTGTAGATATTTGAAAAAATGATTACGGGGTATATGAAATTTATCAACTATTTCTTCAAATGACATCAGCACCTTTTGCACATTGTACAGATCTCCTATTTTCCCCAGCCCCTTCATGACCCAAGATTTAAATCCCCCGTCTGCTTTTCCTGGTGGGAAGGAGTCATTCCTCCATATTGGGCTGAAGACAGAGAGAGAGGACGTTTCTTTAAGATATTTTTTAACTTGATGCCACACTACAATCATGTTTTTCACAATAGGATTTTTTGTAGTCTTTTTAAGGATTTTAGTGCTTGCTGAATACAGGTATGTAGGGAGGGGCAGACTTAGCTGGAGTTCCTCCATTTCTTTCCAGAAAGGAGCATCTCTTTCTGTGAAGTAGAATAGCAATGTTCTCAGTTGTGCTGCCCAATAGTACCAGAGTGGGTTGGGACATTTCAGTCCCCCTCTGTCAAAAGGTAAGTACAGTAGTGATAGTCGTGTTCGGGGACGTTTATTATTCCACAAAAATCTGATAAACAATCTTTTTAGTTGAGTGAACAGGTTACTTGGAGGAGGAAGTGGAAGATTTTGAAACAGATACAACAGTTTAGGCAGTATATTCATTTTAAGGATATTTATTTTACCTATTAGTGATATTGGTATATGTGTCCACCTATCCAGTGATTTTGAAATTTCTTGCATTAATGGTTCATAATTACATGCTATAATATGTTTAAGTTTTGGGACAATTTGGATACCCAAGTATGTGAAGCAATCCACAATTTTAAATTGAGTAGCTACATTAGGAGGGTTTTTACTTTCTAGTTGGTTTAGAAACATAATTGATGATTTGGATTTGTTTAATTTATATCCTGAGATTTTTCCAAATATATTGATGAGTTCTAATAATTCAGGAATGGATGTTTCCATCTTTTTCAGAAAAATTATTATGTCATCCGCAAATAGAGCTAGACGGTGCTCCTGTTGCCCAACTAATATGCCTGTTATGTTTTGGTGCATTCGTATAGCTATTGCCAGTGGTTCTATAGACATTATAAACAGCAAAGGAGATAAGGGATCTCCTTGCCTACATCCTCTTTGTATTTTAAAAGATCTGGATATATTACGATTAGTTATGATTTCAGCATATGGTTCTGTATAAAGTAGTTTTATCCACTTATTAAAATTTTCTCCAAAACCAAAACGTGTAAGGATCTCAAATAAATAGGACCATTCCACTCTGTCAAACGCTTTTTCCGCGTCTAATGACAGTAATGCTGTATCTGCTGCCCCCTTTTCTTCAAACAATATATTTAGTATTCTCCTAACATTATAGAAGCCTTGCCTATTTTTTACAAAGCCATTTTGATCTTTGTCAATAATATTTGGAATAATTTTCTCAAGTCTCCTGGCTATTATTTTACTCAAAATTTTTAAATCCACATTTAAAAGACTGATTGGCCTAAAATTTTCACAATTGTTATTTGGTTTGCCAGGTTTTGGCAACAAAGTGATTAGAGCTCCTCTTAAGGATACTGGGAGAATTCCATTTCGAAAAGATTCCATGAACATTTCTAATAGTGGTGGCATAAGTCTATGTTTAAACATTTTATAAATTTCAATAGGTATCCCATCTGGCCCTGGGGTTTTCCCTCCTTTGATATTGTCAAGGGCAACAGATAATTCCATTAAAGTTATATCTTTTTCTAGTTCTTCTTTAATTTCTTCTGATATTCTGGGAATATGAATATGATCCAAAAAATTATTTAGTTCTAAAGTATTTAAACCTATTTCTGAGCTATACAGATTTTCAAAAAAATTCTTGAAGGTTTCATTTATTTCAATTGGGTCCACAATAGTTTCATTATTACCATTTTTCAATGAAGTTATTAGCCTTTCATTCTGCATTTGCTTGATGCGCCATGCTAGCACCCTGCCAGGTTTTTCACCTTGGTCATAGAATGTCTGTTTAAGTCGTAGTAGACCTGATAAAGCTTTTGTTGAAGATATTTCATTATATTGCGTTCTTAGTAGAAGTAGTTCTTGGTGAGTACCTTGAGATCCTGATTGATAGTATTCTTCTTCTAATTTCTTTATTTTTGTTTCTAGTGATTTTGTCTTCTTATACGTTTCCTTAGCTTTAGAGCTAGTGATATTAATTATTTGTCCTCTAATAAATGCCTTAAATGCTTCCCATCTGATACTTCCTGAGGTCTCTGTTGTATTTGTTTCAAAATAGAATTTAATCTGCTCGTCAAGAAAGGTAACAAAGCCTGTATCCGCAAGCCATTTCGTTTTAAATCTCCATTTAGGACGATCACAAGTCAATTTGGGATCACAGTAGATTAAAGAGTTTGGGGCATGGTCTGACAGGAGTATTGCATCATAGGAAACCTTCTTAATTTTACATTTTAGTATTGCTGAAATCAGGAAGAAGTCTATACGGGAATATGACTGATGTGTACTAGAAAAGCATGAGTATTTTTTATCATTCGGATTGTCTTCCCTCCACACATCGATCAAATTCATTTCTTTCATGAAATAATGAATGACACTCCTGCTTCCCGAATGTGATCGATCCATTCCTGAACTTTTGTCTTTCCAAGGGTCTAATGTACAATTAAAGTCGCCCGCCATAATACAAGCACCAGGTAAAGAAGCAATAATTAGAAATAAGTCTTGAAAAAATTTTGGCTCATCTGTATTTGGGGCATAAATATTTACCAGAATTAATTGTTCCCTGAGAATTTTCCCTTGAATAATCAGGTACCGTCCTGCCTTGTCCCTAATAACTTTGTGAATCTGTAAAGGAATAGAATCATGAACCAAGATCATGACACCCCTTGCCTGAGAGGTGAAGGGGGCTGACAAAATGTTTCCTTTCCACCTCCTCCTCACTTTGAGTTCATCTCCAAGTGTTAAGTGAGTTTCTTGAAGAAATACTATGTTAGATTGTAATACTTTAATCCTGTTCATAACTTGTTTGACCTTTTTTGTTTTTTGTAGCCCTCTGCAATTCCAAGATGTAATTTTAACCTTTAGTTCAACAGACATTGAGATAAATGACTTTGAGTTTCCCCAACATTTTAAGTAATTTCAGCCCAAATACAGAGGGAAAGAAACCAAGAACAAAATACTTTCCCCTGGCCATTAACATACACCTGAGAGTCATTCCTCCAGGTGCCCCCCCACCCCCTTCAAATATTGGACCTCCAGAAAGCAAAAAGCTGGTCCACACAATGTGAGGAACAGTATAGCTATGCTGATGCATAATAATAATAGTCAAAATAATTTAAGAGGAAAAAAAAAAAAAAAAAGAAACTGAATATACCTAACTGCTCTGCTACTATCATTCAGATAATTGTTTTAGAGCAACCCAACAAATGAAAAACATACCGATATGTGGTCTCCTGAATTAAGTAATATATATTAAATAAATCGTTTCTTATCGATAGACAGGTGAGGCAGGGAACTCAGAACAGTGTATCTAATTAAACAATTTTAACTTTGCCCTCCACTTCTGTCTCTACAAATACAGGATAACAGAGTAATGTATCAACAGCGGCTTAATTTGCATGTCTTATGGTCCTCTACTCCTCAGTACCTCAGTGCTGTTCCTTATCCGACTGGATTTTCTTAATAAAATGTTCGGCTTCGTCTGCGTTGTTGAAGATGTGGGAGCGATCGTTGTAGGTCACTATAAGCCGGGCCGGAGGGATCATGCCGTACCGGAGCCCAAGTGATCGTAGTTGTCGCCTCGCCTCCTCAAACTCCTTCATCTTCTTGTGCGTCTCCGCTGTCATGTCATTGTAGAATCTCACCGGCTGGTTTTTGTAGAGGATCTGCCGTTTTGCCCTGGCCGCTCTCATCACCGCTTCCTTATCCTTATAATTCAAGAACTTCATTATAATGGTCCTCGATGCAGAATTAGACCCATGTTGTCGTTTTGGCCCAAGCCTGTGTGCTCTTTCCACCGTGATTGTCCCCCGGAGCGGAGTCAGCTCCAGCGCCTCCGGTATCCAGCTCTCCAGGAAGCCACAGGTGTCTACACCTTCTGCGCCCTCAGGTAAATTAACAAGCCTTACATTGGAGCGACGTGACCGGGTCTCCAGGTCCAGTACTTTCTCTTCGAGGTCTTTATTTTTCCTCTCTAGATTTTTCACCTTCTCTTGTAGCTCAGTTGTATCATCTTCTGTTGTCGAAATCCTCGCCTCTGCCTGTGTGACTCTTCGTGAGCAGTCTGTCAAGTCCTTCTTCACATTCTCGATGGCGGTGAGAATACCATCAAATTTGGATGAGAACTCAGACTTCATGTTGTTAATAGCCGTTAGTATAGTTGTCAAAGTGGTACCGGACTCCTCGTTGGTAGTAATATCCGCCTCCGACTGCTTCTGGCAGTCAACGCTAGTGGTGGCGCCAGTGTCCGCGGTAGGATCCATGTTGCTAGCAGTTAGCTTATCTTTAGCGGTTGACGTTGCAAAGTTGGTCAGGCTGGATTGATGTATCTGGCCACGATTCGTCTTCTTAGGTGGCATCGGTATTATTTTTTAGTACTGGTGTAGTTGTCGGGCCGTTTGATTCATACGAATTTTGCTTTTGGAAAGGATTTTAAGGATTTGAGTAGCAGAGCAGTCTTACACGCGTCTCATCAGCATGCCGCCATGACCGGAAGCCAACATCGTGCATTTTAGTCAACATTGCTTTTTTTGCTGCCTTTAATTAACGCAAAATAAACCTGTGGCACTTAAACACGTCTTTCAGCAGCGACGTTAAAATTACTGGGATCTCTTTTACCGTTTGCCCTCGAGCTTTACAACTCGAACACACCTCGCGGGGATTTAAATCTTCCCCCCGTCCGCTCAGATATTGACCGGTCGTCCGCCGAGTGGACACTGGCGTTGTAAAATGCATGAGTAACCTCGATTATCAAACAGGAGCACGTGCGTCGATACAAGCCGCACATGTCCTCGCGGAGTTTGAAAAATCGCATTAAAAACCTGTTAATTTAACACCAGCTTCATTTATTTATTTATTTTTTTGGTTCTCAATGCGAGGCATTACGTCGGCCCTGGGGGGCCCGAGCTCAAATGAGAACTTGATTCATTTTGCTGTCATTTAATTTGCTTGAAAAGATGCCAGTTTGAAAACATGGAGAAATATATTGTTTGTGTTTGCAGGAGGGAATGAGAAGTCAGTTTTCTGAAAACTACAGGTGCTCAAATAACTTTAAGCCCAAAGTTACCTCGAATGGATGTTTCAAGGTGGTTGTTTTTTTTGAAGTATCTTGGGCATCTTTTGGGATAATTGAAGTATTTTGAAAACAGGAAACATTTATTCATAGTGACTACACAAAATATGAAATATCCATGTTCCCACACCTTGGTTGACATCAAATTCAAGGACGTTTCAAGGACTGGCGCCTTGGTGGCGCCATTTACATAAAATCAACTTCTTTCTTGCACAAAATTCAAGCACATTCAATGACCCATGTAGTGTATGGGGGGGGGGTCGCGTACCTCGCTCAGGGCTGCCCCAGCCCTTTGACCTGGCGGAGACTCGAACCGGCAACCCTCCGCTCAAAAGCCAACCTCCCTTTTCCACTTGACCCTGCGCTGTCCAAGGTTGAGGGAGCTAATTGGTTTTGTCCAGCAGGTAAAGTCTGGTAAACATGTAAACAAAAGCTGCCGGGGTAATTAATGTTTGTTCCAGAATCACGGCGCACAGATGGAAACATTTGTTTTATTAGCCATTAAAGCTCAGCTGCGTTTGCCGAGTCATCACTGATTGAGTCATTTGTATTGATTAAAAACCAATCAATCGATCTCGCCGCCGATAGATTAAAGTCGTGTCGTTGTTGTTTGGTCGGAACAATGAACATAGTTGTGTTTTTAATGTGTAATTAATAGGAACGATAGGACTGATTCACAAGGTCACGATTCATTTAGAGATATTCTTGCTCCCATACCATCGCTTCCCACCCAGTACGTATGCGTGTAACCATGGAGCAACTCAGTGAAGCATACAGTATTTTCATTTTCACACAGCAGGACAAAGCAGATGGGCAAATCCAGAGTAAATTGGACTGTGAGTAATAAAGTTTTTTTTTTGTTTTTTCTTTCCCTGGTATGTCGTCCCAGAGATCACGCAGCGTTTGATTGCCAACCTTAAAGAGGCTTAGCGTAATGAATTAGTCATAAAATTCCCCCAGGGCGTGAAGGAGGAGGGTCTGGCCTACAAATACACCAGTGTATCAGTAGCAGATAACGGCTCACACAATTAAGTTTGGCAAAGACTTCATTAGCGTAATTCTGGAATACTCTGAATCCGTGTTGATAGGACGTTGGAGGCTTTGTTGAATTTTAAAGCAAAAGCGTTCTCACACACACACACACATACATAGTATGTAGGGCAATTTCTAAGAGTTGGATTATTTATGCTTTTGTTTTCATACAGAATCAGTTACTGCCTCCATAACTGAAAATGTGCTACAGTCATTTAGTACGTTTGTCAAAGAACATATTAGCTGAGTCAATAAAAGGCTGCCAAGTGTTTACCTGTGAAGTTCGCCCATTTTTTGACTTTGCTTAGTTGAATATGGACCAAATAAATGTGCACATATGCTCAAACGGATGAGAGCGTTTTGGTTTGAACTGACCTCGATCTGTCCCTCTGTCTCCTATTCATTCATTCATTCATTCATCCGTCTGTCCTTCTGTTACTCGCTACATTTGGTGAGCGTATTTTTGTGTGTCGCGAATGGTTGTCACGAACACGGATGTGCGCGTGAGAACATATTGTGTTGATTGTGTCGTTGCTGCAGCGCTGTAGTCTGGTTTTCACCTTCTCGCAGAGCGACGTTGAAAGTGGCTGCATTCCGCTGGCACAAGCAGTCGTGTGAAATAATAGGAGTGAATGTCAGACGGAGATAAATGGACGCTTTGAATCATCAGTTTTCATTGAAAATGCTAATTTCACTCTCCGCGCCTCCTGTTAAGTTCTGCAACAGGGTTCACTCGAGGTTTTCGCCTCTATGTTGTGCTTTGGCAGAGAGGAGGTGTAATATCACAAATGACCCCGGCTGCTGGGACAACGCTGATTTATTCACACCCTCTAAATCCCCCGCATAAAGAGGCTTAGACCCTCACTGTGCCCTCATAATCAATTACTGGTCCCCCACTGACCGCTCACCGCCCAAGAGGTTGTCAGGCGTCAGTGGTGTGTGTGTGTGTTTTTGTTTGTCTGGTGACGACGTAAACAAGGCCAGAAATAGAAGAAGCTGCGGTGTGTTAATGTATTGCTTAAAAAAGACGAAGGATAGATGGTTTTTTGTGTGTCGGCATTTTTTTTTATTTTTTTTATTATTATTATTGTTTTGTAAAGATGTGACAGCAGCTCTGCTCGAGGTAAAGACGAGCGCGATCCCGAATGAAGGATGGGAGGAACAACGGGTCCGACACCGCTGCCCTCTGGGAAATCAAACGCGGCTCAAACTGTGAGAGAGCGTGAGCTTCGTCTGCCGCGCGGTTCTGCTGCGTCACATTGTCGGCTGTTGGAGGAGTCATTTTTCACGCCGGCGACACTCTCCCCTCTCTCTCGCTCGCCTTTTCTGTTCAAACGCGGCAGATGCAGGTGGGTTAATCCCACAGATTTGTGCGTTCCGGGTGAAATGACCGCGTGAACTCATTAGGACTTCTAATGAGGATTAAAGTGGAGCACTGCTCCGTTACCGAGTTCCCGATTGCCGCTCACACGTGTGACGACGGCACGACCAAACGTTCTCTCGGCCCGAGCCAGAGACCCGGTGAGCGGACGGGGCGGAAGTGTTGCCAACACTTAATCAACGACGGAACTGCAATTAGTTTAAACACTGATAAACACAATTAGCTGAATAATTTGTCAGTGTACATACACATCTCCAGGAAGTCTCTGTGGGAGTTCTCCATGTTGGGTTCACCATCTGTCCCAACCCACTTCCTGCGGAGAGGCACCAGATTGTAAACGTTGATGCTATCGCTTTGTCATGGTTTGGTAGCTTTGATTTCAGACCGCCGCAGTTTGGCCAACAATCATCCGTCGTTTTAAAAGATACTGTAAGAATTTCAGTGAAACAAATAAAGGGGCGGTGACATTTTGTACCTTTTTTATTTTTTAATCATCATTCTTATAATTGCACTGGAGAAGTGAGGCAACATCAGACATGCGCAGCCAGATTCGGATGAGCAGCTTGCTCGATACACATCGTCGTCTGTCTATGACCTTAACGTATTTAATTATTCTGGAATGGTCCGCGAGTATCGAAGGTCCGACTGTGGCGATTTCTGTTTCCTGTGGAGACGACCTTGAGTAGAGCAAAGTTTCCCTTCCCTGCGAGAGTTTAGGAGTGAAACTAATAACCCTTTAACTTTAAGTTACTGATATGAACTTATCAGTATTGGCATCAGAGAGACAGATGGCTGAAGATTAGAAATTTCCCTCACAGTGTCGAGTTCTATCTCCTCCTGAGCACCTGTGGTGCACAAGCCAATCTGCGCTGATCTTGGCCGATCCAACCAATCGAATTGGCGGATATGAAAGACATGTATTGGTTTCATGCATCATGTCAGGATGTTGTGTTACCGCTTTATCCTCCTTGTGAGGGTCCACTGGAGTCAGCTGACATAGGGTTCAAGGTGGGGGAACACAACAGTGGTAGCCATGTTTCCCCATATCAGGATGTGAAGGGAAACTGTGTTTTAGAAACCTGTTATAGACAGCATCTCTTTATAAACGATTCCAAAAACCAGTCAAACACCAGGCTGATGTTCCAGTTTTATGAGTTCGTAAGTTACTTGAAAGGGTCGAGCTTGTCCCGCCTGCTGATTAGTTTCCGTTGCCAAACTGAACCTTGGTCGTTTTGCAGAGTTCTTGATGTTGACAGCATTTGTGCATCGACCTGGAGGAAAGATGTACGTGACCTTGTGCCTCCTCTGGTTATTTCCCTCCCAGCGGTGGATGTCGGACTTCCCACCCGCCGACAACACACATGCTTGTTGATATCCATCTCGCCCGAGCCAGAGCAGCTCCCGCGGAGCACTGGATCACCCGCGCGCCCCTGCGTATTACCATTTCATGGCGCCGCAGATTATCCCAATGAACATGTTCATCACTTGCACTCCTATCGAGTTGTCCGATTCCCGCGAATCAGGTCTTCGGGGAAACGTTTGTGCGGCTAATCCGGCCCGTATATTTGGACGGCGTGTCAGGATAATAACCGCTACGTGGTGGGAAAAATCAAAATCCCATTTTCGCAGCCGGCCACTAATCTGTGGGCCCATTTGGCCAGAGCAGGACATAATAAAGCCTGCTGACTGTCTTATGTTTGGAAATGAAAGCTGTTTCCTGAGCAGGCACCGGCATCAACTGCTGTTTGTCAGTGTCTCTGCAGGAGAGTGTGTTTTGTGTGTGTGTGTGTGTGTGTGTGTGTGTGTGTGTGTGTGTGTGTGATGTTTCCAGATGGGGCTCAGCTCAGTGCCGGGAAACACGGTGTTTGGGACGTGACTTTGCTGCGAACCTTTTCGTCCTCCGGGGCTTGAATCGCGGGTGTCGCGCGCAGCTCGTGCAGGACAGGCGATGGCACGTTGTCATATATGATTACACGTGAGAGCTCCGTGACGCGGTAGCGCAGTGGTAGAAGCGAGAGGTCTTTCAACTTGAAGGTTGTGGCGCCGCCGGTCTACATGCCGATGTGTCCTTGGGCAAGGCACGTAACCCCACATTCGGTGCTGGCAGCGCGTGAATGGGTATGAAAGTCTGAGGCGTGGAGTGTAAAGCAGCTTTGATTGGTTTGTCAAGACTTTGTCAGGGTCCATAAAACACTGCCTTTGATTTGAATCTACTTCCTCTGCTGCCTCTGGTTCTGTGAGTCAGACTCACCATGGCACCATGGATGTTCTCACCACCTCACATTTCACATTTGCATGAACGAAAAAACAAGTTTTGGAAGAAGTTGGAGAGGCACAGCAGTCTATACTGGGGTTGCCCAAAATAAATGGTTACGAAAGTTTGTGCTGACTTTGTTACAAAAACAAATGGACTTCACAAACTGTTCACAAACAAAACGTTTTTTTAATTTCTTTCTATTTCTTTTTAAGTCACTTTTTTTCTGCAGCACTGCATAATAAAATAAAAAACCAGTTAGCTGCAATTTTAACGTTCTATATTTGGCTTTTGGATATTTAAGTTCCTAACTTTGCATTGGAAATACAGCAAATATCTAACTATTTAAGATTATTCTGATATTGCAATATCAATATCAGTCAGAAACGGTTTTACAATCATCTCTTTATACGATACATTTCCATCGCAATTTTCCCCACAAATCGCTCAGCCCTCAAAAACCTATTTTTACCTACTTTCTCTCGCAAATTCTAATGAAACCCGTTAAGTGCATTTCCCTGATGACGTCTCAGTGAAATTGTGTTTATTTGAAAATACATTTGTTTGGAAACAAACAAACACGGCTGAGCGACTCCGCGATACCCTCTCACCACGTTTATTAGCGTTAATTGGCGCACCTGGATTTGCGGCAGCCAGCTTTAATGACCTCCCACTGGTCCCATAATGCTCTGTGAAACACACGATGGGACTCGTCAAGTGGCAGCTTTACGGACTTTGCACCGTGATGTAATATTTATAGTCAGATCTGTCTGAGAAGAATAATGAGTGGAATCAGTGGAATCTTTATAATGTTCTTCAGAGTTGAGGATAACTCCGATCCGGGATAAAAAAATGATTTAGTTTTGGAAACGCGCTGATTTTTAAGAAAATCCATTTCTTTTATTGAACTTTTTTTTGTGCACTCACCTCTGAAGAAAGCATACAAACAAACTTGAAATAAAAATGAGAGTGTGACAAATTACAGAGAACAAAACAAGGAAAACAAGCCTTGTTTGTTTTGAATTTTTTAAGTTTACTTGTTTTTTTTCTTTATTGTTATTGAGTTTTACACAAAAGCAGAAAACTGTCTTTTTGGCTCATTTCATTGCTGACTTTTTATTAAATGTATCACAAAGTCCATGCATTAATTCATTAACGCCAATTCACCTGTCCTCATCATTCCTTCACCTTTCCCCATTATCTTGAGTTGAGACAAATAAGGAAAACCTTAAAATGTCTTTGAAAGGGTAAATAAACCCTCTCTTCTGAGGGTAATGCCTGATTTACGAATGGATCAACAAATAACCTTACTAGATACACATGTACACCTGAAAACTACTAATTTATGGGTTTAATTCCACTTTAAAGATCTTTAGTTTGCTCATTTATTCTGTCATTTCTACTTCTCTATTCCTCTTTATCTTCAGGGACACGAAATCCATGTCAAAAATGAGATTATTATTTATTCATTTGCCGAAGACTTTTGTTTTTCCCTGTTAGCGAGAAATGAAAATGGAACAATGACGATACAGATGTCTCACATTTTTCAGCTTTTAAAGACGGAAACTTGACGACGTCCTTTGTCTCGCTGCAGTGAACAGAAGTGAGAATTCTATTGGGACAATGTTTCCTTTTTCTTTTCTTTTCTGTTGTTGTTGTTGTTGTTGTTGTTGAAACACAGAGCAGTGGAAGCGTGGCGAATTTCTCCTATTCAGAAGTGCGGTATGTGTCGGAAGTGCTTTTCTCAAAGAGGCGGAAAAAGACTGATGATACGACTCAATCATGAGATCATCTGATTTTTATCTTTCTTTGTGTGAAACTAGTTTGAACTCGGCTTTGGACCGAGCGAAGATCTCGTAGATGTCCCACTTTTGGATAAAAACGCTGTTCTTTGATCATCACCACACTCACTGTTCTTCACTTCTCAAGATGTGTTTCTTTGGCTTTGAGAAGGAAGCAGGATTATGGAAAAACTGCTTTTGACGGAATTTGGAATTTCAAGATCGCTGTCTCACCAAAGACAAATGACAAAGACTGACTTTGACCAAGATCCCAAGGACAATCACTTGTCTAGTGTTGGCACATTCGGTTCTTGAATTTGAGGGAATTGGTCCTGGATAGTCCTTGAAAAGTCCTTAAATTTGATGTCAATCAAGGTGTGGGAACCCCGATTTAAGCAAAAACTCATCTTGAAACCTACACGACGACTGGCGCAAGGCAAACATGACACTTTTCCCATCAGTCGCTGAGTCAATACACTTTAAAATACACTTCACTTTTCTCTTAGTTCTTTTAGTTTATGTAACCATTAATATTTTATTTCTGGGAAAGCCAAATATTTTTTCTTTTGAGTTTGTTTTACTTTATTTTATTTTGGCATTGAATAAAGAAAATGCATCACACGGCTCCTGAGAGTTGTGTTGACAGTCGCTCCAAAACCTCTGAGGAGAGAACGCTCGCTGCTTTAGTCGGCGTCAAGTTTTCAAGCACTTTCTCTTCTTTCATTCTACTTATTAAAATTCAGCTGTTGTTAGTGCTGCCGCAAGTTTTTCCCTCATTGTTTCTCTTAAAACGCCATAAAAACAATCTCAGATGACTAAAATATGACTAAAACTAAGTTGTATTTTAGTCACTATAACTAAAACCAAATTGCCACCTCTATTTTATATAAGATTTCAAACAATAACAGTCCGTACAGCTCTGTGTTTAAGCCCTCAGATCTATGTCACAGCAAATAATTCCACTTGGCTGAAATCAGATTTTAACGAGCCTTTAATCAAACTCTTCGCCCTGCAGTTAATTCACTGTTTATCCCTGGAACAGGCAACTGTTAAGTTCAGACTCTTTACACTTCAAACTTACACTTTAATAAGCAGCTATTATCATAAATGAAGTGATATAATTGAAGTGATGACCTGACCGTGCTCTTTCACTCGAAACCTGTGCACGCATTCATGCGTGTTGCTGCGTCTTCGTGGAACGAGTAATTGCAGCCTATTTTCAGACTTTCCCTAGCAACAAGGCACGGCACGGCGCGGCACGGCACGGCCGCACAAAATTGAGGACCGTTACACTATATGTTTTTTTAGCGTAACGGCCCTCAATTTAGCGTGGCGGCCCGTTATACCATAATTTGCGGCTGACAGGCACAGCATTTAATTTAACCCTGGCATTTAACCCTGGTATTAACCCTGGTATTAATTTAAAATGAAGACTGTAGTTGCACACGAACACCAGATTTTGCACGTTCAATTTTGTCTCAATGTCCAAAAACAGGTCATAATAATTGAAACCTATGTACAGGCGTTTTTTTTCCAACTCTCTCCTCTGTGGCGACAAAGACACTGATTCGCCAGCTTCCTGAAACAGCGTGAGAGAAATTATCGCTGATGTGTCTTGCTCTGAAACCCTACTGTCTATTACAAAGGAGTCAGTTTCATCCCATTCACTTGTTTAAAGTCTTTATTTTTTTACTTTGTTTTGATTATAAACAGGAAAAAGAAATATTAACTATTCAAGGTTTTATAAAAAATCTAAAGGAGAAGGAATTATTTGCCTGCAGGTGATTCTCAAAATTCATGGTCTGATTTCCACCTTTGAGTTTATTACATTTCTTGTGTTTCAGGGACAAAAGAGAGAAATACTTTGTAGTAGATTTTATTATTGTAGCTACTAACTCATTTCCATCTGTAGTCCCTGAGCAGGCGACTTACCCTTTCCACTTTTTGGTATAAAGTATGGAAATCAGTGCAGGTTTTCAGATGAGCCGTTCTTTAATGGCCCTGAAAGAGTGGAGAATGTCGTCCTGGGAGAATGCTCCGATCCCCCCGGGATCCGACCTTGAAGCTCGGCAAATTTGCTCTGAGAGTAGTTGAACAAAGCTCCTCGGAGGTGGAGGTGGAGGTGGAGGTGCAGCAGCATGTGGAATATTTCATGTTCTAAACGAGTATCAAAGTGAGAAAAATCAGCATTCTGCTGTTTTAAAATCGGCTATTCCCAAATGTAGCAAAAGCCACTTTCTGTGTCGCAAATTTCTGCAGAGAAAAATAATCTTACTCACTAATGTAAACAACGCTGCTTCATAAACTGTGATCCATACAAATTGTGAGAGAGATTATCCAGTGTGGGGTCAATTAATCTGCGTACACCTGTCCAAAAACATTGTCCTGTAGATATGTCTCAGACCAAGACACCTCAGATTTTTACGTTTTGATTCACTGGATCCAGAAGAACTTTCTGGATCTGTAAAGAACTTTACCTGCTTATACTAATACCATCTTACATAAACGTGACAAATCTTTTAAGATGTCGCTGAGATCTGAACTTGTTCAATGGAACTAAACCATGTTACGTTTAAGAAGCCGACTAATCTGTAATCTGTAATCTGTTTCAGATCTGGATGAATTTAGTCTGATGATAAAGTATCTAATTCTGCATACACAAACAGACTAAAAAAACAATTGTTGCACTCAAACCCTTACGTGCAAAAATGTCCCATTGAAACCCATTCAGTTCACCACCGGTTATTTGTGACATCATCAGTCGATGGATTCTTACCAAAATAGAATGGGAACATACCTGGGTGATCACCTACCCATCACAATCATATCAGATTGATCTGTCAAAAACTGAAGACAGGAAGTTGCTAACAGAAGGACAAACTTAACAAATAAACAACTCCAAGTTTAAAGTTTCTTAATTTATTTCACAGTGCTTTGAAGTTTGATTGTATTATTCAGTAATTTGACATCTCCTTTTTAATTACATCCTATCACAGTCCACTAGGGGGCAGTGGGCAACTGTTCATGTCCCGTCAAAAATGATGAAAAGTTTAGACTTTAGGAAGAAAACGGCGATAAAAAGCTCTATCTTGAGGTGTTGGAGCTTTTATTCCTTTGTCGTGCTATAACACTGTCCACGTTACACCGTCAGTGAACGGACGCTTCTGCCTAAATGGGGGGAAAAATACACTGATTACTTGCAATAATTGGTTGTTATCAATGACGTCCAATATTCCGCAACCACAATCCCAAACGTCTCCGACTTTCCCGGACCGCGCCGGTATGATTAGAAAATTAACAATTGTGCGTAAATTAAATTGCACTAACCCTCAAGACACCATTTCAATTGCACCTGAAATCGTATTAAAATCACCTGGGCCTCCGTTTAATCAGGTGTTATAATTAGAAAAGTATTCACAGAGGTGTGTGTGTGTGTCCAGTGGTTCACACACACACACGCCCCAAACTTCAATAAAATGCGAGAGCAGGAGCTGAATGATTTGTTGTAGTGCAGCCTTATTTAAATGCATCTAGGCTTTAAGGAAATTAATTGAAAACTAAGGGGAAAAATTAGGCATTTTAAAATAAAACCATGGTTCAGTTGGAGAGACATGGTATTTTCTTTAAAATGTGGATTTATGTTGTATTTCTTTTAAATCTGAGTAGTTTTTTATTGATTTGATCTGAAAGTTAAACCTAAATGGCTTCATTTACTGTATTTGCTCGTACGACTTTTGAGATGGACGTCAGAACAGATTATGCGTTATGTAACTTTGGGCGATATGGCTTGTATCTCAATATTTTGAGTATTTATCCCGATATACGATGTATACGATGTTTATTGGGATGTAAAGCTGCACACAGGTTGTTTCTCTGGACTTATACACTTATGATTACCTTTCACTTCAGATAATTCCTGCTTTATTTCTTTCTATAAAACTATATAAAAAAGATAAAACCAAGAGTAAAACTGTAAAATGGGTATTAAAAATGATTTACATATTTACGAAATTTGATACAGTGAAATATCGTGATATTTTGTTTGACAATATTATATAATTCTAAGTATAATTTTGTAGCATATCATTTTTTTTGTATTACTAATGTTACAAATAAACTTTTTGTGGATGAGCATAAAAAAGAAAATCAATTGATGTTTCAGTCCACTAGATGGTGCCAAGTGTTCACTCACACACAACGTGAGCGTATCGCAATATATGAACCTGCAAATAGTACCCTGCAATATCGTGATAATATCGCATCGTGACTTTATATATCGTGATAATATCAAATTGTGGGGTGGTCAAATTCAGATATATCACACGTTTTATTAAGTGACTTTTTAAAAAAATATATAATTTTGACAATTCCATGCATTCTTTTAATAATATACTTTATATACTATTGAAATTATAATTAGTGTATTTCATTTATATTATTTTGTGACATCATATTTATTGCGATATACTGTACTCACACAGCAGTTCTGGAGAGAGGGAGCACTTGGCACCATCTAGTGGACTGAAACGACAATTGATGTTTTTTATGCTAATCCACAAAATGCTTAGTGTTTATTTGTCACATCAGTTAAAAAAACGATATTCTTAAAAAAATTAACACTTGGTGTCTCAAAAGCGTAAAATAATTTCACCACGCAAAAAAAGGTAAGAAAAACCTTTTAAAATTATTAAAGAAATCTAAATATCTTAAGAGACATTCTCGTCTCTAAATAATGTTAATTGTAAGTTATTTGGTTTTATTTTGAAGTTGGAAATTGCACATTTAGCGCACATTTGTGCACGTTTTTTAAAACCAAGGCTGTTAAACTGGTTTGCTAGTTTGCAGCAAATGCAACGTCTGCTGTTTATGTTCAGTATAAAAGAAAACTAGGCCATTTTTGTGATTTTACTGCCCTTTACTGTTAATAAAAACCAAGAGTGACTCTAGTTTAGAGTAAAATAACACAGCTATAATATAATTAATGCAATCTATAGTTACATTTCGATAAATAATAGTCTATATATGATAATTTTAGCTTAGGGCTCCATAAAGGCTTGGGCCGGCCCTGCACTCGTGAACTTGACAAAGTCCTCCCTCAGGATTGTGACACATCAGATCATGAAGGTGTTTATTTCGGGGTTTGGCAGCAGTTTCTTTAAAGCTCGAGGAGGCTGTAAGTCGAGTCCTCGCTGCGCTGGAACCACGGCGATGACTGCAGCTGCTGAAATGAAACGATAAAGAAACGCGAGACAAAAGGATATTCAATAGTGGGAAATCAGTGGTGGAAAAATGTCTCGGTTCTTATCCGAGGACAAACTAATACATCATGTAATCCGACAGCAGTGGGCTAATGTCCGTGTTTGAGCTCCTCCTTTCTCTCGGCGTGATTAATAAAAACCAAATCCTCCGACGCACAATGAGAACTTACGTCTGTGACTGTTTATTCTTCTCCTCCTTTCGCTCTTTCTTTCTGCGACTTTACCTCCCTCGCTGAAATCCTCTCTCCCTGCAGTGAGAGCCTGTCCTAGATTTATTTCCTCCCCTCCTCCTCCATCTCACTCACTCACTCACTCGCTCACTCATTCACCTACTTAAGCCACTTCTCATTTTCTCCCCCACTCTTCACGTTTGGCGTGTGTGTGTGGAGTTAATCGCGGCACAATTAGCAATCAAGAAGACTTTCTCGTTACAATGTGACAATGAGGTGGCGCCTGGTTTTGCACCGGTTACCGCGCCCCCCCCCTCCTCCTCCTCCTCCTCCCTTCTTCTTCCTCCCACAGGAGTGATATTAACTTTGGCTCACTGCCCGTCTAGAATTCGTTCTTATCCTCAGGAGCATGAATGTAAAGACACAGTGAAATTGCCGCCCCGTGAGTAGTGCTTGCCGCTTAAGACGAAACTGAGTGTTGTCAATTTTCTGCTTCTGTGAATTTCCAATTTGTTTAACTCCAATGAATGTGTCTCCGTCGCCGTGTCATGTGATACACCTCCACATTTAGTCAATGTCTCAGCTTCCAACGACTGTGTTTGGGTCGTGTACCAACGCTTTGTTTTTTTATCACACATATTCATGCATTACTTTTGGCCCAGATTGTGTATTTTTTTTTTGATCTTGTTATTTCCAGCTCAGCTCCTATACAGTAAGTAGGGTTGTGAGTCAGTATTGGTCAGTATCGGTATCGGTATCAGACACTGGATCGGATATCAGACAGTGTTTGAGCGGTTTATTTCTTCTTTTTGGGGAGGACAATATTTGTTACGCAGTTGGAGAATTGTGTCTTTGAAATGACTCGGCACAAACGTGTCCTGAACAGCTTCATACATTCATAAATGGTCTTAATCGACTGATGTCAATATCAAGTTTGTGATATCGGTATCGGACTAAAAAAAAGTGGTATCGTCCCGTCCCTAACAGTCAGACTGAAACACACTGTGTAAATAAAAAAGTGTTACACTCAAACCCTTAAGCACAAAAAATGTCCCATTGAAACCCGGCTCATAGAATCTGAGTCATGTGACATCCTAGATGCAGAAGTAGTTTTGTTTTAAGGGTTGTTGACACCTTGTGTTAGATAAAATGTAACACCTTTCAATTTATTTGTATTAATAAGTGAATAGTGCAGCTTTGAAGAGACTGCATGGGCGACATTGACGACTAGTAGTGCTATGGAGCAAAGTTTTGGCGATTGAAAAACTACAAATGAATGCATTTCTTAGGCCAATTATAATATGGATTAGATTATAAAAAACTAGGACAGTGTCCAAACAGTTCGGGAAAAGAGAAAGAAGTGAAACCTAATGTTTAATGACACAATGAGTATAAATCACAGACGGACTGGTTTTCTCTTTCTGGAAATGTCACAAATCCTGTAAGAGAACATTTTCACTCTGCCTCAAGGATTAAACCTTGGAAAACAACCGTTTTACTTCTTGCTGCGTTTAGTGCCGACAGTCATGGTTTAAAATGTTTTCCTGGTTGTCTTGACTCTGCTCTCGCGTCGTACGCTTGGTTAAACCCGCTCCTTTGGCTCGGACGTGGAGCAGTTACCGCTGCATTCCACTCTCTTTTCCCTCCGTTCTCCGGTGGTCAGAGTATTGAGGTCATGTGTTTGGAGGATTCCAATCCTGACTGATACAAATCTACCAAGTCACTCACAATCTTGAGACAAAATCAGCTTATTTTTCTTCCTCAATTCGATTGTTTTAAGTCTCGTTCCTGCACTTTCATCCTCGATGATGAAACATTGCTGGAGAGTGTTTATTTCCTGGTGTTCGACTTTGTTGGTACTAATTAAAAGGCCTATAGAGACTATGATTAATCATATTTGCAATAAATAAAAAAAAAAGACGGAAGCATGAACAGTATCTGGGAGGAAGCTGTTTTGTCATATGGTTCTAATCCTCCTGCAAATAATAAACGCCTCGTTTTAGGCAAAATCTGCATCTCGTGTACGGAGCGCGGCAACAAAGCAGAAGTGTAAAAATATAAGATGATGACAGGAAGCGGCAGGAAAAGGTAGCTGCTTTTGAACACTGAGTTATTTTCAGCCCTGTTTCGAATATCAGTGATATTCACAACTCTTCTTTCCTTTTTGTTTTAACGACGCACTCCGCCACTTCCTCCCGCCGGATCCGTCAAACCCGCTCGCCCTAAAATCAGCCAATTGCTGGTTGACTGGCAGGTCGCCGAGCCCAAAAGCACTCCGGTGAAAGATTATTCAATGCTTAAGTTGTTTTTGCTGAAGCAAACGGGAGGAATAATTTGCCCGGTCATCATACGCGACCATCGCTCCCTCATCATCTCCTCCAGAAGTGCTTACATAAATGTTTTCAGGATGACTTTTTTATGCGAGCAGTTTATTCTCCGTATCGTCTGTGTGGGAAAAAAAAGGCAAAGCCAGATTTTATGTGACAAACATAAATCCACATTAAAAGAAGTGCTGAGTCACTGTGTTACTGCACATTTTGAGAACACACGGGAGAATTTCTGCACGAAATTCTATAGCACGATACCGCTTGTTTGCGTCCAACACAGATACCGATATCACAGCGATTTATGAACGTATGAAGCTGTTGACAACACATTTGTGCCGAGTCATTTCAAAAACACAATTCTCCAGCTGTGTAACAGAAGAAATAAACAGCCCAAACATGACTCTGTTTTATTTACATTTTTTACAGACTGTGCATCGTGATAATAAAGGATTTTAGGCTCTTGAAAGTTTTTGAAAATCGCCCTTAATACAAACATGGGTCATTGAAAGTGCTTGAATTTTGTGCCAGTAAGAAGTTGAGTTGTTGGTTTTAGGTGAAAGTCTCCCCTGTTTGTTACGGCGCCACCTACTTGATTAAAAACCACATGGAATCAACAAAATGACATTTAATAACACTTCTTTCACTTTTAACTTTTACTCTTTGTGCTGGAGCAGAATTCTGACCATATTTATACTCAATTTCCTTGTTTTTACGCGTAAATAGTCCTTAATTCAACATTAAAAAGCCAAAGAAATAAACCAGGTATTACAAATAACAGTAGATGTTTTATTTTAGAGTGTATTTACAGTGTATTGGAGACGCACAAACACCTCAAAAGTCCAGCGAAACAAGGTTCATTTTATTTAATATGCTTATGCTCAATTCGCCTCAATCTTAGATTTCTTTGTAATTTTTTCCACATCGCAGTTGCCGGGCCACACCATTTTGAAGCTTCCCTGGTCACACCCCTCAGTCGGTGTCAAGTAGGGTGCGGCGTGACTGAACGCGGTGTAACACGGGAGCGATGGCACGGCGGGCGGTAAATAGAAAAAAGGGGAAATGGGTTCATTACCACGATGTCAAAACACCCAAGAGTGCAACATGATTTAGCGTGGGTTAAAAGCGAGCGGGGCTGAGTGCGACGGGGAAACAGTCGCTCATCTCAAGAGACCGGTCTGTTCAACGCTCTGAAGCTCGGCTGAGACTCTGAGACTCCAGCTCTGGGTCCGAAGTAGGACGGGGGGGGGGGGGGGAAGAAAAGCAAGAAAGTGAGATTATATTTTCAATGACGAGCTGGAGCTGCTTTGCTTTCGTGGAAGGAGTTCAGTTGTAGAGCGACTCGGCACAAAGCTTTTGAATGATCTCTTTAAACTTTATTTATTGATGCACGACGTGAGGAGGAAGATCATTCAGAGAGCACGGACCTGTGTTTCACATACTAACACCTGAAATTTGGTAAGATACAAATCTGAACTCTGCCAAATCTTTAATGTAACATGGTAGAGCATCTGAGCCACCAGATTTCTTACCAAAAATGTAACGGGAACATACTTCCAAAGCGTGGCCACATTTAAAATCTGGAACAACAACTAAAGTTGAAGCTCAGTCGCTCGCTGGAGCTTCCTCGTGGAGGACGTTCTCGTCGGAGGTTCCTGGAGCTGCAGCGGTGTCCTACTTCTGTCCTCGATCCATGTTTAATGTCGCGTCGTCACGGAGTCACACACGTGTTCTTGTATAACCTCGAAATAATGCATGAAGGATGTCGCATGTTGTGTCATCTCCCGTCGTATCAATTGTGTGAGGTGTCGACAAGCGCGTACGACATGGAAAACATCTCCTAATGAACGCGCGGATCTGCTTAATTAATGACCTCATTAGGATAAGTGCTTATCTCGATCGTAGCGGGCTGACAGACAGATACTGGCTCACAAAAGTCATTGAAACACGTCGCCATGGAGAGGAATTCTATGAAAACAGCCCAACGCCGAGGAGCTGTTTCCTCTGAAGAAGTCGTGAGGAGCTGGGAAAAGGGCAATAACACGATAAAAATATATATTTCATAAAGAGACGGAGAGAGAATAATAATCCCTTCAGTGGTTCCAGCACTGCATCACGCAAAGTTTTAACTCACTACTGTAATAAACACAGCTTTAAGAGATTAATATAATGCAAGCAATGCAAGTTTAAGTAAATCTGTATTTATTTCACTTATATAAGCGGAGCCTCTGAAGCACAACCCTTATTTAATGTTGGCACAACGCTTGGTTCTAACAGTTAAAAATAACCTCAGACACAGATGATGCGGCAAACTGCTCAAACACTGATGAAACAAATTGGACTCGTAATGTTTTCTCAGCTCTCTTTTATCAGCGTTTTTAGCTGACAAAAACCCTAATGAAGAAACAGATGATCATTTAAGGCTTTTTTTTTTAAGAAGCAGCTAATGGAAAAGTTGCAACACTCTGCAACGTCTTAAAAAAAAAAACACGTTTGCCAATTTATCTCACTCTTTAATCACTTTTCCTGACAGGAAAGTGCTGTTTTTTTTACTCTTAACCCCTTTGAACCAAAGCCCATAGAGAAAATCAGCAATTTGAGGATATGGCACACAGGTGCTGTTGATCCACTGCTGCTTTTAATGAAACTGTTCACATGTGTGATTTGGTGACTTCGGCATTTCACGTCCTTGATTCATATTTTCCTCAACGACACATACTTACTAAACGAAGCAGCAGATGACTGCAGCTCCCGTGACTCCACAGCCTTAAAATGCTCATGTTCTGTATGGACTTTGGCGCGGAGGAGTGGTTTAGTTTCCAGTGGGGCAAAAAACGGTTTATCGTACATGCATAAAAATCGGTACACGTGTGTAGAAGGTCGGGACGAAGAAAAAATTACATTGAGACCATGATCCATTTTGGCTTGAACGTTCACTTTTTGGCGATTTTTGGGCGATTTCAAGCATGTTGCACTTCAAAATAAAAGCACCGGCAGTTCCATATTTTCAAATCAAATTATTAATATTTTCCAAATTGTTGGTATTTTTTATTTCATCAACATTTTGTACTCTGTAGTAAGGTAGTAAGTCTTGGACGTAAAAAGGGACAAAAACTCTTGTCTTCATATTTGAGTGTTTAAAGCTCCGTCTTGTTGTTTTTGGACTGACGTCCAGACATGAAGACGACGCCTTGAGCCGAGCGGACGTTTAACTCAATTTCTTCCGGACGTGGCGTCAACAACAATTAATCAGTCTTTGGCGGCGGCTTCACATCACTTGGGCTTTAACGATCGCGCGGCGCGGCGGTTCTCAGGTTTTCCCGAGTTTAATTTGCGTGACACAATTAAGCGAGTCGAGCTTCGCCAGGAGGAAATGAAGAGAAATCAGAAAGCGATGATATGCCAAAGGTGTTTAATATCAAAGGTCGGGCGTTCCTCGCCAGATCGTGTTAATATTGATCGGCCTTCATTTCCAAAGCCAGACATGCCACGTCTCCTGTCATCTCTTTTTAATATCTCTCATCTATTTAAGGTTTAATCCTCTCCTGCTTTGAATACACGGAGTTGTGTTGTTGTGTACTTTTTTATGCTTTCAAAGAGAAATGTTAAGAATCTCTTTGAAAGCAGAGAGAGAGAAATCATTTCCCTTCTTTTAGCTGATGAAACCGTACGCAAAATCTTTTTTTATTCACTTTTAAATGATCATTGATCCCCTTTTTTTTTTTTTTTTGGTTCAAAGCAAAGAGCTGAGATTTCTCATGAAACAAAAGAATCAGAATTAGACCTCGTAATTCAGTATTTGTGTATTTATTAAGTTCCCATTGTATGTGTGTGTATCACTGTCTGATAAATACTTTATCTGTAAATAATTCAACTAAGTTTTCGCCAATTTTAGCCAGTTTTAACCAAATATTTGAACCATAAAAGGGCCAGATTATTCCATCATCAACAGTAAAAACTAAACTCCACTTCACTTTTTTTCCATAATTGAACAATTACAGCACGCGACGTGGAACAATCCAAAAAATAAATGTCTGTAATTAAAGTGCAGCCTCGGTGATTTGCTAATTGTGGACGTTTCAGACCCGCGACGTTGATTTGAAAACACTGCCATTGTTCGTCCGGGAGTAATTGCTCTTCAGCGTAAATGTCCCTTTAGTGTTAACTCTTATTAAAAAAAGGGGAGCGCGTCACGTCGCCCTCATTGTGTTTTCCGGACAATTATGAAAGCGGCGAGAGGAGAGAAAACGCCCGCCATGAATTCAGTATTGACTCCTTTCTTTGCACAGATCAGAGGGAACTCACTCACTGACATTTGACTGCAGAATAATAAAGAAAAAGAAGGCAATTAACAGCCGCGCACATGTCTGACAGGGACGATGAATAAACAGCACCAACACTGCGACATGTTTCCATGAACGAGATCAAGGAAACGACCTTTAAACCCTTTTGTCTTTCTCGAGTGGGAGACGTTTGTTTTCCTTCTCTCAGTCACAGCCGCGTCGTAAATTATAAACCACGAGCGGCGATATTGTCGATCTACAGCAGCTGTCGCCGGGTCATGGACACGTTAGATTTTTCACTCCAATTAACAAACTCATTAAAATATGACGGATTTTCACGTTAAATAGACAAAAAAACAAAAACAGGCTGAAACTGAGAGTAGATTATTAGTAAGATTGACAGGGAAACGTGACATGATTAGTGTTCGGCCGCGGAACATCTGTTTCTCCTGTCGTCAGTGACTGCTGCAATTTGCGACCGTGGTTCTCAAACTGTGGTACGTGAGCTTCCTCTGGTGGTACGGAGCGACGCGACAAAAAATCACACTCAGCGTGAACACGGCGTGAAACTGCTTTCCGCAACATACGTACTGTCGTTCGTTTTTCTTCTCTTAAATAAATAAATAAAATATTGCGTCTCCTGCGATTTGAAGATTGCTTGATTGATTAATTGTTCAGCCCTAATAAAAAAAGTGTATATCGTGATGTAAGATGTGATTAAGCTCAAAGCTTTTGTTCACTCTTCACAGCACTGAGCTCTGGATTTTGTTACTGTCCTGAATCTTTTCACACACACACACACACACACACACACACACACACACACACAAATCATTAACCCGTTGACGTGACAAAGCCCATCTGTCCTTTAAGCCCGACCGCAGATCCTTTGCCATCTGCAGCCGTTTGTGATGAAACCGACAGACATAACACACACACACACACACACACACACACGCATATCCTCAAACACAGGGCGTGAAGTGTGGGAAAATGAATATTCCCACGGGTCCTTGAAACCCTCTTTGAAAGTTTGTGAAATTGAAATAAACAAATGTTGAGGCTCTTGAAAGTTTCTGAAAATCGGGCGGAATACAAACATGGGTCATTGAAAGTGCTTGAATTTTGTGCAAGAAAGAAGTTGAGTAGATATAGAGGTAAATGTCTCCTTTGTTTGTTACGGCGCCACCTACTGACAATCACTTGTCCAGATGCAGAGTGTGCTTGCTGTATAGTATAAGTCCATTATAACCACACGTCAAATCATAAACTATCATTTAAATGAATGGAGATAAATGACATCATTTTAATAAATCCATGTTAGGTGGGACTTGGGGCCCCCAGACCTGATTTTTCCGGCCCTGCTGGGACAGGAACTATTTCACCCTGTCTCCCTCTCACTGTTCTGTAGAATTCAATCAATCCACTTCATGATGTCTGACTGTAAAACGGAATTAAGCCGTCTGTAAGTGTGACACGCCTCCGCTGCCGCCGCCGCCGGGGCTGCGATCCATCAATTTCCTGCTCAAATTAAAGACGGGACATTGTGCAAAAAAATTAGTTAAATCTCAAGAACCTGACACAGCTGGTTTTTTGTGTGTGTTTTTTCGTGTTTCTTCTCCTTTGAACAGCATTTTCCGTCTCTTTCATGTGGAACAACCCTCCTCTGAGGTGGAAAATTGAAATTTTAACAGTAGCAAATCACTGTCTCCACTCCCATCCTCTCAGCCCCCCCCCCCACCCCCGCCGCCCACCTCTAAACCCTTCTTTTACTCGTCTTCTACTGCGTGACATTAAATTGACAAAAGCGGGGTGCGGGGCGTCAACAACAGAGGCAAAAAGTGGCTGATAGTGAAGTGAAGAAGTGGAGCTTCAAGTGACAGGAAATAGACCAAAAATCATACAAATGCAGACATCAATACCCAGCTGTTTGTCACGGGCCGACGGGGTCCATTTTCCCAGACATCTTATTTAACGTGATGGATGTGAGTGGAGCGTTATCGACCGCTGCTCAAACCCCAAAAACCCTCGTGTGGGTAAAATATGAATGTTGTTACTTAGTGGGATTGACACCTGGGCAGGAAACGGATGATGCAAGAGTCGGCCTTGAAGTGGACGGTTACTGTACTCTTAATTTCCCTGTTTTCTGTTGTTTAGATTATCTGTCCAGTTCATTGTCACGGCCCAGGATAATCATTTCACAGGTCGAACTATGTGACGACCCGTTCTCATAAGAGTCTAGTTATTGTTTTTATTGTTAAACAACAACAATTATCTGTCAGAGAGATGATCCAATGTGGCGCCAACAGAAGAAGAACAAGAACAATATCTATTAAAAGTAGTGGTGAGAATCACAGGTTACCTCAGGACTACGATACGCGGTATCAATAAGATCGCGATACAGCGATAATTCTGTGATAATCAATATATTGCGAGAAAAATCGTATAGCGGCACATCGCGATATCTGTCTAACTGGAGAAAACAAAACAAAACATTTTAAGGTGAAAAGTTACATTTCTGTGTTTATTCACAACATAGAGAAAGGTCAAAGGTCATAAAGATGCTTATTGAATGTGGATGTAGCTTTCTCCACCATTATCCCGCTGTAAACTCCTCCTCCTCTTCTTCAGTTGAGGTAGTTCAGGTAACTTCCACTCCAAGTTTCCCAAGCACAATATATTGATTGGATCCTGATATCATTGTTATCGTGGAATCATGTCATGGATATTCTTCTCTGCTTTTATTCACCTCTCAAAGACGCCTCACAAATCTCTGCCAGCTCTTCAGTCCGCCTCTCTTTCTTCCTCCGTCGTCTGCCTCAGATAAAAAAATCAAAAATCAGAGTGCAACCTCGACTTCAAAGCGATCAACACCCTCTTCCTCCTCCTCCTCCACCGATGCAGGGCCATGCTCTTCTTCCTACACGCTGCTGCTGCTGCTGCTGCTGCTGCTGCTGCTCGTCCACCTTCTTCCTCCACCCCGGCTCATCCATCTTCTGGTGAATTCCACAGATGTCCTCGCTTCTCTTTTCATTTTCCCTCCGCACACTTTCTTCTCTCCTCACCTCATTGGGGGGATTTGTGGTTAAGCCGCTGGAAAATTGATGGAGCGCTCCGGCGTCTGACCTTTGACCTTCGATCCGTGCCACTGTGTGCTTAAGTCCAGTCGTGTTCCAGTCGGTTTTCTTTTTTCTGTTCTGTATTGCGATGAAGACGCAGTGTGTGCGTGCGGCTCGTGTTCACATCTGAACACTTTCGACTGCTTTTAGAAAGAAAATGTGGATTTATTTTGATTTCAGTCATTAAATCCACACAAAAATGCATCGGCTTGTTCTGTTGCGTGACCTTTCTCAGCATTTTTGAGTAAATGTGGCAAAGAAAAATGCAAAAAATAAAGGTATAAGAAGTGCATAGTAGTACCTTCAAGGTGATACTTGAGTACAAGTGGAAGTATGTGACCAGAAAATACAGACTTTAGTAGAAGGTAAAGTCACTTTTTTATAATATTACTGAAGTAAAAGTCTTAAAGTTTATGACATTTACTGTACTTAAGTATCAAAAGTAATTTTCTGATATAAAAAGTACTTAAGAGTTACACTTAACCATGTGAATGGAGGAAAACTGTAGTGCCAGACCATAATACCAACTCTTCTTCTTATTATTATTTTGTAGTAACGAGTAACGGAGTGAGTTAGAGGAAATGTAGTGGAGTAAAAGTAAAAAAGTTGCAAGAAATTTAAATAAAGTCAAAGTACAGATATGTGAATTCTGAATCTTTCAAAATAAAAGCACGTACTTTGTGCTGTATTATAATTTGCTGTTTTTAAATGGAAGTGGAACAAGTTAAACTTTATTTTATGATAGTTTTCTTTATTTCTGATGGCTTTTATACGCATTAAAGATTTGATGTCATTTGATTAATTCTCTATAAAAAAATGCTATATAACTTTTAAGTTTGATTGATTAATTGATCACAATATCACTAATTCCAGTATTTGATTTAGAATATATTGTCATCGTCAAGTGATAATAAATGTGTACAGATTTTTTTTTTTTTTTACGATCGGGTCACGGTGACTTCTTCTATCGCGGTCCAGTTTTCTAATTATGGATCTTTAATGTTGTGGACGTGTCACATGGCGTCGTCGGATCAAGCGGCGTCGGCGTCTCCTCGCGCTTTTATTGCGCCCGCACATATTTCAGACGTGCATAAAAGTTGGCAGCTCGGGACACACGATGCAAGTGAAGTGATTAAATTATCCAATCAGTTGTCAGCAGGCCACCGGGCGCCGGGTGCTTTAAAGAAAAGATTAATTTGATTAAAGCTCAAGCAGCTTGTCGACTTTAATTAACTGAAGAATCAATTCATCATCTTCAGCTCCGTCCCCCGTTCTGATCACTGTCAGATTATTGTCCACCGGGAGAGCCGACCACTTGATTCAGTGTTTTCTCTTAATCACGTAATTCTTAATTAACCATTTAAAAATTAAAAATACTTCCCATATTAACTTAAAGAACGTGGTGTTTGGTGTCCTTGCATCACTCGCTGCTTCTCTGGAGAATCGAGGGAACGACTCGGTGTAAGAGCAGCCACACTGCCCCCGTGAGGCACGACTGAGAAGTGTCAGGTTTTCTCCTCATTTTCTCCATCGGTTTTCAGCAAAAAAAAGATTGCACTGAGGAGGCGTCGGCCGACTCCTCGGGCCAATATTTCTTATTTTTCAATCAATTTCCTGTTATTTCTTTGAACCTTTTGAATCACTTTTGTTCCGAGAAACTTGACAAACGTCGCTAAATCAAGAGAACTTTATTTTATCCATGGAAAAGTTTATTTGACGGAGTAAAAGTAAAACAAATACTGTATATAATTGCACCACAGCGTAGATTTGCAGCCAAATAAAATACGTTCAATTTCACAGTCATTTGAACTTTTGTGTTGTTCCAGAAAATATTAATAATTTAATAAGATGAAAAATCAGGAAACTTGTCTCGATAATGAAAAAACACTCAAACTGATTAATTTAGTAATCGATTAATTGAGTAATCGTTTCAGCTCTAGTTTAATGTATTTTATGGGCTTCATTGTCCTGTGTCTGATTGTGTCTCACATCCTTCCCGTACGATTGTCAGAATGTCAAATAAAGTGATATCTTAATTTAATTTCCCTTAATTATTTGTTACCGAGAAGTTTTAGAACTCTTTACAAACTTGTTTGAAAACAAAATTTGAGCCGACTCACTGGGCGTCTTCTCTGAGAGGTTGTTAGAAATTAGTTCAACCATTAAAACAAATTCTTCTCTTCGTACATTTATTAGAATAATAAAGATATTTTAGCGTTGAAACTGACATTTCGGGGACAGAAGTAACTGTGAATGTTTGCTGTGAGAAACAGACATTTCTCCTCCAGTTTGTGTATGTCTGTGTTTGCCAGAGTTCCTCTGACGTCTGCGCTTTGTTGTTGTTGTTGTTGTTGTTGTTGTTGTTTTCAGTTTTTGTGTGTGTGCTTCAGACCAGATGAAAAGCCTCCTCCTGGCTCTCAGCTGCTCGTCGCACAGCAGGCGTCCCCGTATTTTGCTTTTGCCGCGCGCTCTTTGGCAGCTCGCAGCCAGTCGGCCATGTTGTTTCCCCGACTTCACTCAGGTTTCCCGTCTCACAAAAAAAGGGAAGCGTGAGCAGAAAATGAATGAGCGCCGGGAGAAAACCTCCGTCTCCGTCTCGCCTCAGGATCAAGGGGGGAAACGGCGTCGGGCTCAGGCGTCTCCGCGATGCGTTGCCGTGTCACGTCGGGGGGCGAATCAGGTAGAAACGTCTTCATCATCAAGTGCAAGCGTCGCACAAAGTCGTCGACCGGCGTCTTTGATCAGCCGCCGCCTGCAGGGTTCCAGCTGCAGGTCAACCCGCTGGGACTCGACGGGAACTCCACCCCGGAGACAGAAGGAATTAGTGGAGGCTTATCTCGCAGTCGCAGTCGTCCTGGTTTCATCTTATCTCAGCGTCTCCTTGTTTTAAGAAATATAAAAAAAAAACCTCCTCGGTGAAAAAGGCTCGCAGGTATAGGAAGCAGCTGGATTTAGGTGAGGAAAAGGATGAAGCGCTGAAAAGTTGCTATTGTTCTTGTTGTCTTAAAGCGTTTTTGTTTTCTTTTTCCCGCTCCGTCAGACGTTTACACAGCAGAGGAGATGCTGAAGTGATCATGTGCAGGTTCTGCCTGAATAACAGATGCTGAATCACTCAATCTTTTGAAGATTTTGAAGTTTAGGAGACGATGTTTGATGTGTTTGACAGTGTCCTGGGTTTGAAAGAAACATCGAAACAGCAAGAGGCAAATATTTCCTGTTGAGTTGGGGAAAGTCCATGTCGTCTTTAGGTGTTTGGCCTTGTTTAGACTGCAGCACAAATCAGATTTGTAAACATATCCAATCAGAATCTGATGGTTCGACAAACTGACATTGTCCAGTCTCGTCTTCCACGTGGATTTCTATAGTTACAGGCCACGCCCCTCCGGAAAAACAAGTAGTCTAAACAAAGAAACAAAATAACCGTTTCTGCCTCAAATGGTTATTCTGATTTTGAAACTATTGTCTTCCACTGTGGCCATGTGTGTAAATATGATATGGTGTCAACACAGGGGGCTTTTATTCTGAAATAATGTCGTATCGGTGCTTAATTATGCTGAATTTAACTGTTGTGTTTCTGTCATCTGGCAAAAATAGAACACTCTATACGTATTTTCTGCAGGAGGAACCGACTTTTTTAACAATAACACTAGAGAGAAATCAGACAGAAATCTGTGCCTGTTTCTGTCCCAAATGATTATCTGGTGCCGTGCAGCAAACTTTATTCGGATTTTTAGACTATTGTCTTCCACTGTGTCCATCGTTTAACGCACCTTCAATTAATGTCGCCTAAGTTGCGTCAGAATTATGACTTAAATCTCAGAATTCATGCACGTTTTATTATTTATTTATTTATTTTTTATTTTTGGCCCAGATACTCTTCCTTAATATTTAGCATGTTGGAAAAAAAGTCAGAATTCTGAGTTTATTCTCAAAATTCTGTCTTTAGCTGTTTTTTCTGTGGTCCTACAACTCTTCTCTAAAATATAATATTCTATGTAAAAGTCATAAATGACATCCAGTCCAGCTCCCGTATGTATGGGACTTTTATGTCACATCCCTTGCTTTGCATTATGCTGGATTATCCTTTTTCTGATCTCTCCCAGTTTAACTGGCATTATATCCATGTCAGGCAACAGACTGACGTCCAATCTTCCTTTTTAATCCGCCGTGGAATAAAGCACAAGCGTTCCTTCATGAGCTCTTCAGTGGACAGGGCCACAGAAGCGCAGTAGATCCACATCCGTGTGATTAAAGCTTTTCCTTCCACACGCCTGTAATCTGTCTCCGTCAGAGCTTCACCTCCAGACACACGTTATTACTGATGTCTGTTTCTGTTTGTCTCGGTGTATTTTTACACCTGCGGAGCTTCAACATGGCGTCAAGTAAATGTCGGAAGAGTCTGACGTGGTTTTCGTCGACACGGGGGAATTTGACCACATGCTCGTGTGGCATTCAGGAGAAAAATCTCCCCACGTCCCGCCTTTTTTGTCATTCGTCCCCCGTGTGATGTGCACCATCTTTTTGTTTATGTGTCTGTCTGGCTCCGTGAATGTTTGTCTCGCTTGAAAGCAAACGGTCTCCTGTAGCGACTGAGCTAAACACAGCTGTCTGGGTTTTATTTTTATTTTTTATGAGGATGCAGTTAACTCATCCTCGTTTTTACTCTGCTTCAGCTGCAGAGGAAACACGCACTCGTCGTTTCTGAGTCACTGGCGTGAGCTGGAGTTGTGAAAACATCCTGGCCTTAAAAGGGTTAAAACCCCAAAAATATAATTAATATTTAATATGTATATTCCAGGCTGAAGTAGTTTTAGAAGACTGACTTTTTTAAATTGGAAAAAAATATTAATATGTAATGAATTCACAGCTGTTTTGGGGAAGGTGACATTTTCTGCCGCTAGGAACAAATAAGTAAGTTTTTTGCATAGCTTAGCCATTTTAAGGCTAATTTAAGGAATTGAGATGAAATGCATGTCCTCTGACAATAAAAAACAGAATGGCAGGAAATGTCCAGAGGAACTCTTAAAGGTTAAGTAAATGATGAATCATACACATCATTGATGTTTATATACATGTAAAAAAAATGTCAGATTTATGAGAATTAAACAGCTTTTTAAAAGTTTTCAGTGCTGTTTATGAACTTTATTCATGACTTTATTAATATTATTTATTTTTTTCTACAAAGAGCATCTTTAAATTCAAATTGACACAATTAAGTCGCACATAATTCTGCTCTAAAAAAAACCCTCCTCTTTCTCTGTTTGAATCTTTTAATGCGACTGCGTCACAGTCGCAAAATGTAACTAAGAGCTTTGGCACAAAGAGACGAAGAAGGAGAAGAAAAGCATCCATTATTAATGTCTTCACTTAGATTTTGGGAACTCTTCAAAAGCACCAGATTTCACCTAATGGGATTCAAAGCAGAGTTTAAGTCTCTCTCTGTTAACCGGCTCACTCCTTTTCTTTTTTTCTCCACAACACGTGCTCGCGGGGGGGAAGAGTCCACGTGTTTGCGTGATGAAGTGCGGCCGGAACAAAACAAATCCGATGACCTTTCTACTCCCATTTTCTCGTCGCCCTCATCATAAAAAAAGAAAAAACTGCTGCTCCGAGCTTTTTTTTTTCCCACAGACTCTTTTCATCTCCTCTGCTCTGTAAAGGAAAGATGTGAGACTGCTACTTTCCCTCTTTTGTCATTCACTGGACAGACCGGACGTCCTCGGACTGTCCTTTTATGTCCGTCTCGTCTCTTATCGTCCTCATTGAGAGCAAGTGGAGCGAATCACGCGTCCCGTAGACCATAATCTGTGGTGGTTTGATGTCCGTGTCCCTGTCAGGACTCGCACTGAGACACTGAAGTCCAGATAAAGTCGGGACGATAGTTGTGTCCTTAAAGGACGTGCGGGAACTGAGAAATGTATCATTTACACTTATTTGGCCTTCAAGTATGCAGTTTATTATCACAGGGAGGGAAATTATAACGATAAAGAAAGAAGAGAATCTTTATGTGGTATATTTGACGGCGCGTGTTAATTAAAATGTCTTTAAATATGAGCGAGTTCAACAAAAGGCTGTTTAATTTTTTCTGTCGACAATTTCCAGTAGTAAATCTAATTTTAAACAACAATTAAAACGAGAGAATCTATAAATGACATATTTGCCCTAATCCATAACAGAGGTTTCTGCGGCTGCTTTAAAGTCTTAATTACCTCCTCGCTCATGTTAACTCACGCCAAACGTTGGATCCGAGTCGATGCAACAAGTTCTCAAAGAGATTTTTTAATAAGTCGTGTGTGATTTGTCGCTGCCTGACGTTGGAACTCAGAAGCAGGAGCAGCTTTTTCCATGAAAACGTCGAGGTGCAGCTGCTTATTTAAATAATGACCCGCAAACTCGCGAAGAATTAAAGAAAATCATTATAAAAACCAACAACGCAGTGTGATCCCGGCATTAATTTGTATAATTTCCACCATTAAAGCCCCCGCCCTCGCTCCTTCCTGCCTCCACACTCGGAACAAAGTCTCCGTTTCTTTGTCGCGTGGAAGCGACAGATTGCAGGTTTGTGTCACTTCAATTAAAAGCGGCGACCCGGGGAGCGTCTCCGCACCTTTTTTTTTATTATTCTTAAAACATAGACGCTCATTATAAATTAAGATGACGTGGGAAGTGCTGCCAGGATATGCAGTGTCACATTTTCATCCATCCCTCCTTCAGTTTTCTCTCCTGTCATGAAAGCGAGAAGCAAACACCGACACAGCTGGAGTTTGTTAGAAAACAAAATATCTCCATCATCCCGGAACTAACCCATTAATGAACTTTTATTTTATTCCTGTTTTATTAACTGTGCTGATTAGAGAGGAACGAGTTTCTTTTTCGCCCACGATGGTTGATTTAATCAGCGTTGGCTGCAAAAGCAAAATGTGACAACAGGTTACATCTGGCAGCTTTATTTCACTTTATTTCACTTTATTTTGGTTTGTCGCAGCTTCATTTGTGACTAAATTATATTCACACTTTAATCTAAAGGCTCTTCATTTGATCATTTCATAGGTTTTTACTGTTTCTGCTTAAAGACACACAGGCTTTTATTCCTTTAGCGAACACATCGTATCATGACTGAAACTGGACATTATCACCGTCCTGTGGATAAACACAGCAAAATATGATTTAAAGTATTTAAAGTACATACAAACATTACTGTATTGTTGAACCAGATTTTTGTGCACTTAATGGAAACGTGCTATTAAAGAACCAGTCATTTGAAAAAAAGGTCATCTTACTACTTTACTCTTCAAACTTTAACCCTGTCCAAAACTCTAGTTTCTAACGGTATCACTGTCTATGAAATGTTCAAAACCTTGTTTACTTATCTTGCTTGAGCCTTGACCTTCGACCTTTCCCGACATAAGTTTCCCCCAGCAGTTGCCGTGCACCACAAACATGGAAAAAAGTAGAAAATCAAACCCTAACCCTAACTACTGAAGACGAAATAAAACATGATTTTAAAAGTATTTTTAATCCTGTTTTTATAGAAAATACATTCTTTTATGTATTTTTTTATTTCTCTAATGTAAATCTGAGTTTTGTGCGAAAGTTCGGTAACTTCCTGTGTGCACTTCCTGGAAACTTCCCATGAAAGAAGCCAGAAATTACTTGGCTTGAGTTACTCGTCAAATTTAAACACCTTTAACATTTAGTTTGTCAAAGTTTAGTTTGTTCAAATGTTCTTCAGTTTACTTCACTTTACTTATCTTGCTGGGTCCCTGACCTTTGACCTTTGACCCTTACACAAGTTTCCTACCACACTTGCGTCGTAACCAAAAAAATGGTAAAAAGCAGAAAACGTGCATTTTTTCAGAACAAATAAGACGTAAAAAAAACCTGATCTTAATATTATTTTAAATCCCGTAAAGTGCTGTGAATTGTTTTGTGACAGGAAGTGGCCGGGATTAGGATCTTTTACAGCAACATAAACCGCTTCTACTCCTGTGGGCTAGTGTTTGCTGGTGAATTACCGCCCCCTACTGGACTGGAGTGTGTTTCAAGCGATAAAGCAGGAAAAAAAATCAGTTTAAAGACATTTTGTAAGACTGATTTTTGCTGCACACTTGAGATTACATATTCTGGGCTGTGATGTGGCAATCATATATACTTTAGGTCTTCAATCTCCAGAAAACACTGAGACTCCGTCACTTCCATCAAAGCAAACTGACTCATCCTTTCATGTTGTTGATCAAACCAACAAAAAAAAAGGCCGGCACTGTTTGGACACCGCAGTCCATTGTGCGAGCTGCTGTCAGATCAGGGATTACACGACAGATTACACCTCGGGGTCAGAGCTGAGCCCACCCCCGAGTGAGCGTTGCGTCGTATTTTCCGTGGTTTCCTCCGTCGTAAGCCTCCCTTGTATCGATCTCCTGGGTTTTTTTGTTTTTGTTTTTGCAGAAACACGGCGTCCTCCTGCATTCACGTCGTCGGAGAGAAAGCTGGACTGAAATTCCCTTTTTTTTTACCTTTCGCCACTTATCGTTTGGGCTGTGCCCTCAGGAAGTCTGCGCGCGCTCTTGCCCCCGTGGACTTTATGAAATGACAAAGCTTTCAACAGCTCTCCAGCCCCTTCATTGTGTACATTGTGATAAGAGCTCTCTTTGGCATATAAATGGGTTGTCATGCCGCTGAAGTGAGTGTCCAAGCATGGAATAAAAGCAGTGCGCTGGTGTCACGTCAAACATCAGTGTCTCTCTTCATCTTCGTCTTTTTCAAACAACTTATCTCTCACTACTCCTCTCTCTTTCTCTCTCTCTCTCGACTATTCATGTCTCATTCGCCCGCCTTTTATCTTTCTCCTCTCTGTGACTCTTGAGTGTCTCTTTTGAGCTCGCCCGTCTGAACATTTCACCCTTTATTAATCCAATCTCAGCGCCAGATCAAAAGTGATAACGCTAACTTTACTGGCGTAAATACCGCTCGCAGTAGTGGGGGCAATTCTTTCACAGTAAATATCATCAGGGTCCTGGAATGTTTTTGACCCCCTTGAAGTTCTTTGGTATCTTTTATTGAAAGTCTCCTTCACGACTGATCTCTGCATTGATCTGACTGATGAAAAAAAGAAACGATGACCTCTGTCTCAAGTTGTAAAAAGTAAGGTTTGGCGATTTGTGGCGATTAGTCCATAAAATGTCATAAAATGTTGAAAAGTGATGACAATTCTTTCTCAAACGGGTCTTGTTTTTGTCCACAAACCAAAAACAACTCGGTTTGAATGATTTCTTTGTTTGATGGAGCAAAAAAACCCAGAAAATATTCACATTTAAGAAGCTGAAACAATCAGAGACACTGGTTTAAATCCTTAATAATCGATTCATCGAGTAATTGTTTCAGCGTTAGTGTTTTGTTTATTCGACCATTTTCTATATTTATTCAGACTCACAATATAAAAATAGACGTAAGGACATAACGTAAGGATGAGGAGGAGTGTTTCCGCTATTGTCTTTGTTTCTTTGCGCGAGACATTCGAGAACGCCACCGTTTCCAGCTTTGACAAACACCGATGGACGTTTTTTAACGTTTTCTGACAGGAACTTCCATCTGTTGCTTGGTGTCGATGTTTCCTCGGGCAAAACCCTCCCATGCAGAGCCATTTAAACCAGGAGTAAATGCCACTGTTGGAAAAACCTGTTGTTGCTATTAATGTCTTTGTCGCATGTCTTTTTAAAGCTGTGTTTTACCCCTCCTGTGGTTGATAACACCACACGGCTCAAGTCACAGCTTCCTGCAGCAACGAACCTCAAAAAACCCCCATCCCGCTCTCGGCGTGTGGTCCCGGCCTCACGCTGCTCTCTCAGCTGCCGCAGTGAGAGCGGCGGCACTTCCAGGGTCAAGTGGCGATTCCGGCGCGCGCGGCTCGAGGGGGAAATGCCGAGCAGATGCTGCGCTGTCGGCGCCGTCTGCCCGCCTCGGTGTTTGATGGGCCAGTGTTTAGGCAATCGGTCCGCCTCCGTCTTTAATGAGCTCGTGTTTAGTCGCTCGGTCTGAATATTTAATGTGCCAGTGTTTCGTTGGTCTGTCACAGGCAGACTGAGCGACGCCGCCGCCATTAAACACCGAAAGAGTTTACTCTTGACAATCATCAGCTCTGCCACCTGGGTTTTTCTCTTTTTTTTTTTTTTGAGTAAATTTTCCGCCGTCGCCGTCCAAACAAACAAACCTGAAAACCACTTTCATGTCCGTCCAGTAAATCCTGGTGTAAAGTCTGCCCGTGAACATAATATCTGGAGCCCATTCATTAAACGCTGCGTCTGTTGTTGCGTTTAATCCATTCCAAATTTGCAATTACGCTTCGACCGGACGTTGAAACGCGACATCCATTTTGTGTCTGGTCAAGGTGAAATATAACATATTAGGCTCAATGAAAAGGTCAGTTTTGAAGGAGTCTAATCTTTTTGACCCTGGTAGTTTTTGGTTTTTGTGGAATTATTTAATTCAAATCCTGGGAGGAGCCAAAATAGTCTGTTGATGTCCCATTTTAGTATCGCTCGCTTGGAACCTCGTCAGAGCCGGTGCTAAAACAAACAAACAAAAAAGGAAAATTGTAAAGCGAGTAGAGTCGAGCCGCGTCGAGCCAAGTCGCGCTGGAACTGTATCACTAAATCGAGATGGAAATACGTGGCATTGGTCGGGCTATAGTAATGGTCTCATATCCACTAAGCTGTGTTACACAGCCACTTTAATCTGCACTAAACTGATGTTCTGTCTGAACCAAAATGCTACGTTTCCATGAAAAACTCTCTCCTTTTCCTTCTGCAGCTCTTTTAATATCAGCCGTTTTCAAACAGGTTTGTCTTTGTGAGTCTTTAACAGGGCAGCGTTTTATTTGATTTTCCCCATTAGTTTAATATTAGCCACTTACTTATATTCACATTCATTCTCCGACCATGTATTTGGGGGAGTTTTAATTTGTCACTCTATCTTGACACCTAATGAGCCACTCTGTTACTGGGCTGTTATTTACTCGATTGCTGTTTATTTTTTAATGGGCCGCTCTTTTTGTCTGTCACTTCATCACGGCGTTTAATGGTGTAATGCCGTTTCGTTGGTCGAGCGCCTCTCTGTATTCATTTCAATGCTTTTCACACAGTGGAGCCGCCGAGCTGCTAAAAACGTGCCGCCGCGGCTTAAATATCCAAATATTGGAGGTCAGAGGTCACGTTTAGTGATTGCTGGACCTTCAGAGCGACACAGAGCTCCAGGACTTCTCTTCTTTTTACACTCAGTTTACAGTTGACTGGTTATTGTCACATTCATGTTCTTAATAAGTTATTTCAATTTGACAATAAGGCACAACATGACACCATGGAGACGATGGAAAGAGTAATTAAATGAGATATATTAGGATTTGGAGAATCCCGACACCCCTACTATATTTATTAGTATTGATAAATATCCATAGTCATATTTCTGTGTGAGTTCTGAAGGACCAGATTAAACCACTGACATCCACTAACACCATTTAACTCTAAGCTCTGTGTTGTTGACTAACATCGCCCCCAAAATCCCCCGTAAAATCCCCGGCATTCTGACCTCGTTGTTTGCCACTGCATGGTCGTAAATTACCGACTCTGATTACTGCCACAGATTAAACTGTGTGGCATTAATCCAGATGGAAGGATTACAGTGCAAAGTGCACTAAGTAGATTCGATTACAGTCAACTGTGAGAACAGCGGGAGTTCAGGTCGCTTTAAAACTGCCTTCATGGGAACTCAACGTTTTGTGGCCTCTTGTTACAGTAAAGTCTTTCCTTTCACAGTCACTGTCTCCGTCTGGTAGTTTTCAGTGCTTCCCTCAAATCCACAAACTTTCTTTACCTTGGTTATTGTGCTGTTTTCTCAGTGCTGACGTGGACGATAAAATCCACACGTAACGGCAGTCGTTACCTTTTTAAGATACATACGCACGCTGCAACAGGGATGTTTTGATTAAAGTACAACTTTATAAAGTTGGACGGGATAGAAGTGAGTATAAAGCAGGGAAAAATAGAAGAGTCTTATTATATATATATATGCAGTGTGAGGATAGAAAAATTACCCTCTTTTGAAGAAACTCCAAATTCTCCGTCTCTCCAATTCCGTTGTCTGCCATCAAATGTCCGGCCTCCCGCAGAGCGCATTGTATTTCACTTTTCTCTCCGAGAACAGTCACTTCACAGAGTCTCAGAGAGCGGCTGGTGGTGCAGCCGGGCTTTTTACAAGCTGTTTTTGTTCAAATTGGCGCAGAAATGATCAGGCAGCGCCAGGGCAGACGTTTAAAAATCACAAAATCCTGAAATTTGTATGTGCGAGTCAGCGTATAGTGGAGTATCGATCAGAGGTGTCGTACAAAGGAAGTGGAGATATGTGAACGTGAATGTCTATAAAATGTTAAACAGTAATCCCAGGTGTGAAGCAATTAACTTAAATCTGTCCGCGCGAGATCCAATCACTTGAGATTAATGTCAATTCCAAGACCGAGAGGGGGACTCTGTGCCGCCCATCGACTTCTCCGGGGGGAGACTTACGGCAAACACGAGGTGGTGGACGTTCATCAAAGGTGACTCGTTGCCTATTCTTACCTGAGGTCAATACGGCTCCAAATCCCCGGCTGCTGTGTGTGTGTGTGTGTGTGTGTCCTCTATGCGTCGCGCTAAACTGGTAAATTGAATTTCCAGCCAGCGCCGCCGCCGCGATTGTGCCTGCAGACGAAAAGCGTCGGGGTCAGCTCTGCTGAGAGATGAGTTTATTCGCCATTCATCGATCAAGCAGCTCAGCCGAGATAAGGAGCGGATGCTGAGCGGGGCAGAGTTTCCCGCTGAGAGCAGACACTGGCGCGGTTACAAACCCAGCAGTCGTGCTGACCCACGGGGAAAAACGCTGTTTGAAACTATTAGGGGGAACTTTACTAGTGAGGGAGTCGTATTGTCTCCCCTCGTTTGATCAAAACAACACTTTTTGGTCGCCGCTTTTTTCGCTGGCAGACCACTACAAAAGGCGAGCTGGTGCCAGAAACACGGAGGTTAGCGACGCTGCCAGTTTAACATCTAATTAAAAACATCACGGTAATGTCTCGTTGATTACTTTTGGCAGTTAAATCAGATTTTAAAAGAATAGTTTGGGCTTTCTGAAGTGTTGTTGTTTGACAACATTGACACTTGAGGAACAAAGAAGTGAAAGTTAATTGACACTCCTGCTTATGTCTGTGACATCCTAAGAATGTGTTTGCAGCGTGTTTTTTCTGCCGTCACTCACCTGCACCAAATTCCATAGAGAAAATCGACGTTTTAAGCTCGCAGAGACACAGGAGCTGCTGCTTTACTGCTGCCTCGTGTGGTCACTTTGGGTCACTGAGGTAAATCCCAACACAGGATTTCAAACACCGAAGTCACAAAATAGCGCGTGTGAACTTAAGTGTTGGAGGCAGCAGTGGATCAACAACTCCTGTGTGCTGTGATGTAAAATTGCTGATTTTCTCTATGGGGTTTGGTGCAGGGGAAAAAGCCGCTTTAGTTTCAAGACTCTTTAGTGGCAAAGAAAATCGGGAAACTTATTCTTAGACTTAAGTACTTCAAAATTTACTTTTATAAACAATTTAAAGCAATGGTTCCCAACCTGGGGTCCAAACCCCCCTCAGGGAGCCGCCAGAGATCACATGGGGGGCCACAGAGCTTTGTCTGCTCTGAGGTTGGATATTGGATAATCAGAACTCGGTATCACCCAAAATTAAAACCCCATTTTTTGGTCGACTTCTGTTACTATTACTGCATAGTTAGCGGCTATTATACCTCATCACGTTCCTGTTGTCAGCATCTGTTCAACAAAATATCTCAAAAGTGCCAAAGACTCTAGACTGACTGATTTAATGGAAGCACAGGACAGTTTTTTATCCACATATCCACAAAACCTCCAACTGCATTTCTAATTATTCCCTTTATTCTTATGATGTGTGTGTGGACAGGGGACACTTGGGGAACCACTGATTCAAAGCAAGTGTCAATGCATTATACGACCACCAGACTGTCCCTTTAAATATTGCAAAAGGGGAAAGTGTTAAGAGAGGCCACGGCCACCGTGAGCGCTGACGGCGGGGCCCAATTTGCAAAGAGTCTGTCTTGCATGAATAATTCCATCTTCGAGAAGTAAGTGCAAATTAGTGCAGGTGCAGCGAAAGAACACGGGTGTGCGCGAGGTCGTCGGAAAGTTTAAAAAAGTATTTAGCCGAAATATCGAAGCACGAGAAAAAAAGAAAAAAGGAAAACACATAAGCGGGGAAGCAGCAGTTAATTAGTTCTGAGACTGAATGTGATGTTCCCTGGAGCGACAGAGAGCAGTAATCATGACTGAACATAATTTTGGGGCCGTTTTGAGCCACTGACCATGAAGAGATGTGGCCATTAAACTGTATTTGCTCCACAACCTGACATTTGCTAATGCACTGCATTGATTATGCTCCTCTGTTAAGACATTTGTCGAGGAGGGTAAAAAGTGCCTCGGTGACTTCACACAACAACAACAACAACAACAACAACATCCGCCACCGATTTGTCTGATCGGTGTTTTTGCTCGACCGGTTTCTCCGTCGAGGTCAAACCTGACGCCAACGTTCCCGCATTTATCGCTTGACTTTTCACATCTTTGAAGTTTGACTCAGATTACACAGATTACACGGCATCACAGACTCCAGGAGGAAACGTCTCTAAACACAGGATTGAGAGAGTTTGGAGAGTTCATTGAAAGTGACAAGAAAGAAGTCAAGTTGATATTTAGGAAGACGTCCCCCACCGAGCCGATGTGCCCTTCAGACTTAGTTTATTGAAAGTGTGAGGATTTTGTGCAAGAAAGAAGTTGATATTTAGACAAATACAACGTTTTACCGGAGAATAAACGACAACAAAAACAAACAATGAGAGCAGAACGTTTTTTTTTGCTCGATATAAAAAAGAAATCATTAAAACTTTGGTTTTGTGCACAAAACTCAGGTCACAAGTCCGTCACAGGTCCAACAACCGCTCACTCTCACAATCTCAGACCAAAATGCATCAGTTTAAATACATTGATGATTCCTTTATGGGGAAATACTCGTGTTTCCCCTTCCTGTTCTCCTGCGTGTGACAGGAAGTGACAGTTTCCACTCACTGCACTCAGTTTACGGCCCATCAATAACGCCCCGCTCGTCGTTTGTTTACTTTGGCCTGAGACGCCCGCGTTGGCGTCTCTTTATCGAGTTTCCTCTCCGGAGCCTTGAGACGCTCTCGTCTGACAGATCTATCCGGGTGGAGGTTGAGCGCGGCTGCTGCAGCGGCAGATAAGTGATGTGTCCGCGAGTCTTTATCGCTCTCATTCACAGACCCGGCCCCTTCGTTCTTCCCTCTCCTCCTCCTCTTTCTAACCCCCCTCCTTTGTGGGACTTTGGGGCGGATCCAGGAGTCCGGGGCCTTGGCGCGTCGATGCCAGTACAGCTGCCTGATTAGCGTGGGCGGTGTGTGGCAAAGGTCAGAGTTCATTGACTGAATTGAGTGAAAAGTTCATGGATTTTGTTTCACCTCTCCCTGTTGGATAATTGATCGTCTTGCCAATGCTTATGATGAATGGCCGCGCGCAGGCATGCGTGCGGTCCCCTCTAAACAAGCACTCCGTCAATGGGGAGCCGGCGCAGGTCTTTAGTGACTGTTCCTCACTGTTTGTTTACCTCAGGTGCAGAACTCCACGCCTCATTAGCGCCGTGAATAAATCCAAACAGGCATATAAATATTGTATTAATGTCATTTCGTTGAATGTAATGCATTAACGCAGTGCGGTTGTTTTCTTTGAGGTGTTTGTGTGAACATCTGCGAGGCAACAACGCCTTTATCAGCTGGCCGGTGTTTGCTTTTATTATTGATGCGTCACGCGAACTTGATTATGTTAAATATTGGCCACTGGTAACGCCTGATTGAAGACATAATGAGAGTGCGTTTGTGTCAAAGTAAGACGCGCAACACACTTACCAACACGAGGATACAATACAATAATTATATAATAATAACCTGGAGTACCCTTGAGCAAGGTACCTAAAATCAAACTATGGCGACCTCTAAAGATAGAGAAGTAAATGCTACATTTAAAAATAGACATAGACACTAGTTTTGGAGATGTTTTCATTTGACTTAGGAGCTTGTTCTGCTTCTCTCTACGTCTCTCCTGGTATTATTGTAGTTTATCTGTTCGTGTCTCTTTACATTGATTTTCTTGGCAAACACGATCGTCCTTTTGACAACTCATGGCAAACACGCTACATATCCCTGGATTTTCACTGGAAAAAACAATACAATCACCTCCATCGTTCCAAGAAGTGGCTGCGTTTCTTAACAACCTTCCTCTTTTCGGTTGCAGTGTCCATGACCCTGGCAAGAAAAATGGATTGCAGTTGGACTTGTATGATTTATTTATTGTGTTTGAGTCTGTTCTGCCTTAAATAAGACATTTCCAAGGGAAGGTTTCCAACAATGGAATGGTTGTAGCTAGTTATTTTGGGACAATTCCTAATGGAAACGGTAAAAAAATACCAACATCGTTCCACTCGGTTATAGTCAGCCACTTGTCCAGGTGCCACGAATGGCACCGCGGGCCAGACTTTGGACACGCCTGCTTTACAGAAATTCACCTACTGCTGCCACTCAGCTCACCTATTGTATGCTAATGTGAAAATCTGAACCTAAATTAAGCCAACCTACGACTTCATGAAAGGAAACGCACCTCTAGGTTATTAATAATAATAATAATAATAATAATAATAATAGTCAAAAAAAACCATCCCAAAATTTAGTCAATGTTTGTATATGTGAGGTAAAAACAAGGAGGAAGAGAAAACACTCATCATCTGACTGTAAATAGCTTCTTAGAGGGATATTCCGCGCTCAGATCTTGTTTATTGTCGACATAAACAGGTTTACGGTGCGAGGGGAGACGTCTGTGGTCTGCACACACACACACACACACGCCACGCTGAACCTCCGCCGCTGTGTGTTTCTGCAGGATTAGTCTGCGTATAAAGCATCATCTCTTTTGCATTACCACCCCAAGACGCCCGTGAGGCGTCGCGGCCGTATATCAGAAGTGCATTACTAATACGGCAGCCTTTCATTTGACTTTTCTTTTTCCTTTTTCTTTTTTTTCCTTCCCCCTGCAATAACTCTGCAGTGCCAAAAGGAGCTGGCAACATCAATTTTGAATCAACCTGTATGAAGCATAAAATCAGCAGCCAGGAGTGCATTAACACACACACACACACACACACACACACACACACACACACATGCATGTGCACACACTGGGGAAAAAAATAAAAACTTCCTCCGGGGAGCGGCGAAATTAATAATTCACATACATTTCCGACACATCTCATGTTCTCTTTTATGACATCTCTGAGAAACCCCCGAGAAACACAGCCTATGGGATGAAGATGTGCGGAATCATTACGGCACAGCAATAACGCTGCAGCCGCCCTTAATGAAGTCGAAGATGGATTGATGCCGGGTCGGGTTATTGCTATTCAGAGAGCAGTCCTCCCTCCCTCCCTCCCTCCCTCCTCCCCTCCCCTCCCTCCCTGTCCCTCTGTGAAAGGGTGAGCAGGACACGGAGAGAGAGAAGAGCATGAAACAGAGAGGCTAATGAAGGAGACCGCGCTGGACGCCGCCGTATGTTTACACAATGGGATTTTAAAAGATAAATCCAATTATTGTGTTAGCCTGACTGAAAGCGGACTTTTTAACATACGTGAAAACCTGTTGAAATCCTCTCTCAAAGTCACATGGGAGTGAGATTGATATAAATATGACTTTGGCATGTTTGGACTAAAGAGGAGATCAAATTTATGCTGTGCCAGCTTAAAGAATGAAATATTTAGAATTTAGTGGATGGTCAAAACACATGCCTGACCCAAACCGTATCATGAGGCCATGGTTCCTAACCTGGGGGTCCATGTCCCCTCTGCTCTGAAATTGTGAGCTTATTAAAATGATATTATATTCTGCATATTACATTTAGAAAAACCCAATCACACACTCTGTTGGATAATCAGAACTTTGTCCACTTTTAAATCTTTTCAGCTCTTTATCAGCAACTCTTCTGTGACCTCGGAACGTCTGTGAACGTTACTGCGTAAGCAAATCTCGTCAGGTCAGACTGCTGCTAAACCTGACCGCGCTCCTGTCGGCAGCATCTGTCACCAAGTACCAAAGACTCACTGGTATCAGACAAGAAAACTTTATGGACGTCTTTCTCCTGATACAGTGTGAGGACAGGACCAGTGGACAGGGGTTCAGGTTGGCGGGGGGGGGCCTGGTTTGTCTTGGACACAAACGAGGAGGGGGTTGGGAACCACTGCCATGATGGAAACACAGTATATGTAAATTGGTCTTTTTAAATGGCGACTGTAGCATTGTTAGCTCACTGGCTGATGGCAGCACTGTCCATTTTTCATGGTGCAGATTCCACCTTCGCTGCACAGCAAACACCCTCCTCCTCCTCCTCCTCAGTGCCAGCAGCTCATATTATCTGCCATGCAACAGTGCCTGATTTAGGCCCGCTTCACCACTGCAAGGCCGACGCCTCCTCCTCCTCCTCCTCTTCCTCCTCTTCCTTCTCCAGAAAGGCCTTGTTTATCACCCGAGATATTTTGAGTCGACAGATGCGCACACACTCACCGGCCATGAAAAAAAGATGAGAGCTGTGTCCTTTTACCCTCATTAAAAACTGGACCCGGTCCTAAACACACGCCGTGCGTCCCAGCCCCTCGCCGCGATAACGCTCGCGGGGGTTTATCTTAAAAGCAGTTGGCGGGAGCCGTAAATCTGGCTCATGGCTTATTAAAGTTTTAGATTTCACTCTGGGTGCAAGTTTTTCTCCCCCCCCCCCCCCCCCCCCCCTTCCGTTATGGTCAGAAAACAGCGCATTTATTAAGAGATAAGCTCATTCTAAAGCCGGCGTCCTCTCTCTCGCCGTCTGCTTGTTTTATTGGCCGCTTTGCGTGTGTGTGTGTGTGTGTGTGTGTTCACTTCCTAACTGCACTTAGACTGAGCGATTACACTCCTCACACCAGGCAACAAATTCCCACTTTGTCTGAGAGCAGCGCTTTCTTTCTTTCTTTCTTTCTTTCTTCGGTAATAGCACATTTATTACCGGAGAATAAAAACACACACACACACACACACACACCGTGACGGTGCATCAGTTCACTTCCCGCCCCGAGGATGCTTCGGTAAGCCGACCGTAGGAGGCGACCTTCTGATTAGTGTGCGACCCACTCTACCTCCCGAGTCGCCACTGTTATCTCGGGAACAATCTGGATGCAACATGCATTTAAGTGCAGGGTATAAATAGAGTCTATCACCCCCCCATTTACACCTGACATTAAAATGCATTTTGGGTCGTTAGATAGTAATCGGACAGAGAGCGCTCGAGGACTGGTTGTGATCACAGGGTTGCATGTGTGAGTACAGTGGAACAGTGGAGATGTTCATTCTGAACCAGCATAAGCAGCAGCAGCAGCTGTTAGCCAGTAACTTGAAGCAGCCCTTATGTTTTTTAAGATAATGGTTCCATAAAGAATGGAAACAATACATTTTCTGACAAAACGTTTAGTTCCCAAATCAGTCGTTCAGAGCTCTCTTTAGGTTCCTCTGTTCCCCCCTAACAGCTTTATGATATCGGTTGGAATGAGGAAAACAATATTTCTGGCGATCTGTCCAGGGTGTGACTCCGCCTTCAACACTCATGTGGAGGATAAAGATGGTTTGATACCGGAAAAGCAGAGAAATAGAGCTTCTACAGCCATCTAAATAATCTAAATCATTTACAACACATGCATGTAAACTGTTTAAATATAAATCTACTCCGAGGGATTTGTAACGTGCGTCGTTCACGAACAAAAAAAAAGCTTCCGCCTCGACTTTGATCTGGTTTACTCGCCGTTCAAAGCACATAATGTTGCCGAGGGTAATAGACGGACGTAACAGGGTCTAGTGAGCCTTCACTGCAGCAGATTATGGATCCAACCTCTCCTTCAGCCTGTTTCTTCCGCCCAAGAGGCTTTCTCGCCTCAGCAGCGATGCCAAAAAGTCATAGGGGGGATATTCAGTGTTTTATGTTCCCCGGGATCCGAGGAGGATGTGACACCTGCAGGTTCTGTCTCAGCAGGGAGAGGATTCTGTGTTTCCACCTGTTTCACAAAGCCAGTGCTGCTGTGTGGATTGTTGATTGATACCAATACCTACTGATACTAGGGGGTGTCACGATTCTCCAAACACTTGATACGAACTCGCGTGTCGGATGCTACAAACATGCTTATAGTCGAATTTAGTTCAAAGTTGCTGCTTTTTTGAGCCCAAACTGTCCAACTGTTGTTGGTTCAAGAGTAATCAACACTATATCGCGCGATGGTTGGATGTTGAACATTTTTAGAACTTTGGTACAGTCCAGTGAGGAGCGGGTACAGATGTATTACCAGCTCTTATTGACCGTTTTCCACCAAAATGATCAGGTATGGGTTAAAAACAGCTGGACTTGCTCTTGCTGCTGTTCCAAACCCAACGCGTCCGACACAGAATGTCAGGCAGCACGTTTTGCTTTTTTTCTTGTTTGGTTATGAATTCATTTACCATAAAACAAAAGTCGTGAATAGTGGTTTCCCCTTTCTATCTTTCACTTAAGGCTTGAGGTTGTAATTTGTTTCAGAAATAAAATGTGTCCATCACACACCAGGTTTTTGTGGTGTAGTACGACTGTGGAAAATGGCAAAATAGAGTGATACTGATACTTCCAACTCAGGGGCGATTGAACGGTTTACATAGCTGCTTAAATGACGCGTGTCAGCATTGAAAGTGCCAAAGTGTAACGAGACTGCCGACTCGAGCAGTCATTTGACCCGAGTGTGAAACCCAATCGTTATCTTATCCCACTGCAGACAAAGGACAGATGTTGGTCAGACAGAAACCTCATCCATGATCCTATAACCACACAACGCACCGATCAATCCACTCATGAAATCCAGTCGTTCTTAAATTCTTGACTTGAGTTCCAGTTTTTTGCTTCAGTCCAATAAAACTCCGACATCCTACATTTCCCGCTCTGCCACCGCTTGCATCTTTTTGTTCTACTTCTCCAGCTTTCGTAAACACATTTATTTTTCAATCTGTGAATCCTCGGTTTGCAACACCTTCTTCCTCCGTCTCCAGGCTGATGCTGAGGTAACCCCCGAGGCACAGCTGTCAGTGAGCCGCAGAATAATGTAGCTTTAAATATCCAAAATGTCTGTAATCCTAACCCGACTGACATCCTCTGGATTATATATACTCATAACAGGGGAGTGCGTTACACGGGACTTTGCATAATGGAGCCTATATGTTCACTTACATCGGGAACCCAAGTTCTAATCATCTTTAAATGAGCTTTCCGCACAGTTTCCCAAGGATTAACAAAGGTTGAGTAATTCATTTGAAAACGCCGGGTGAATTGTGAAGTATAGGCAAGCATAAAATTAAGGAGGATTAAATATATAAAGACTATGCTTAAATGAATTGTCAAGATAACAATTTCGCCTTAGGTACGGAACACTCTTGAAACCAACTTGGCTCCATATACAGTTTTTTTTTGGTTTTTTTTAGCTAAAAAATAAATGACACAGGTAGAGAGGCATAACTTTTAAGTCTTCAAACTTTATCATGATTATTGAGGTTTGGTTGTATGAGACAAGTGACACTTTATTAAATCCAAGTCTGTGATATTCTAAAGACATGTTTTCCCCTTTATCTCACCAATAGACCTCTCCAACCCACACCAAACCCCATAGAGAAAATCATCAATTTTAACCCGTCAACGAGGTCAATCCAAACAAAGGTTTTAAAATAAAATCACAAGAAGAAGAGGTTGGTATTAGGGTTTGTATTTATATAGAGCTGTTCTTGTCTTGATGGTAAGAAGAGTCTGAGGACAGATGAGTCCTCCCGTGCTTTTTTCCAGGGTTCAGGTCAGGCATTGAACCCTTCAAAACTTGTAGTTGAAAGACAACTCGCCCTACCGCTGATCCACAATGGCTCAATCCTAACTTTACTGATAATACTCAAGTACATTTGAAAGCAGAAAATAACTTTTGATACTTAAATAAAGTAAATGTCATACACTTTAAGACTTTTACTTCAGTTATTTTTATAAAAAAAGTCATTTTCTGGTAAGATACTTTAAGGTACTTTATACAAGACTAGTGGTCATCCGTAGGTTAGCCTATAGCTATTGTATCTACATCACGTGAGGAAGTTCTTATGTGGCAGTGGACTAAGTCTTTGGGTTTTTGCCTTTGTATTCTGCAGACCGTGTCCCCCTCAGAAGAAGAAGGTGATGTCCGTATAATTCCTTTTGTAATGTGATAAAGAGACACAGGCGAGAGTCACATTACACCGCTGACGTCCTCGGTCTGGACCACCTTGGCTTCATTACCACTTGGGATCCGAAGCACGTTGTGTTTGCATATTGTATTAAAGTATCACAAAAAGAAGAAAAGACAAAAGGCCGGGAGCTAAATTTAAGTAATAACCCACACTTTGCCTGAATCATATAGAGAAGAATCAAAAATACTCAGTCAACATTGCTTTCATCTTCCCTTAAAAAGATTCGCTTTTTGAATGCACAATTTGATTTATGCCCACAGAGCAATTGTGTTTTATATTCATGGGAAATAAAACTATTATCTTCCATGAGCCAAACAAATAAAAACGTCTCCTCTCCGTTTTCGCCAGGGGAGAAAAAAACGAAGTGTTGGAAACATTCAGTGACAAATCTATAGGGAGAAAGTTTCCAGCTGAACACCTTCAGGTGTATTTATGCGGGAGATGAAACGCTTTGCATGATCGCGAGTTTCTCGAGAAAAGACGGCGTCTGAACAGCGGCAGCGAGTCGTGAACCTCACTGAATATTCTCGAGTCGCGCCAGTTGGGGAATACGCGGCGTGGACACATGAAGACGTCAGACTGGCCCTTGGTTCGTTGCTGTCCGTGCAGCATCTGAAGTCTGCTCTGTTTCCCCCAGTGTTTTCACCTGCCCCCCCCCCCCCCCCCCCCTCACACACCCACACCCGCCCCTCTGCTTTATTGCAGAAACTTATTTCAAAGTGTTGCGAAAGCATTAATTTTTAAAGTTAAATCTGACCACGGGCGAGAAATATTAATGCATTCTCCCCCAGAAACAGCAGCTATCTTGCATAGTTAATCATGTACAGAGAACGTGCCCAAGCTTGTGTTTACTGAATTAAGTGCACACAGCGTTTCGGTGCCGGGGCTCGGGTGCAGGACACGAGTGCACACAATGGAGCGGAGGTCTGTGGAGGACAAGTGGACAGGTACAAGGAGTTTGTCAAAGTCACGGAAGGATCCATTGAATGGCTGGATTTCAAGGATGTTGCGTCATTTCTTTTTTCTCCGCTCTGAAGGACTGTTCCACTGTTCAGGATGCTTCGGTTTCTACAAAGGACTTAATCCTTCTCATAAAGAATTCACAAGGATGGATTTTGTGTCTCCACAGTGCAGCATATGTACCCACAATCCTTTTGTGCAGGTATGATTTTCTGGACAAAACCCTGTCAGAATTGAGAATTGCTTGTATTTGCACACACAAACCAGGCACAGGAACAGGGGGCAATGGTGGGGTTGAGTGCCTTGCTCAGGGACACTCTAGCTCTTGAACTGTCTGGATTTCAAACTGCTGACCCTCTAGTTAAAAGCACGTGTCCCTTCCACTTGGCCTGATCCATTTTTGAGGTCTTAGAATGCTCGGAGGGAGTGAGGCCTCGTCTTTTTAGGGCCTAACTTGGAAGAATCCACTCGATTAAGGAAGGTTCCTTGACCGTGAGAAACACAGACTGACTAGATGTTCCTCAAGCTCTTCTCTCTTCAGGCTCTTCCTCATATTCTTCATCAGGCTCCTCCTCAGACTCTTCTGTCTTCAGGCTCTTCCTCATATTCTTCCTCAAGCTCTTCCTCAGATTCTTCCTCACACTCTTTCTCAGGTTCTTCCTCAGGCTCTTCCTCAGATTCTTCCTCACACTCTTTCTCAGGCTCTTCCTCAGTCTCTTCTGTCCTCAGGTTCTTCCTCATACTCTTCCTTAGGTTCCTCCTTGGGCTCCTCCTCACACTCTTCCTCACACTCTTCCTCAGGTTCTACTTCAGACTCTTCCTCAGACTCCTCCTCAGACTCTTCCTTAGACTCCTCCTCAGACTCTTCCTCAGACTTTTCCTCAGGTTCATCCTCAGTCTTTGTCTCCCTCAGACTCTTCCTCAGTTGTCTCCCTCAGACTCTTCTTCATGTTGTCCCCAGACTCGCGTCGCTTTCCACGACCACGTGAGACATCTGTGTGCTGTTCCCTCTTTTTGCTGTGGCTTATCCGCACCGGTGCTCTCTAGCGGCCGTGTTGTTATGCATGATGGCGGCCTATGTAAATGACATGAGGTGTATCTGTCAGACAGGTGTGACCTTTTCCCCACAGATCGCTGGTTACCTTGACCTTTTGTCAATAAGGGCAGGGGAAGATTCTCAGTCTCGGTGAACCTGAACTTTGCGTTGGCCCACTCCATCACCAGCAGCACCCGTTCTGACACCTCCCGATCCCAGCGCTGACCTTTACAGACACGCAGCAACTCATTGTCTCCTCCACGCAGGGAATTGAGTCAATGTGTGCCTACAAATATCTGACATCCTTACAAGCTAAGCTTCCTCACTTGATTAAAGATGTGTTATTTTTTTGTCTTTTTGGCCCACCGCGATGCACACAGCCAATGTTTTATTTCCAGCGTCGCCGGGGCGTGACAACCCAATCATATTCTGTAAGTCAGCAGAATATGTTCATAAAAGGAATACACAGCGCATTAAATCTCGCAGACTTCTGCGGATAGATACATTAGATACATGGTTTGTCCCCACAGTGTGGCAGAATTTAAGATTTAACATAAATCCAGCTCTCATTTGTTGTGGCCAAAACCTTCTTTCTTCAATATCTTTGCTTTATTTAGTGTTGCGTGCAGTGCCAGAGCACTGATCCTGCATTTCACTTGGGTTTTTAATAAAATGAAAACTACTCCTGCCGCTGGAGCACATTGTGTTCAGACCAAAAAGAACATTAAATTATAAATTCCAAGACTAGAGTGATGTTAATCTCTTTGAACCTAAACCCAGCTGGATTACAGTAGCTGCTGGATTTTTCTTTCATTTTATCCAAGTTTCAGATGTGGGACAGTCGCAGTATAAGCAAGTGTTTGTTCTCGCCCAAAAAGCAAATTAAACTTTCTCAGGAGAGGAAGTTGACACTTTTGTGTGTTGTAGTGACGAGCAACAAAACAAACCCGGCACATCCTAACGTTTGGTCATGAAGAACCTTATTTTCATGACATTAATCGAAAGATTATCGAAAATGGCAGGGGCCCCGAAACGGCTCCTGGCACGAGGAACCTTCAGATTATTATTATATCCGTGGCTTTCCGGTAATTTTTGAGGGCGTAAACGTACATAAAAACACCCCCAAGATGAAAACAGAGGCACCATTGAGTGTCACGAAACTTAACCATGGCCTTAACTCAACAGGAAGTCGGCCATTTGGAATTTTGGCGTCCATCCTGGCGAAGTGTACTCTGTCATGACTGCGTTAATTAATAATAATGTCCCAAAAAACCCACTCTGTTCTTTGTGGCATTTTTGTTGCTTTTCTCTGTTGTTTTTATGTTCTCATGTTGTTTTTATTATCAATGTATTAATTTTTACTCCTCTTTTATATTTATGGCCACACCATTTTATTTTACTGCCCTCTCTGCCCAATCTTGTTTTTGGTTTTATTTCTTTTTCTTTAGAACATATTGGCCAGTACGATGGTGCAAAAATACAGTTGTACTTGTCGGGCTGGTGTCAATAGTTACTGTGATGCTTGAAAACCCTTCCTGCTTGTGAGTAACACATATAAAAACATGCAAATTGTGGTTTTAAACTTCACTTTTTTTAAACCCCGAAAACCACAAACGTGTGTAAACATTGAAATATTGATATTTTGTGTGATAGTTAAGGTTACATGTTAAACCTTAAACACAATCTGAATGTTTTAAGACTTTGAATGAAAACATCATGTCACATAATAAGAAAACTAATGGCTTTTTTTCTTCTTCTCTTTTCTCCTCTTCCTCATGCTGACGTGGTCGTTGCTGCACCGCTGTCACAGGTGAGTACGTGGTTTCCCTTGTTAATGAAGGAGTGTGTGTGTGTGTGTGTGTGATATGAGACGGAGTGAAGAACATCAGGTTCCACAGCAGGAAGCAGGATCTTTTCCCCCCGTCTTTCTTTCCTTTCACTTTCCCCTAAAAGTGTGATTATCTTCTTCCTGCTGGCGATGACCTTTGAACTTAATCGTGATTAGTGCGAGTGCAGCTGCTGAGATTGGTTCTTTTTTGTGTGCTTGTCCAGAGAAGATAAAATCTTCTTTTTACACATAAATACAGAGCAGAAGGGAAACAACAGCAGCAAGAGGAATTCCTATTGTCTGGTAAGTTTTTTAAGACGCACTCGGTGTTTTGAAGTCGTTTCTGCGCCAAACATTAAACCACTTTTATGGACCGTGCCCCAAAAACTCCCAGTGGTCTGTGAAGGTTCTCGTCAGTACACGCACACTTGGTTTAGTTCAGGTCGTGAAATGTAACTCAGCAGCAGTTGTTTTCAGTGAAAGGTTTTAATGGAACGGCCATGTTTTCATCATCAGACACAAAATAACACGGGGGGGGGGGGGGGAAAGCAGCGTACAAACTTTTCTCCTTTTCTCTATGAGGAAGGAGGAAATGGGCCGTGGCTAAAAGCCTTAAATTTGCAGGATCCACTGAAGCGTCTCTGTTATATCTGTTCATTTGACTTTGTTAAAAATAAAATAAAACCCTCCGAAGATCAGAGAAATGTCTGCGCTCTGAAACGCGGGTTAAAAAAACGCAGCCGCAGAGAAAACCACAGATAATTAGGATGATGAAGTGTTGGTGTCACAATTAACAGTTGACATCGTTGTATTGACTTTTATTCATCAATTATTTCATTTAATTTTATTCATTAATTCGTCCGTCCACAACAAGCAGCAACACAAAATAATCAAAAACATGCTCATACGTCGTCCCACTCCCACTCTGATGTGGAACTGACCTCTCTTTTCCATTTATTTCAATTTTCTATTTTCACTTTAAAAAAAAACCCTCTAAATATTCCCAGTAATTAAATAAAAGTAGATTGTGTCCTAAACCAAAACAAACATGTGAGGGTGAGTTTGATGGCAGTAAAACGCAGTATCATGGTGTCGCTATTGAATATTCTTTGAATATCTTTTTCAGCTGTGGCACTTTGTAGACGGTCCCTGTGCTCCGGTCTCACCGACGGTGGCATGGAGAGAAAATCGATGGTTGTTTTTGATAAAAACGAGGTTGTAGCGCTTTGTCTACATCACTATGATTCAGAATATGTCTCGCTTGTGTTCTTGTGCTCCATCCATAGACTTTATGACCTTTGACCTTTCTTGTTTTCGTTGGCGTTTTCTACGCGACACAAGAAAACTAGTGACTTGTAAAGCAATTGTTTTTGGTAGAACTGAGTTATTATGGCATTGTTATCGTTCAGTACTTCCAGACGCTGTGACACAGTCAGTGAACTGAAATACCACTGAACGGGTCGTGATTCGGTTCACAATCGCTAAATACAGCAGATGTTGGAGGTTCTTGAGTGTTTTTACTGGCTGTGATTCTTGTGTCGCACGTCGCGCTCATGAATCTTCCAGCGCCGTCACTCTCTGACCGATCCGTGGTCACATTTTGGTATCGGCTCAGCTCGCTTGGATTGTCTCGCAGTGTAGTGATTGTCGCAGAATCGTTGTATCAGGATGTTGTCGGTCATACAGCGGCGTGTCGTGTCAGCGCGTCTGTGCTCGGCAGTGAGGAAATCCTCCTCAGGGCATCGTTGACTCCGAGAGTAACTTCTGCCTCCTGAAGTCAGGCAGCAGCTCGCTCGACCGTCTAATTCCCCAAAGAGAGAGACGTCCACCAGCTGTCCCTCTGTCCCTCTGTGTGACACTTGTCCCTGGAGCCTCAGGTCCCTCCATCAGGAGGAGGAGGAGGAGGAGGAGGAGGGTGAAAGTAAGAAAGAAAGAGGTCAGGGGAGATTGTCTGAATCAAGATTAAGCTGCCACCGTCGCAGCACTCTGGCTTAAATGAGAGCACAAAGAAAGTCATTTCACAGATTGCTCCAGTGTAAATGTATCTGCTTCACTCTCGCTCTCCCAGGAGTGTGGACACTCATGAAAATGATTGCCGGCTGACGCGTGTGTGTGCGTGTGTGCGTGTGTGCGTGTGTGCGTGTGTGTGTCACATGACAGCGACCGATCCCATGATCACATGCACAAACCAAAGACTTGCAGCGATAAAAAAAAAAACCACCCCCTGTCACATCATCGCACATCTGCGGTAATGGCGTGATTCACAGGTCAGAATTATAATTGTAATCATCTTTTTAAGGAGAAATTGGCTGCGTTACACGTGCTCCATCAATCAGAAAACTGTAGCAACATGCAGAGAATGTAGAATAAGGCATAGCATTATATTTGAGGACCGAAATATAGTTCATATTTTACACATTTGACAGTGTAAATTACACGTCCCGACATCTTACATCATTATTATTTGAAATTCAAATATAATATCGTTTTTTTGTGTGTTTTACACCGGAGTTTGGTAAAATAACTACAACTTCATTTTATGGAATGATATTGTTATTATTATTTACATATAAATGTATATGTATGTGTATATATATATATATATTTATATATATATATATATATATATAAATCTGATCTAAAATGCCAGTGTTTGGGAACTATCATACAGTTAAATGACGTACTTATACATGAAAATTCTGCTAAATTACAGTCATATATGACGTATAAATACTGAGCAGTAATTAATTTGCAGTCATCTATTACAATTCTGTTGTATAATTACTAAAGTTGTCGCAGCTATTTCAAGAGATTCCTCTATAGTAATCTTTTTGAAGTGTTAAATAAAGTAATTGTACATACAAATACTGCCAAATTGCACTGAAACTACACCAAACAGAATGTCAAAATGTGGTAATTTACTACAAAATGATACAGAAACAAACTGTGAAAGTACAAAAATCGATGATACAGTAATTAATTCACTTTTTTTACACAATCAGAATTGGAGTCATATGATAAATGTGATCATTAAAGTGTAAAAAACCACATACGCTTTTATTGTAAAATGAAATATTGTAGCTATTTCAGGAAACTATTATTTTTACAGTTAAATTCAGTCTCTAAACTGCAAAATTTCAGCTATATCTCATAAATACAGTGAAACTGCAATGAACAGGTGTCATATTGTGGCGACTCCATTAAAGACAAAGTATTGTTTTTTATGTTTTTTTTTATAATTGCAACATAAAGAAATCCTTGTTTTTCCACTCACTTTATAATAAAAAATATATGTAATCAACACTTTTAATAAGGGACGTTCTATCATCTGAGTGTTTTATTCAAACATTTAAAACTTATACATATTCATAAACATCGACCAAATAAATCATAAATGCATAAATTACACTGTAAAAATGATCGGCGTGGTTTTTAATTGATAAACTTTATTTTAGTTACTGCATTAAGAACAAGAGGAAAGACCGAAGATTAATTTCCTTTTTCAGTCAAACTCACAACATAAAGTGTAAATTCTATACATTACAACTTAATGTAAAGTTTAATTATTCATTCTTTCTTCTGTCAAATGTGGATATTCTCCATAATGATGGTCGTTCTGTGGATTATTTTCTCTCGTTTTTTTGCATTTGAAATGACCTTGGTAATTAAAAAATCAACAGTAAAGCAGGGAATTAGAGGAGAATAATTGTCTCATAATTGCATATACATTCACTACTTTGAATTTGAGTAAAATATAATCACTGAAATGTTGCCTTCTTCCCCAGATGACCGATAAAGAAACCGCTGACAGATTAAAAGCGTAGTATTATAGCTCATAAATGAATATGACTGGATCTTGTTTGGTTTGAATCACTCGGGTAATTAATCTAAAACACTACATAATTGCAGCAGCGAGCAGCTTTAAAGGCATTTTTGGTGTTTATATTGAAGTGTAGTTGAGTTACTGACACATAGTCGCTGACTGAGATTAAATCAATTCCTTCTTAATTCTGACGTGTTTTAAGACGACATTTGTTGCATTTTCCAACTGTACACTGAAGTTTGCGTCCCCACACCAAAGTCCATTGAAAAAATCAACAATTTCACATCACAGCACACATGAGTTGTTGATTCGCTGCCGCCTTCACTCGTAAGTTAATACTTTTGAATTAATTCATTCATTTTAAAGTTCAGCATCAAAAAACCTGTATTTAGATTTACCTCAGTGACACAAACTGACCACAAGATGCAGCAGTGAACCAGCGGCTCCTGTGTCACGATGAGCTAAAAACATGGATTTTCTCTATTGACTTTGGTGCAGGAGAGTAGTCTACAAACATTTTTATTATATCTAATAAACTATGACTTTGTTTTGTTAAATTTCTGGTATGATCTTCTTACAGCTAATTTATTTACTTTAAGTAAATACTTTTCAGTACTTGTACTTTTAGAACTTGCATCTTTTCTTTTTTTTAGTATTATTATTATTGTTATTTTTCATGCAGATTCCTGCCAAAGCAAACAGCTCCATGCTGTTGCTTCGCAGAGTCGCATCAAATATTCATATATTCAAGCAGAGCCGTGTTTGTATGAACAGCGTTTCAATTTATTAAAACGATGATGTGTGAGGTTCTAAACGTTGGCGCTGAATATTTTAGCGCCGTGTTTAATGTAACGTTCTCTTCTTTTTATTTATTTGTTTTTTTCCATACACTTCATATTAACTTTACATAAATGTTCACATTTAACATCCATGGAACAAAAAATGGAGTTGTTATTCGACATGTTTACAAAGATACTAAAGTTGGCTTAGTTTTGACAGCTTCATCAAATTATATTTTATTAAAATAGTGTTTAAATAATCTGGCCCCCAGAATCTTTCAACAGATTTATCAACGACAGGACAATAAGAGAATGACTTATGACTTGCAACCTCACGCCACAACGTCACGCTACAACTTCACGCTACAACTTTCCCACTACAACTTCACGCTACAACGTCACGCCACAACTTCGCGCCACAACGTCTCGCTACGTCATGCCACAACTTCACGCTACAATGTCACACCACAACGTCAAACTACAATATCAAGCTACAACGTCATGCCACAACGTCACACCACAACTCACACTACAACGTCACGCCACAACTTCACGCTACAACGTCACGCCACAACTTCATGCTACGTCACACCACAACTTCACGCTTCAACGTCACGCCACAACTTCACACTACGTCACACCACAACTTCCCGCTACAACGTCACACCACAATGTCACGCTACAACTTCACACCACAACGCCAAGCGACAACACCACAATGCCAAGCTACAACGTCGCAGTGTCACACTATGTCATGCCACAACATCACAGCATAACGTCAAGCTACGTCACACCACAACGCCATGCCACAACATCACACCATAACGTCAAGCTACAACGTCACACCACAACGTCAAGCAACAACGTCACACCACAACGCCAAGCTACAACGCCACAATGCCAAGCTACAACGTCGCAGTGTCACACTATGTCATGCCACAACATCACGCCACAACGTCACACCATAACGTCAAGCGACAACGTCACACTACAACGTGATGCCACAACGTCACACAACATCACCCCACAACGCGACGCCACACTGTCACACTACAACATCACGCCACGTATCAGCGCACAGAAAAGTCACTGGTCTCTGTGGAAACACAAGCCTGACTGTTCCAAACTAGCGTACGATGATGGAAACCCATGGTGAGACGAGCTTCCTGTTTCTTCCGGTTCTCTCTCACACTCTTATTATTTTATTCATCTGAGTTTGACTGAGCTCTTCACTCACTGTGTTTTGTCAAAATTCTCCTCCGCTGCCAAAACTCGTACCCAGATCCACACGCGGCGCTGATTTAAAGTGACACACATAACCTGACGTCTAAAAAAAAGTCTCATCTCTCAAAACTCCCGACTGTTTTCTGTTTCAGTCACAACCAATAATAATCCACATTTCTAATATTTGTGTGCATGTGCGTGTGTGGGCAGAAACTAAAAATGTCAACGGAAACCATGTAAACCAGTTTGTCACATTCTGCCGAGAATCAAAAATCACTTATTTGCTCAAAGTCAAACACGTCAAATGAAAACAATTGAACGGATCTCAAAGGAGAAGTGGAGTAAAATGCTAAAAGTGTATTATTTAATATGACTTGAAGTGAATTCCAGAAGGTTCTGCTGTAAAAGTGCGTGTTTTCTGGCTCCGAGGTCGATTTTCTTCCCTTAACTCAGTGCTGGAGTCTGTCGTTAATGTGCTAAACTCTCTGTGTTGTGGTTTTTCCAGCTCTGTTTTCTTTCTCCCCCCAAAGAGATTATGCATCACGTCAACCACCGCTGTGATCTTTGTCCTTGGATTTTCACTGGATTACACTTGAGTTTCCGCAGCTTGTGGCGTGTGTGTGTGTGTGTGTGTGTGTGTGTTTTATTTTGTTCAGCCACAGTGGAGCCGATGTTGTTGAGATAGCGTTGTTATTTGTTGTTTTTTTTTTCTCATAATTTGAGAAAGCAGAGCTTTGGGCTGCAGACACAGACACAAAATAATGAAACATCTGTGGTGACTCATGTTTTTCCTTTTTTTCTAATATATGGACAAATGTTGTGAGTCACTGTTAGAAGCACAAACACATTTGAATAAATGTGTTTGTGCGTCCATAACTCGTTAGGGGTGGGAATCTTTTGGGATTACGATGCGATTCAGGGGCCCGTGATTCAATTATTATAAGAGTTTAACTCATTTCCATTATCGTTTATTAAACTAAATGAAATGTGTGAACTGCGTTGTAAAGAAGTATCACATATTCATATATTTAAGACAAAATATTAAATGAATCGTGCTTTTACGTGCAATATGTTTAACAGTTCAGCATCATTAGCGCCCGTGTGGCTCTCATTCATCCATGCATTCATTCATTCATTCATTGCTCTTGTTTGGAGCACATGTGACAAGTGTTTTTGTGTCGCGTAGAAAACCACGTCCCGATGAAGTCATGGAAAACCAACCAACCGTGTAGATTTCAGCCGTGCCGTGCCGTGCCGTGCCTTGGTGAGATCATGTACTGTAAAAGCGACCCCTCCCCCTATAACTCATATACAGACCACATTTTATCTTGGCAGGGACAGAATTCAGTTTTTTTTAAGTGAGACAATTATTAAGATATTAGTCGTATCTGCACGTTTTCCCTGAAGGCTTCACTCTGTGCGCCGTTGTCACGTCGGCCTCTGATGGAGAATAAAAACAAAACAGATTTATGTAAATGCAAATGTCACAGGGACAAATTGAATAATAATCATAAGTCCTAAATGCGGGAGGAGTGGAAGTGCGTTCGCGCATAAATAAACTCTTATAACGTGAAAATAACAGACAGTCCATCACAAGTCATATGGACACGAGCGGCGTCCCCTGTTATTTGCGCGTAGGTTCCCCCACGACAGCGCGACTTCACCGTGGTGTTTATCGTATTTGCTCTGTGTGTGTTTCTCCCGCCTTTGAGCACAGAGGAGAGACCATTGTGTTGCTTCCTCTCGCTGGAACTCTTTAAAGAGCACACAGCTCCCTCGCTGCATGTTAATGCACTCATTATTTTGGTCTGATACGACCATGACCTTCACTGCATTCTTCAGCGCTTTTGTTTTATTTTTTAATTTTATTCCCTCCGGGGGGGGGGAGAAGAAGACGGAGGAATTGGACACATAACAGAAGAGCAGAGCTCCGAGTTTGGCAGTGACTCTCAGATCCGAGGTGAAGTCGAGAGGAGGCTGCGAGAGAGGGTGAGAGGGTGTCCAGGACCATTTTCCCTCATTGACTGGGTTTTTGTCCCACAGCTCTTGTCTCTGCCCACTTGACTTTAAAGGTTCTTCTCAGACAGGTGTTTATGAGGGCTGTAACGCTGCCACAGGAACACGCCAAAACCTGAGATTGACAGACCCTCACTTTGTGTTTTATTCATGGTTCAGTTTAAATCTTTTTCTGTTCAGATAATAAACCCATCCTTTCTCTCTCTCACACACACACACACCTGTTTTGATCCTCACAGACGCGTCTGTTTAAGCTTGCAAACCTTTGCGTCATCAATCACTGGAGCTAATGATTTAAAATGCACAACCCACTGTGGTCTCTCTCGCTCTTCATCGCCCATCACTCTCTCTCTCTGCGTGTGTGTGTGTGTGTGTGTGTGCGCAAACTGTCTTTTCCACATGAAGAACTTCCAAAAAAACTCTGTCGCATTTGGACTCAAACACCAGAAACCGCCTCTTGAAGCTCAGTTCCGAACAGCGCCGTCACTTCGGACCTTGTTTACTTGAATCTGTTTTCCAATGTCACGGCCCGGGAGAGAGAGGGAGAGAGAGAGGGAGAGAAAATCCTCTCAAGGGCGAACCCAACAGTATTTTCTGCCACAATCCCTCTGAAGAGTTTGAAATGTTGCCCTCATTGAGTCGCTGATGTCCACGCGACCTGATAACAGCCAGAAAGGACTGAACATAATGGAGGATTTTAACCTCTAGCCTCTTTTGTCCGGCGACATAATGGCTCTTTTAATTCCTCTTTAAAGGCCTGTCAAGATTATTTAGTATTTAGATCACAAAAACTCTCCCCCTCTCTCTCTCTCTCTCCCCCTCTCTGCCTCGCTCTGCCTGTCCCTTCGTGCAGAACAATCTGATTTGTTATAATCGTACTTCCACAAAGTTTTTACCTGCAGTCTTTCAGAACAAAAGTTCTCTAATTTTCTTGGTTTTTTTTTGGTGTTTTTTTTTCCCCACACGATAAACTGCTGAAATTCAGATTTCACTCCAGTGTTTGAGCCACAAACACATAAAAGTCCCGGAGGTGAAAGACGCAGCAGGTTCGCGCGCCTGGAGGACGGTGACGACACGCGTTCAGATCTGTTCGTCACATTTAGAGCAACACTGTGCCACTGTTTCGTCTTTAAACTGCCTCACAATCAGCTGACGCTGCACTGACTTCCAACACAGAGGTGCTGTCGAGGGCTTGAATTCAATGTTGCCACCGAAATACACCGGAATTCTAGCTCAAATTTCCTTTTCCTAATCCTCTGACATACACAGAAAGAAAAACCATCAAATCTGATTGGTTTAATCCAGATTAGGCCTTTTTTTTAAGCAACCAAAACTGTACATACTGTGCAAAAGATGCGGCAACCTGTGCGTGAGATGTTTTTAAATGCACAGTTGTCATGGTAACAGAAGTGTAATTTGTGGAAGAACACTGTTGATTGGCACACTGGATCTTTGTACTCTCAGGTAAAGGTCCAGAGTGTAGGAATTAGTGACATCTAATGGCAAAACTGCAGATTGCAACAAACAGACGTTATTCTTCTCCCTTTCCTTGTCAATTCTGCTTCAAAAACACAAAACACAAAATGGCTGGATTGTCCATCCATGGCGGCACAAGATGGCCGACTAAAGCCTAACTCTTGCTTAAGCTGCTTATTCTAAAGCTTTAAAAAACACTGGTATGTTCAATTACCCAAGTCATTGTTACACATTGCACCTTTAACGTTGAACACTGGCTTGGGAAAAAAGAGTTTGGATTAAAATAAATAGTTATTTTTAAGGTTAGAAGGTCTTTGTATGAACACTTGTGAGCGTCTTTTGCTGCCGACCGTTGGATTAAATCTCAGTGTGGAGTCAAAAAGCCGGAGCTGCTGGATTTTTATTGGAAAACCATGTGTGGTGTGTGTGTGTGTGTGGTGTGTGTGTGTGCGTGTGGAGGTTGAGTTTCTGCATGGATTCCATGATCTTTTCTTTGGCACAGCAAGAGAACGCTTGTTCTTAGATTCAGTTTTTTTTTTGTTTGTTTTTAAATTCCAGTAGAAAGAAGTGGAGTCGGGTGAACTTTGACCTTGTTTCCCAGCATAGCTGTGACAGCGGGCAGGGGATTGTATTGTATTGTGTGTGTGTGTGTGTGTACACAAAATAACGCCACAAAACATGGACGACGAGTTTTCATAACAGAGATCAGAACCACAAAGACACATTTTTATATATATTAAATCATATTTGATAAAGACATCTCTAACTAAACCTCATAAAGATAAAAGTAACTCTAATTTATGATCATATCATTAGAAAATGAATGAGGAGTAAACAAAAACAGCCGAAAGTATCGTCTGCCCTGATTTGTTAAGACTTTATTTGTACGATTGTGGCCGCAGTGTTGGGAATTTAAGGTTTACGTGGAGAATATCATGAGTGAGAACATAATCTCAGAGTGTTTCAATCCCAGTGAGTCCTGTTCTGTATGTGCTTGACGTGCATTTCTTCGTTTATAGTCGACTTTTCGTGGTTTCTAACACAATCTTCTTGTAAAAGCTGCTCTGATACTATGACATAAACCATATATGATGGATGTGCATGTCCTGAATATTCAAGGTTTGTCATGAGAATTACAAAAACCAGTTCCCCTGGAGACTTTCAATAAGACGGTAAATGAATGATGGGAAATTTAGGACGTTTTAACTCTGATGAATTTCTAAACCCTCCATTTGTTGTTGTTTTTTGTTTTTAAACCTCACGTAATCACATGCAATTCCAAGAATGGCACCGCTCGAATTCTCCCATCAAATATCCTGCCCAGTGTAATCCTTGTCAATCAAAAGCCGTAAATCCATCAGTGAGAGTTGCCCTTTTTGCGAACAAAGATTACGCAACGTGATCTTTTTCCACTAAATATCTTATTGCAGAGATCTGACAGTGTGTTTGTATGAAGAGGTTTTTATTGACTGTAAAATAGTGAGTGTGTGTGTGTGTGTGTGTTTACGCGGACACATTGCGCCCGTTTTCCTGCTGCTGGGATCAGTTTTGGGCAAATCGCTTTTGTCGCGTGAGTGGGATGATTTTCCCCCGACGCCTGCATATTTCCACTGAAAGAAAAGAAAAGTGGAAAATTGAGGTTTTTGCCACCGGAATTTCAGTCGTCGCAGGCAGCCGTGCAGCAGCTGTACGAGACGAGCTGTCAATCACACTGACACACTTGTGCTGTGAATGGGGAACAAATGATCTCATTTTCTATTGAGGAAGAGAAACTGAAACGAGTAATTGAGACTATTAACATAATAAAGCAAGTGAGAATTAGGCTTCCATTCAAATAGCGTCGCCCCCCAGTGGCTATTCAGTATATCCTATTAGCCCACAACATGGGAGCCAATATCACTTTGTATGTAATTTCATCACATGAGGGATTATAATCAGATTTGGTGTGAGACAGTAATATTTATCCTTTATTTAGCCAGGAAGGTCTTCTTCTAGGGAGTCCTGGTCAAGATCGCAGCATAGATAGTACAAAGAGAGACGAGACAATTAATTAAAAGAGTAAAAAACAAAGTGCCCCATTGACTAATTAACGTGAAAAGTTAAAAGATACAGCATAGAGAACAAAGGTCGTAAAGTCTATTGAACGTGGATATTAAGACGTCGCTTTCTCCGCCATTATCCCGCGGTAAACTCGTCTTCCACCCCAAGTTCACAGCGCCGCCGTGTGGAGACATGAAGCAGTGACCCTGGCGATTATCAAAGGGCAACGATATATCACCAGATTGACCCCTCGTCAAACGTTGAATATTTATTTCCAACACTTAACATTTGCCAGGTCACAGGTCTTGGAAAAGAGATTTCAATTTCACTGGCTTCTACCTGGTTAAATAAAGGTTAAATAATTGAATTAGCAGTGGCAGCATCACAGCACAGGTGCTAACCAATCAGATCACATCAATCTGGGCTCTCTGCCCAGCCCGAGGTTGGCTTTGTGGCTCCTTGCCCGGCTCCCGGGGTGATTCTGTTTTTATTATATTAAAGCACTTTGTGCTTCATTTTTTTTTTTTGCATAAAAAAAGTGCTCTATAAAGAAAGTTTGATTTATTGATTGATTGACCTCTGACACCGCACCTCAGAGCCAGCCGCCGTGAGTCCGCGTGAGTCCGCAATATCCGTCTTGTCACAAAATCATTGCTTAGCAGAATGGAAATGTGTATCATTATAAAGAACATTGAGCGCTCGATGACCTTTATCCAGCCGGCACATACTGTAAAGCACCAGTATCTACCGTTCTGTTCACGCTCTCCAAGTGAAAGACTGAGAAAACATGACCGTTACTGGGGAAGAAGCCAAAGCTTTGACTGTTGTTCAGCGAGCGTATGAACGCTGGTGCCTCCTCCTCGCGAACTTTAATGGAGATTAAAGCGCGCTAGTAATTACGTCATTTAGAAGCTCATCCGTCTTTCGTTTCACGGTTAATTTAACCGCAGATTGATTCACATAAGAATTCATTCGGGGCAGCACCTTTACTCTCACGTCTGCACAAAGACCTCGTGTGGAGATGACTCGAACGTAAGAGATGGACGATTCTGGTGCTCGGTTCATGCGGTTGAATGAATCCACTTTTAATTACCGTCGATTACATCCCTACGTCTTATAATGGAAACACTGCAAAAAAAATAAATCACATCTCTGCCAAAACTTGGACGTGGAAACATCAGATTTGAACAAAATGTGGTATATGTACGCAGCTTCCATCCGCATCTAAACCAGATTACAGATTTGGCAAATGAAATTGAACCTGGGAAAGTTCACATGCATATATCTCGGGGACACCAGAAGCCCCGCCCCACACTAGAGGATAATTGGTAATCGCTCGGGATTTGGTCCTTCTGACAATCGTGGGTTTCTTTCAGATTATAGGCTGATTTGAACAGATTATCTGGCCAAATTATCCTGTAGAGTGAGGGATTAACAGACACAATTTCAGCCTTATCGGAGGCATCAAAGTGGTTTAGAACCATAACTTGTATGGAGACCCACAACAGCTATTGACTGACGATGCTGACGTCTCTATCTCTATATCTGTTTATATTCTGAAGTCACGTTAATTCACGCAAGTTTCTGTGAGAGTTTCCTGAATCCCTGGGATCTCCTCCCTGAAATGGTTTGCTTAAACGCCCCGTGTGTGGTCCTGCGTCTGTGACTGGGTCGTCTCCTCTCTGCTTTCTCAGGATTAAAACATTGAAAAGTGGTGTCCCTTGTTTTTAAAGCTTTTAATTCTCATAAGCAGGTGAAGTTCGACACAGAAAAGTACAAATAAATCCAGGTTCTGAGCGTGAAAGCCTTGGTGGAGGTCCGTGAGATCATGTCGCGACATTTTGTTCCACAAACAAACATAATTTGCGGCAGGAATGAAAATGTATTTTTAGGAGACAAGGTTACACAAACAGACACCGTAGCCTCACACAAACGCCTCTGTCTGCGTTATTTTTCCCATTACTCGACCCGAAAAAAAAGCAGCTCATCATCAGCGGATCAGAGACTTTTCAAGGATGCTGTCGTCCTGTTGAGACGCTCACATGAGGGAGCTGCTTTGGAGTGTCTTTGAGCAACATACAAGCTCATCAAAGGACACACGCTGAGCTGCACTTGTTTGCTATTCTGTACAGTCAGTTCCACCTGGAATACAACGAGCACATCACTCTGCCTTACTCTAAATTGGTAGAGAGGTTCCTTTTGTTGGTACACTATCACAGAATGAATGAATGATAGTTGTATAATAGACAACTCATTATTTTTGGACCGCTCAAGATGGACTTAGGCCACGGTAAATTAGAACAAGTGGTAAATGGGCACAGATGTTTTACTAATGCTTCATAAATATATATTTAAATCAACCAGGTGTCTTGAAAAGCGATGATTTATACAAGAATGACGGCAATGTGCTCACAAGAGATGAAGTGTGTTTGCGTTGCCTGTGGATTAGTTGTTTCCGATACAGGGGGAGAAAACAAATAAGAAGCGTTGTATTTTTGTTGATCCCTATCAAACAAACGCAGCAAAATATAACGAGAGATACTAAGAACAGTAAGACCAATATTAACTCGAATCGAGGCACTTAACATAAGGCCAACACCTTACAATATAATATAGTTAAAATTGATTGAATAAGATATAAACATAATAGAAACACTAAATGTAATGTGAATATACGAAGGACAGCATGGACTGGTTTTTAAGCAAAAACAAGCATAAGTTGTGTTGTTGGTCTGTATTTAAAGTGTTTTTGCCACAGTTGTGTAGTTTTTCACATTCACATGCTGCCCGTGAGCTGCCAGGAACAAGAATGGGGATAGAGACTCTAAAACGGCAAACAAACAAATCCCACACACTCGTTAACATGCAGTGGTGGAAGTATGTGCAATATTTCGGTGCCAAACCCTTGATCTGCTCAATTTCTGTTTGCCGTTTTGAATCCATTCGCCTCTTGCAACAGCCTCATGAAATACAGCACAAATACAACACGTGTCCTTTTGGGTTCAGTGTCTTGCTCGGAGAGGTTACGCAGAGGTTATGCAGAGGTTACACAGACGTTACGCAGATGTTACACAGAGGTTACACAGAGGTTACGCTGACGTTATGCAGACGGTATGCAGATGTTACGCAGAAGTTGCGCAGATGTTACGCAGACGTTACGCAGAGGTTACACAGAGGTTCCGCAGACGTTATGCAGACGTTACGCAGATGTTCCGCAGACGCTATGCAGACGTTACGCAGAGGTTACACAGAGGTTACGCAGACGTTACACAGACGTTACGCAGATGTTATGCAGATGTTACGCAGAGGTTATGCAGATGTTACGCACACGTTAGGCAGACGTTACGCAGAGGTTACACAGAGGTTATGCAGATGTTACACAGACGTTATGCAGACGTTACGCAGAGGTTATGCAGATGTGACGCACACGTTAGGCAGACGTTATGCAGACGTTACACAGACATTACGCAGCGGTTACGCAGACATTATACAGACGTTACTCAGACGTTTGCAACCAGTGACTATTGACACATTGAGTAGAATGGATGTGTATCAGCTCTGATTGGAGACGCTACGCAACCGTTCCACAACTAGTGAACTTGTTGAGGTGAGGTTTCCACTGCAAAAATTTTCTTTTTTTGTTGTGAAAGGCAAAAGAAAAACTATTTATTTGGTTTAGTGGAATTTGTGCTTTATTAGATTAACATATTATCTTCAAACACTGTACCCAACACCCGCAACCCTCATAAAAACTAGGAGCTAGCATTTTAGAAACTAGCAGGAAAGTTGCTGAGAAACTGTTGAGACTTCATTTTAATGTTTATCTTACTGTTGCATACAGGTTTGATGACAACACATACTGCAGATATGAGGTGAACCTAAATAGCCGTAATTAAAAACCTAACCAAGCGTCAGCACAGCTTGTTATAGAATATTAATGTCAAGAATTTCAATTAACAGAAAGAAATGCTAAGAATGACAAACAAGTTTTCACTTTCCCCTCTGTGTGTTAGACTTTTTGTGAAGACATATGCTAATTAATATTTTTTTCACATTCTTTTCCCACAGACAAAGCAATAATTCATTTAACTCCACCACACATATCTGTTTCCATCCACACAGCACATCTAAAGCTCTTTGAGCTGGACCTCAAATAATCATGTGTGATCAGTGAGTCACAGTTTTTTTTTTTCCCTTTTGTCAGCGTTATCACCTCCTCCTCCTGCTGGAAATCACACACACACACACACACACACACACACACACACGTCAGCACTGTGACTCACATGGAGTCCGCTGGATTTCGGGCGAAACAGGATCAAAGCCACTCGAGGCGCCGATGCACTGCAGCGGGGGCCCCATTAATGTTTCCTTTAACCTAAATTTCTCTCGCTCGTCTCTCATCATCAAACGACGCGTCTCCTCCTATTCTTCTGTGTTGTCAAAGGCGACAGATGTGATCAGACGCAACAGAATAAAGGGAAGAGGAGAGAGTGGATAGGAGCGATGGTGATGGTGTTTGACGGAAAGCAAAAAAACCCCATTTTTCTTACATAACTCTGCACATTCACGACTTATTTTATTGTCAGATCGTGGCTGTTTGATTCATCAAGTTTGCACTTAGTCTTGTGACAGCACAAACAGCTTTAACATCCCTTTTAGTTTGTGCTATTAAACCATTATACTATACCTCAAGTAAAACACACACAAAATAATCAGTATCCAGGCAACTGCATGAGCTAAAATCAGGTGCTGGCCCCTCGTTTAACGCTACAAATTGGTTTAATGAAGTCGTTATGGTGCTGCTTCCTCACAGTGTCTTCAAACACTTATTCAAAACCTGCTTTCCCGAGTTTCTGTGAGCAATTATTGTTGAGCTTCATAGAAACTTGCCGTTATCGTCTTATAAACTAGCGGCTATGATCTCACGGACACGGACTTCATTTTTAACGTTTATTTTACTGTCGCCTTAGTTTCCTTCCACTAATACACCTAAAATGTTATGAAATTCAAAAATGGATGCTTTTATATTTCTGTATTTGTGCCATTACAGTAGTTTAACTGTAATATTATTCATTTTGTGTCCAGTGTTGGGCTTTGTAACATTAATAAGCTGCAGTGTAGAGCTGAGAAGACCTAAGGCTGCTCGCATTTCCCCTACACTTGTTAAAGTGAGGCACCTGGGCATGGGTGTTTTAGCCAGATTTAATTTGTACATTTGTACAAATAAAATAAATGAATGGTTTTGAGGGGGTGAGAATCACAGGGTACCTCGCGATACTTTACGCCGTGGTCCACAATACCAATAACATCACGATGGTGCGATAATTTGCTTGATTTTTTGGCAGGATAATAGAGGTGTGAATCGCAGGATACCTCACGCAATACACGATACATGCTCTACAATACCTATAATATCACGATACTGAGATAATCAATATATTGCAAGACAATCATATAGCGATACTTCACGATATCTGTCTAACTGAAGAACGTGAAAAGTTACAAGCCTTAATTTGTGTATTAGAATATCGATATTTGCCCTGGTGTATCAATTATCGCGTTGCACGAGGCAGGACGACGATATATATCACCAAACCTGCCATTTTCACTCGCCAGGTGTCACTACTTCATGTCTCCTCACGGTGGCGCTGCTCAACAGGTGCCCTGTGAATAGCACCCCTATCTGACGCATTCATTTGTTAATTAAAATATCGATATTGCAAAGAAAGCATGAAATCGATATTTTGGTCCACCTGTAGTATTTAGTGTTTTGTATAAAATCGTTCAGTGCATGTTTCGTTACTCAAGTGAGTAACTTACTGATACTTACTGATTTAACATATAGCGTTAAGTCTGTAAAAACAAGTCGTGGACGGGTACAAATACCAGATTCTGCTCCTTTCTAGAGTATAATTTAGAGTCTGAAACACATAACCTGACAAGCATCATCTATCACAGTTTCTTATCTTTCAGCGCTGTCAACAGGCTGCTTTGAAACATGATGAAAAAGCCCTCGGAGCGGGTCGCTATCAACGCCTGGAAAGGCCTGAAAACAGTGCTATTAATAAGACGCGCTCGGCGCTATGTAGCCAAAATGAGAAATTTGCCCAGATGGTCTCTCCGCTCAGATGTGACATGGTCATCGCTTTATTAGATTGTTGTGATGGAGCGTTGTTATCACCACATAGCAGTTGTTTGTGTTGGGTTTGGCCGCTACGTGCTCCACGGGGTCTCGGGGACGTGCCGTCGCATCCGGAACCTGATGTGACTCGACTCCAACTGCACAGCGAAAGTGTAGTGTTGTACAAAGTTGTACCGGATTTACATATAAAGCACCTGTCCCTGTGAGTGACGAGGGAATAAAATCAATGGAGATGTTGGCGTCGACGGTGAATCTGTGTTAACAAGATTTGATGAGTTACGGCTTAGCGGCGAAACGCTGAGTCATCATGTCGCGCGCGAGAGAGACGAGTCCAGCGTTCCTTGAACCCTCCCCTCCCTTATTTCAAGGGTCGGGGTCTAAAGTGGCCGGTGCATTTAATCTGCTCTTGTATTGAAACACCGTTCACACCCTTTTAAACGGCTAAACAAAAGTGCACCATCTAGTGGTTAACATGTGTAACAGCAAAGGACCTTTTCATGTTTTAATAGCTCTTTAAACTAATACAAAAGTCATGAGTGATTGTATGGGGATGTTTTAAATTTGTTGTTTGATTCATTTCCTATGTTTGTACCAAGTAAAAGTCGTGTTTTCAGTCCAAACTCAAGCCTGATGCAGGGATTTAAGATTCCGAATTGTACCAAACTGAACTGTACCATGATGATAACACTGAAAATGGGTTTGAACCATGAGATCTTGAGGCAATACGATGAAAAACACAATATGAATGCTTTAGGAAAACTGTAAAAAAAGGGTTTTTATTGATGGAACAGATGGAATACATTACCATTCATTCATGTTTAAACAACCTGTGGACACTGGAGGGTTTGAATGTGGTTGAATGGGTAAATAACGTGTGGCGTGTAAAGCACTTGGAGTGGTGGATGAGACAAGAGCTGCGTGAGTGTTACAGTTCATTTACTGTATACAATCACGGTCAGTGTCGCCGTGTGTTGTATGTAAAGGAGAGCACTCTTTCCTCCCAGCGACCATAGCGGAGTGGCCGTGAAGTATTATTTGTTCAGATACAGTACATAGAGTCGAGGATATCGTGAGACCTGGAGGCAATAAGATGAAAAATACAATATTTATGCTTTAAATTGTAAAAAAACGGATCAGATTTAGATCCAAACACTGGAGGAAGGTTAAAGTGAGGGACAGTCGATACAATCAAAGAAGGGAATGCAATTTGAAAAAGCAAAGATCCGGGGTCGTCCATAAAAGATAAATGTGAAAACATTGCCCATCACTTATGTGCTTTTTGTTAAAGAGCAGTTAAAATACACCGTTGACATTAGATATGAAATAATGGAAGGTTCAAGGAACACTGGAGGAAGATTAAGGCCCTGTCCACACAGAAACGGAGCAGAAGGTTAACTATTTTCTTCTTTGTAAGTTTTGAAAAGGTTTCATATGAACACAGCGTCTTTTTTCGGTGAATGTCTTCATGCTGTGTGCAAACCCTTACAATATACGACACTAAGGCAAGAAAACAGAAGTTATTATAAAGCGAACAGACAAACAAACAATCTCCAAACACAAGAAAAGGAAGAACGAGGAAGTCACAGCAAATCTCAGTGTAAGAGAGAGGTGAGATTATGACATCATCCTTTTCCCAAACCGTTTTGCTTGTGTACACGAAAACACAAGTGTGGCATTTTGAGACTTTCCCACTCTGGGAAAAAAACTTTTTTTTGTGGTCTTAAAACTGTGGATAAAACATCAACACAATAAAAAAAACTTTAGAAGATTCACCTGGATCGTTTGAGGTCTGGAAAAGGGTGACGTCACCTCCCACTTCCAAGGGGCGTGACCAAAGGACGTTGATGAAAATGCCCCTGTAGGCAATTGGATTGACCTACAACCAATCAGACCAATGGAAAAGCCCGCCTCCAGTACACCAGGGGTGAAAACCTGTTTGTGATTGTTTCCCCTTTTTTTTTTAGAGATTCAGTCGTTTGCCAAAATCGCAGATTTCCAGCCTAGAGGAAGATAAGACCATCTCTAGATACTTGGTGGTTTTATGGGGCTTTTCCATGATATAGTTCTGGCTCGACTCGACTCTACTGTATTCGGCCTTTATTGGCCAAGTATGTGAACACATACAAGGAATTTGGCCGGGTAGAACTAGAACTGTACGTGGTAAAGCGCCAAACATCCGTCGTCCTCCAGCATGGCTCCGCCCACGACTGGGAGGTACTACGAAGCAATGGAAAATGATGTTGCGTCTAATGGGAAAGTGCCATTAAATGTGCGTTTAAATGGGTAAAGTAGCGCGGCGTGTAAAGGCCTTTGAGTGATCGATTAGACGAGAGCCGCATGAGTGCAGTCGGTTTACAATTACAGCCGGCATCACAACACGTTGAAGAGGCCTAAACGCTGGATGTTGTTTGTGAAGGAGAGCACTTACAGTAACGCCGAGAGAGGGAGGGAGAGAGAGAGAGGGTTTCCTCCCAGCGACCATCGGCATGGAGGTGAATGAGAAGAGAACATTGGTCTGAAAATCAGTGGAGACAAGCTAATCATTATGGAAGAGCACATCTACACAGCAGCAGCAGCAGCACTTATTAAATTACCCTGGACCGCGCGTTTACCTCAGATTTAGGGATGATAAAAGATGTGGGTCATGTGGGCTGAACGCTAATCATTTCCAGTGAAGTGAAGGTCACGTTTGCATTAGTTCCAGCGTCGGCCACGATAGTAATATTGTGTCCCTGCACTTGTGGCTATTGTCGGACAGAAGCTCACTGACCTCACAGTTCCGTCCACGTCTCCCCTCCGCGCCGCGTCCAACGCGCACACAGCTCTTTATCACAGTTGCTCTTTGAGATGTCCTTGAGAGTCCTGCATATCATTCCCTCAGACGCTCCGTGAAAGAAGAAAAACATGAAAAGCAGCTCAATAAGCAGCGCACTTCTAAAGAATGCCGGATAATATAACACACAGAACGAGCATCAGTATTCTCAGGGGAACGCGGTATGACCACATGGGAGCGTTCAGGAAACCAAGCGTTCTTGTTAAATTCTGCTTTTGAAAATAATATTTTTAAAGACGTTTTCATCTATTATCACATAATAATGTGTGTTTATACAAAGTCATCTTCAATGGAGTCCAGTGTAATTGACACATTTGGCTCCCAGGGCTTTTTTTGTTCTAATTCCAACTCAAGGCATAGATTCAGTTGATCAGGTTATGAAAATATGTTCCACCACTAATTCCTACACTTATATACGGTGTAGATAATATAAGCACCTGTTTGGTGGTTTTTTGGCCATCACTCACTCTACCACACCAAATCCCATAGATAAAATCAACAAGTTTACATCACAGCAAACAGGAGTGTGTCCCTGTGTGCTAAAAGTGCCGATTTTCTCCATGGACTTTGGTGCGAGCCATTTAAAAGATAACAAAACTGAAATTTCCAGTGAGAAAAGCAGTGAACACATTTTGATAACATAACCTTGTGAGGTGAGCCTTTTCGTAAGTGCTTCAAATCTCTTTTTTTCCTGTTTCCCCTCCATTCTTACAGGGGCACGGGTACAGCACAATCCACATTCAAGTACTGGTAGATGTGATACATGTGCACTTGCTCCTCCAGTTTCCAGTTGTTGAAATTGTTATATTAAGGCTTGAAGGGCTCAATCTCACTCCCACGTGTACTCACCGAGGCAGTGATCTATTGGCAAAACACTCTTGTTTCAAGGTAAGAACAAAAAGGTGCGTCCGCGTTGGTGATTAAATCATATTTCTTTGTGTATTTTTAGTGATCCTTGGCATTGCCAGTAAAATGTTAGTGTCGGTGTCAGGGCAGACAGACTGGGGTCTCGTCACCAGCAGATGGTGAGGAGTGTTACAGAATACATTACCCGTGACTCGGTACCAACTACATTCCATAATATTTGTCATAAAAGGCGCGGGATCTATTTTTCCTCGGTCTGCCGCCGCCTTCGATCTCTCTTTCTCTTTTGTCCGTCATCTTTTCTCTCATCTGGTCAGCCTTCAGCTCAGAAACAGAGAAATCCACAGCTGTGATGATATTCGTGTCTAGATGATGTGAACAAATCTGCTCATAAATACACGTAAATAACTGATGGATGCTCGACTTTTGACTTGGGCTCATTTAGACGTGTGTAAAGTGACACGTGCTCCGTTTAAAGGTCGAGTCAGTGCACAGACAAAGTGTCTGAAAGTGGCTTTTCAGTCCATTTATCTGCGAGCGACGGAGGAGAGGGCGAACAATATGTTTTTGATACGACTCCAAATCAAATATGACACAGTTGTTTTCTTTCCCTCCGCTCGAGGGACCCGCTGCTTCAAGGTTGAGCAAATTAATTTAAGAGTCACGGCGAGTTTAGCTGTAGTTTCTCTCTCTGCCTCATTTACCTGATGGTGTGGGTTTGGCAGCTGACATAAAGCAGAGTGTGTGTGTGTGTGTGTGTGTGTGTGTGTGAGAAACCTGGCACTAAGATGGGATTTGTTACGACTTTAAGAGATACAGTATAATGAAACACACACGTACAAGATCTTTAGACTTTGATAGGGCTGCGGCAATTCATCCATTCATATTTTAGGACTAAATGAAAATAAAATAGTCGAATGATCACTTTGAGCGTTTATTTTTATCGATTTTTATAGAAATTTTTGAAAGGGAATCATTTAGATTTGTGGACAAAAAGGTTTGAGAAAACTACCAGTTGCTAATCGCTTTATAATCGAGAAAATAATAAGAAAAAAAAACGATATGTTCAGCCCTAGACTGCGACTACTATATATGTCGGAATATAATATCGCCCAAGATTTAATTTCACATTCAAAGATCACTATCGAAATGAAGGTGGAGACAAAAGAGAGAATGAAATGGTGCAGAAAAGAAAGAAAAAATGATTTTCTTTTGAACAATGAGGTAAAACATTGTTCCGAAACTTAATAATATGCACTTTCACTCAAATTATAATATTATTGTTGCCACTGCATGCCATTTGTGTGAGTGCATCTTTGCCGGCCATGGTCTACATCTCTGGATACATCTGCTTGGCCTTTCATTTAAATAAACTCATCATGTTAGTAGGTTAATTGTAGACCTAATTAGTTACAACGAGAACTCTCATGGGAGCAAAAAAAAAGGAACATGAAGAGCTTTATATATTTTACACGTGAGTCTCGAACTGCACCGAGGTCGCGAAAACACCCATAATACACCTTGACTTCATTCAATTCTGCAATTTCAGCGTGTGAAAGCGTGACTTTGAATGTTTATTATTTATCAAACGTTTTTTTAGTAAAGCTACTGCCAAGAAAAAGGGCTGATGCAGAGCGATCCAAGACCAGCGTGAACTCCGGTGGTGCTGTGTTGAACGTCGGCGACAACTGAAGAGTCCAGAAAGGGCTGCAAAGGGTTGCCACGGCGATCGTTTGCGAGTATTTGTTGTTTTTCAAGTATCCAAGAAAGTCTCTTAACCCTCTTGTGACCGTCGAGCACAGAGAGGTCAGAGGTCGTCACTGGTGTCTCTGTGAAGCCGCGCTCGTGACAAATCGCAGGCAGTTTTCTCCGGGTTTTTTATTTTTTTAGGCTCATATCTGGAAGAATTTTGTTTTATTCATGCCATTGATTTGGGTGGATGACTCAATAGGTATGTGGGGGGAGTCTTCAAAGGCTTTACGACCATGAAAAATGCAGAAAAATAACTCAAGAACTGAATGAAACTAACTTGGGGTTAAGTGTATTGGTTGCAAAAGTGGCCCTTGAGCTTCTAGTTGTAAGACGTCTTGCTCTACCACTGCTGCCCAGTTGGATTTATTTTGATTTTATTATTTTTGATTTGGCAGTTCTTTTGCCCCTTTTTCACTTTCGATATCTGGCAGTTATTCAACCGTTTAGGAATTATGGTACTGAGATGCTGACGTCACAAACGCTGGTGAGTCTCGTCTGTGACGGTGAGGGCGCAAAGCAGGATTTCTCTGCTTTCTGGTGTCTTTTCATCCACCTTCTACTGCTTTATCCTCCACATGAGGGTCATGTGTCGGGTGAAAGGCGGGGTCACAGATCGCCAGTCCATATTTTTTGAACGGCCCAGGAGTTCTGGTCATGAGAAGTATGCATGACAGTCGGTAACAGAAGGGTTAAAGGCAGTTGTTGGTGCCAGGAAACACAGCTGCGCTCTGAGATGAAAAGAGTAAAAGATTCTTCTGCAAACACCTGAACTTAACTTCATTATTTCTCCCAGGCCAAACACCTGTTAGATTTCCCCCGAATACATGCAAGTCATTGTTTTTCCAATTTGACAGCAAGTCAACAGTGCACACTGCTCGTGTGTGTGTGTGTGTGTGTGTGTGTCTGCTCTGTTTATTTACTCGCCACAATTAAAGTTGCCTCCAGGGCAATCAATATGGCTGGTACCTCATGTCGCATTCATAAAAGCTTTGCACAACATAAACTTGTCCCTGGATTCTTGTTGTCACCTCGGCATCCACGGTCCTCGCCCTCGTTCTCCTGGAAGCCAAAGCTTTATCCCTTCTCCTCGGGCTCGAGACGGAGAGACGAGACGGAGGGAGTTATTGCTGTGCCCTCTAACGCTGTGGGTCACACACTCTAACACAGGACACTGCATTGATTTCCATTCATTTCAGCAGCGTAAACAAAGCATTATCCCTAACCTTAACCATCACAACTAAATTAACCTTAGGAACAATCTGGATGTATTCAAGCATGTAGTATTTATTAATGAGCAGAATTTTATGAATAGAATTACATTTTTTTTTAGTTGAGGAATCCTCTGAGATTATTTGGACCAGATGAAAAATGGCAGCATAATTATTATGTGAATTTTCTTCCAACTCTTGTTTTTATGAAAGTCAAAACTCGTCGGATTTGAACAAAATTTGCCGACGTTTTTGGATCTGGATCTGAAATTTGTATCATCCTAACCTAAAACCAAGTTTAAACGCCCTTTTAAAAGAACTACTCTTCTTGCATTGACTTCAGTTCACTTGGAAAACCCAAATAAATGTTAGTCCTGATGTAGAACGCTGCACGATTACCCTAATTTTACCCTAATTTAACAGCTTCGGAGTCATTGTGATGGTTGAATGTCTGGTTACAGGGGGTTTTGGGGGTTGCCTCCACTGCCCCCTACTGTCTTTTAGTGGAAAACCAGCCGCACATAATCAGGGCCCCTGACTCGAAGTCCTCAGAATCAGAAGGTCATGGACAGGGTTCCACAGCTAGGATAAAGAGGTAGATGATGGATGGATGGATGGATGTTTATGGTACAACAAGAATTTAAGTGACCGGACTTGCAAAGTTCCTCTTTAACCAGTTCCTGAGAAATGAGGTTCTGCCTCATTAGGATCAGGTTTTAGTCTCCATGAGGATGATGTTTATGCCAGAGAAGTTTCCTAGTACACATTCAAGTACAGTGTGAGGCAGCGGCCCCTTACCCAATCCTTAACAATCACAAGTAAATCCTTAACTCCAACTTTTAACCCTAATTTAAACCCAATCCTAATCCTAACGAACTTTCACAAAGTGGAACCCCCAGGGCAAAACGAAATGACCTGTTAGTTCCTGGTCCCTGCAGAGGAAGCACGTTCTGCTCTTTATGATGTGAAGTGACTGCTGCTCCTTTTTTTCCTGTATTTGCTTCGAGAGAAAAAAACAAAACGCGAAAATCTCCAGATTCTGTCTGTTAGGTTTTGTTCTTCAGCCAATGTTAGGCTCGTTTGATCTACACATCACACACACACACACACACACACACACACATACCGAGGTGGAAGCTGTTCATACACCATTTCCTTCATCTTCTAAGATGTGAGCGTATGTTTCACGGTTTCATCCCAGCAAACATTTTGACATTGCGGGGTAAAGAAAAAGCAGAAAAGGAGGATGTTGTCGGGTTGAAATGTACAGCCAGACTGAACATGTGAACATGTTGTCACTGATCATTATGACGATCAGTGACATTTGTGCCGTTTTTAAACGTGGAATATTCCACTTTTTGGTGGTAACTTGTCTTCATGATGTTGAAAGTGATTGTACTGTGTACTGCGGGGAGAAAACAACACCGCCTGTGTTTGTATTGATCTCCTTTTGAAGGTTTGATTTCACTATGTTACTCTCCGGTATGGAATTACGACAGAGAAATTCCATTTATAAAACACGGCGGCACAGAATAGTGTTCGGCCGGTGTTTACACGCGGGGGAGGCTTGTATGACACAGCACAACATCAGCTCTGAACAAAAGCACCATGTAGCTCTACAGACGTTTTCTCGCGAGACTTGAGACTTTGCATCGTGATTCTGAGGACTCGGGGTCGGCGGCCCTGATCTCGACTCCCGAAATCGATGAACTGATTAAAAGGATTGTTTGTCTAATCAAGAACAAGGAGCCGGTCAATGTCAGAGCACATGATCAGTGGTCACTTCCTGAGAGAGGTTCACCTGGGACAGGATACAACCTCTCAGGCCTTTTTCCAGTGTGGGGACACTCAACCATGCTGTAAACAACTGTGAACGCTCAAGTTTTTGCATTTCCTATAACTTAGAGACCCACAATCGTGAGCAGCCACTCCACAACAAAACAACAGGCAGCAGGAAGGAGCCTTGAAGGAGCAACATTCTCCGTGGAGGTGCAGTCGTGGGCTTGGCAGCGGCTTGTGTTGGATCTAGTGAGGATGAAATGGTCTTCAGTGCAGATCAGACAACCCACAGCAAAGGAGAATGTCCTCGACATGACTCCTTTATGTGAGGCAACAATGGAGTATAGATAGGGATTTGTGGACCTGACCTTGAGAGCAGCTCCTGGTTTCTGCTCTGAGCTACTGGTACTTTTTTGAAATGGCCTGATTTAGATTTAAACGCTTGAAGTGAAGCTTGAAGGGAAAGTTTTGGCCAAGAATATTGACATAGACTTCCTATGTTTTCTATAAGTATGTCAGGCTAATACGATCACATGTTTAATAGGAATACATGTACATGTAACCAATTTGGGATTCTGGATGGAAGTTGAGAATTTTATTGGTGTTTTTACTTATTTTGATGTTTTTCAGCCAAAATTAGGATTTCAACACTCAACAAAAGTTGTATTATGGATAAAATGATTATGATATTTATGTGAAGAACATAACTTCAGCTTACAAACAGCACAAGTACATTAAACACAGTTTCCATGGGTCCTTGAAATCCTTAAAAGTGTGTGAATCCGATTTTTTAATTAGGTAAATGTCTCCCTTTGTTGTTTTGTGGCGCCACCTACTGTTTCATGCCCTGCATTGGCTTGATGTACGCAGACTACGCAGAACAAACGTGGAGTCATAATCACGAGAGTCGACTTCATATTTCCAGGCGACTCTTTTCCCTCATATGACCTGGCAGAGGCAGAGAGAGAGAGAGAGAGAGAGGAGACGGTATTAATGTACCCGAGTGTCGCGATAAGACATTACAACCGCGTCTATCAGCCGCCGCCACGTTTGTGAGAGCCGATGAGAAAAGATTGCAGATGCTCTTAAACCTTGCAAGAATGAAAGAGCCGACGATAACGTGATATCCGTGATATCTGACTTCTCGATACAGCGGCTTTAATCAGAGCCACACGGCAATATTGTCAATCTTCTTCTCAGCTGAGATCTCATATCGCTTCACCTTTGGGGAAGAAATAAATTAAAACATTGGCAGTGAAGGTTTTTTTTTTCCTGCTGTTGACTGATGGGAGATTTCTGCAGCTGCTCACTGTCAAATAAGGTCGGGGATGGACACAATATTAGCAAATATAGGAAAGTGATTTTTTTTAATCAACTTGTGCATTCAAGTAAAAATTCAAAAAACATTGAATTCTGGGTAATAGTATAATTTCAGAAACGTCAGGTCATGTGATCACGTAGGTCATGTGCCACTAAATCCTGTTTAGGATTTGGTGTCATTGATTTTTGCGAAAGCCACCAAAAATATATTGTTTTTCAAAGTTTAAAGGAAGGGTGTTATTTGTCAGTTTTTTAGTTCTGTTAATTATTCAAATACATCTAGACCCGTTCTTTCAAAATCAAACCAAAAATAGTATTTTCTTTGCTCTGAAAAGTGAGATTTTAAAACTGAGGCTGCAACAAGTGAAGCAGATTGTCCCAAAAAGCATCAACAACAACATTTAAAAATGTATAAAATAAATTTCAGTTTGTCCAGTGCAGATGGTACAATTGTTATGAACAGGTTAAAAAAAAACAAAAAAAAAACACCTGTACACACAGAGGATTGTGGCTTCTCGTAAAGTTTCCACTCTTTCAGTCTTTCGTAGAATTTGAAGCATCTGGCAAATCCGGCAAAAATGATGTAACACCGATGAAATTCAGCCGCTCGAGGATTCGTCCTTGACTTTTATATAAAAACAAGCTGTTTGGCACACACACACACACACACACACACTCTCCTCGTCCATTAAACCTAAACGGAAAAACATTCCTATTACATGGTATTAACGCGGCGCTGCAGCGTGCCGTCCGCTGGGAAATAGGTGTCAAACACGTTTACATAAATTTCCCACCGCGACTCTGAGTCCCAATTTCAATATTAATTCAGCCTGAGTTAGAGGAAATATATGAACGTGTCGGCCAAAACACAGACGTGTGCTCGCTTTCATGTGCAAATCAGATTCTTCTGTGCCGACGGCGACTCGTCCCAGGTGACTGCGTTACGTCACGATGCCGTGCGTTTAAAAAAACCCCAAATTTTTAGACGTCAGTCACAATCCGAATCCTTTATTCTTTACATTTTTAATAACTGAACGTGATTATTGCATAATTGAATGTTGTCTGCCGGCTGTGTGTGATGTGTAACGACAGAGTGAGACACCTCAGGTGTCGCTGAAAGGGCAAACTGCGATGCAGAATAATAACTAGGGATGAATGGATGCAGTCATTTTAGACTTTTTAAAACGACTGCAGGAAGTTGTTAACGACACATTTGGGTTCGACTGGTATGGAATTAGATTTGTATAATATCGTAATCATATCGTATTGCGACTTAAATGACAAGATAATATGCATTGTGGTTTAAATATCCTGATAATATCGTATTGTGACTTAAATATCGGGATAATATCGTATTGTGACTTACATGTCTTAATGAAATCGTATTGCGACTTAAACATTGTGATAACGTGTTGTGACTTATATATCGGTATAATATCGTATTGTGACTTACATGTCTTAATGAAATCGTATTGTGACTTAAACATTGTGATAACGTGTTGTGACTTATATATCGGGATAATATTGTATTGTGACTTAAATATATTGATAAAATCGTGTAGAGACTCAAATATCGGGATCATATTGTATCGTGACTTAAACATCGCAATAATATCGTATTGTGACTTAAATATCGTGATAACATTGAGTAGAAACTTAAATATTGTGATAATATCGTACTGTGACTTAAATATCGTGATAATATTGAGTAGAAACCTAAATATTGTGACAATATCGTATTGTGACTTAAATATCGTGATAATATTGAGTAGAAACTTAAATATTGTGATAATATCGTATTGTGACTTAAACTTAAAAGTGATAATATTGACTAGAAACTTAAATATTGTGATAATATCGTATTGTGACTTAAATATCATGATAATATTGAGTAGAAACTTAAATATTGTGATAATATCTTATTGTGGTGTCTCTAATACACATTATTTGCACTGTGTATAAATCAGAATCAACAATACGTCGAGTATTCATCCGTTACTTAATTCATTGTAAACTAATTTGAAAATCAGTTTATTTTTTAATTAATTAAAACAAGTTTCTGTGATTTTTTTTCAGCTTCATAAATGTAAATATTTTCTGGTTTATTTGCTCTGAGTAACAAAGAAATCATTTTATGAACCAAAACTACTAATTGATGAATCGAGATTATGAAAACAATCCTAAATTGCGCCGGCTCATCCTTTGCCAATCAATCCTGGCAGCATAAATGTCGGGGATTATTTTTACGCATGTGCACTTTTCATGGTTTGACTTTCATCCTCTCACATGTCAGTCGATAAGATCCTGGGAATGAAAGAAGGAGATGAATATGATATTAAATAATATTGAAGCTGCAGTTTAAGTGGATCCCCTGACACGACTCACTCTCTCAGTCACACCTTCTTTGTTTTTGTCACTTGTCCTCGTTTCCTTCTCGTGTCAGAGGGATTTTAATTGACGCAGCTTCACTCGACTGGGAATTACATCACAGAAGCCACTGTCGAAATGAGTCTAATGAGTTTGCAGCAGCAGCAGACAAAAGACTTTTTAAGTTTTAGTGAGTGATCAGGAGTTAATCTGCAACTCTGTCGTCTCAAACCCGTGGCGTGCGGGTCACCTGCGGTCCCTGAATCAGTTTTGTGTAACCTGACACTTATTTCCATGTGTTTTTCCATATGTTTTATTGTGAAATATTTATTGTTACATACTGTATCTAATCAAACACTTTTATTTTGAAATTATGTGAGATATAAAAAAATAGGATTATTTTGACATCCTTTTCTCAAAAAGTTTGACTTTTTTTTATTTGACTGACCCCTTCTGACCAAACTAGAGATTTTGATAAAAATTATTTCATCAAACACAAATCTATCTGAAAAGTACGGATTTTTGACTTCAGGAACTTAAATAAATGCACCTAAAATAAAATAAAATAAAATAAAAGTCACTAAAATTTGATTTTCTTCGTCCAAAAGTGATCTCTTTTAATGACCTCTTTCATATTTAATATTTAATTTATACATTGTTTTTATAGAAAATACTATAAGTTCTCGTCAAACGTTTTATACCGAGATCTCTCAGTAACACTGTAATTATCGCCATCGTTCAAATACAGTGGTATAAATAGATTAATTCTCTCATCATACAGTAGAACATTATTTCTGGTACCAACCAGATGAAGTCGCGTACCACTGGTGGTGCACGTACCGCACTTTGAGAACCATGGCTGTATATAATTGTAGATTGCAGGGACGGACCTTGTGAAGTGTTGTTCACTTACTACTGTACGTTACTGACGTTAAGCAATTTGTCATCATAACTTAAAGAATGACATTTTTAGTGTTTCTGTGGCGGCGTCACAGCGCCACACACAGGCCTGGCATATGTACTACAGCGTATGGAGTCGCTTTTGTGTGTTTGAAGAGTGAAGTGCAACAATTATAGATTACTAAATGAAGTTTGGCTAATTTCGGCCACATAATTGCTCTTAAAAATGCAATTTCCATGTCAATAAATGCATAAAATAGAATCTTTGGTTGTAGTTAGTGAAGCACAAAACTCCATCAATTCTTACAATCTTATCTTCCACCAGTATTAAATTGGATTTCTCTCTTATTTATTAAACAAATGGTTCATTTCATAACTGCTTTATCAAAGTTATTATTAGATGCAGCCGTGTTGTCGTTGACAGCGAATAATCAGAAAATAATCCAGTGTCAGTTTTTTTTTCTGTTTAAATTAACGACAAATAGAGCTTCATTTTAACATTAAGGAAAATAACTTGTGTTTAATGGAAGTTATGTTTATATACATAAATATACATATACATATGTCATTTTGTGGAAATGTGTTCATTTTCTTCCATAATCCTGTTGACAAACAAACCTAAAAACCCCATAATTAACTCAAAAGGAATCTTTAATTTGTAAAACCATGAATGTATTAACATTATGGATGTTTATTAACAGTTATGAGGTGTTTTGAACACAGCAAACGTGTTTGTGCTCCTCCATGTTAGATGTTTGACATTTCCAATCACACATTTTCATGTCATGCACATATTTAAAATACTGAAAATGCAGCCTGTAATAACACGTCAGGGTCTCACAGTGCACAGGTTTGTTTGAGAATAAACAATAATCCAGTTTTTTCATCACAGAAACAACATGAAATAAACATTTTCCAAAGCCGTTTTACAAACTATTGAAACGTGAATAGTAGTAAGTATATGACCGCCTGTGGCGCAAAACGATGATTTAAATTTGAGGTAAAGGACATTTTCAATCACACATTCCCCTGCTGCGACTGTAAAGTAAAAATAATTATAATAATCATATGGTTTTTTTTCTCTCGATTCATGACATGTTTTGCTTTGCTTTTGAGTAATTGATTTTTCCCTCCCCGTCATTCATCACTGACCTTGGATTAATTCTAAAACTATTTATTTATAGTGAAAGCACTGAAGCACTTATCGCACTTTAACGTATGCATGTATGCATGAGTGTACGTGTGTGTGTGTGGAGGAGGCGAGTCATGTGGCTTTTTATATAAAATATCATCAAATAAAAGCTTGATTTATATAACAATCTTTTTTTATCAGTGTTACAAAGTGCTGAGCTGGAAATAGTCACAGAAAACTACAGAAGCAGTAGAATAAATGGATGTAACCTCACTCAAAATGAGTGAAAATGACGGTGGGTGAGTGGTCGAGGGAGTTGTCTCTCTACTGGAAGGTTGAGGGTTTGATTCCTGGCACTGTAAAGCAGATCTGAGTGTTTTTTAAGACCAGAAAATTGTGTATAAACACAGAAAAAACAACAATATAAAGAATGATGTGTGATAAATGAAATATTCCCAAAGTTTTGATTAAAAACAAGGTTTAAAAAAGAGATTTTGAGCGCTCTTGCAGGTGCATGCACACCGGCCGACGTAAAGGTTGTGAGATATAAAAAGGTGAGTGAGAGCATTTAAAGCGTTCACAGAGAGAAGAAAACATATTCAAAAATCAATACAGAAGCTAATGGAGAGGCAGCGGAGCGAGAGGCGAGGGCGCACGTGACGCGTTCATACTTCATGGCTCTGGTGATTTCGTCCGAGCAGCAGCGGGGAAGGGACTGTTAAAGCTGCAGTACGCCGGTTTGACTGTTGAGTTTCAGTGTGTTAAATGAAGCTAAATGTATTTGTGACGTTGCAGCTGAGTATCGCTCAAGTGAATTGTTGAAGCCGCGCTGTCGAGGGAGTAACAACCACCAGCGCCATGCTCCATCTAGTTTAATTATTAATCAAATTAATCTAATATATCACGATCAGCATAAATTGGTTGCTTGTTTTTACAGCTCCTTTGCACTCAGGACTTGGCTTATTTATTTTACTGCACTCTGGATTTTTTTACTTTCGCTTATTTATTACTGTTTGTTATTTCTATTTAGTATGATTTCTTCTTTTGTATCGTCTTCTTAAGCATCATTGCTCTGTGATCCTTTCTTGCTGGACTCCTGTACTGGTTTTATGCACAAATGGCAACAAAAAAAATCTCTGTATGTGTATATGTAAAGCTGTCGTATCAACAATCAGAACATGTTTCATACTTACGTTAAAATTGTGTCTGTTAATCCCTCACACTGCAGGATAATTCGGCCAGATAATCCGTTCAAATCCACCTAAAATCGGAAGACACCCCCGATTGTCGGAAACGACCAGATTGGGACCGAAATCTAGGACAGGGCTGAAAGGTTATGTAATTATTGAGCAGTTCTGTTGAAAAATCTCACTTTTACTAGAATTTAATCTAACGTTCTCTTTAAATCCGTGTCCTGTTACTTGTTTCCGACGCCTCCTCCTCAGTCTGAAGTGGCATCAATCAGCAGAAAGACAAACACATTAGTGTGATTCCGAGACAGAGACAGAAAATGACTGTTATCGCCTGCGTCTGGCGGCCGGTAACAAACCTGCGCGACGTGATGAAGCGGCTCACACATTACCTGAGACAGATGATTACGGCGCCGCCCACCGCGATGATCCACGACATCCCGGACGCCGCATTCATCAGTGTTTGTTTTACAGTGAATAACAATGATCCGGAAACTGAGTTTTTGTCTCCTGGCAGGCGACGCCCCCCTCATTCATCCACTCATGTTTTTTTGACATGCGACGTTGAGTATCTTACGTACTTATCTCATGTCTCACTTCCAAACGTCACTCACGCAGTCACAAGTTTATATCGAACTGCGTCATTTCAGTTAGCCATTGAGCTCAACAATATTTTTGTTATTTAGTTTCAAATTCGGGGCTTCGTTAAAACCCAGATATTTAGGTGGATGCTGACAAAAAAAACTAAAGTTCACTCAACCTGTAAATGACAATTTTTTTTTTCTAATTCACTGAAAATGTTATGTAAAGACAGAAAAACATAAGTGTTTTTGTTTCTACATGTAATCATCACATAAAAACACTTAAAAGTCCAATTTTAGTCAAGAGTAAGACGATAATTCGGTTTTCTTAATGTCACGTAAGCACGTTAGTCTGACTAGAATCGAGCTTGTCTTAGTCAGACTAACATACCTGGATAATGTGATTCATAGTCTGATTACACCCCTATAATGTTCAATGAGCAACTTCTATCTTGTTAAATGACGTAATTGAGCCGCAGCAGAACTCAAAAATCAAAACCATGTGTCAATTGTAGATTTAACTGACGTTTGTAATGAAGTGATTATTTCAGAATGAACACATCATTACCCACGCGTGTGCGGTTACGCGTCACCGAGTCGTCCGTCGTTATCTCATAAAACCTTTTCTCTTCTGAACGAGTGGATTTGTGACATGATACATTGTTCTGGACGCGACTCTGATCTGATATTATCAGAACCAGCGACTGTTTACATGTTTTCTCTCTCTGCTCCACGATGATTGTGTGATTTAACTAAGAAAACACGATTACAGGCTCCGATTATGAACAATCTCCCAAATCTGATTGTAGCGCAAGTGAATTTCATCTCTCTGACAAAGCCTGAAATTACATTTCCAGGAGACCGTCTGCAAATAAACTGCAGCAAATGTTATCATGATGAGGAGCAACATCAGTTTTGTCTCAATGAATGAATGAAGGAATGAATGATGAGTCCAGTCTGTGGTTTGGTCCTTTTTGGGTAAAAAAGCACTTAGTATAAGTATATATATGTATATATACTTCCTTTTTAACCCTTTCAACACTTAAATTCCACTTCCTGTCGTTATTAAACTGTAAAAATGCATGAATTAACTGCAGAAATGTAGATATTTTCCCTTTTATGAGGCACAGTTGGACGTTTTCTCAAACTTTATTTTACAGTAAATCACTTGTGTAATAAAGTCTGGCTTTAAAACAAACTCTTTGGCAGCTTTGGGCTTAATTAAATCCTGAAAACCGACATCGCTGGAATCTCTTCTAAAATTCCTAAAATTAATTTGACGGCCGCTCTTTCATAACGACATGAACTGAATGATTTTTCTTTTTCTGAAGCATATTTTCGCCTCCGCGCGTTCATCGATAATTTACAGACACAGTTATGTAAAATGTGTGACTTTTAACTTTTTTCACCTCTAATTGACTCATGTGACGGAACATTGATGTTAATTATCAGTTTATTGATTATATGACGATCAAAGATGTGTATTTAGTTTATTTTATTCTCTTGTTGACACTTTCAAACCCGGTGGAGAGCCGTTAATCTCTCCCAGAGACGGAGTGGAGTGGAGTTTGCTCTCGTCGTCACTTCAGAAGTGTAAGTTTTTGCTCTTCAAACAGCTCTTTTGTATGTTTTCAAAGTCGAGATCAAAAGGCGAGATGATCAAGCGTTTTCTCTTTTTTGCTTTTCGCTGCGTGCGTGTTGTTCAACTTTTGGAACAGAGTTGCCTGAGGACATCTCTTTTTTTCTTTTTTACGCAAACATAAAAGTCATTTCATTATATTCTATCTATATTCTTTGGTTGTGTAACAGAAATATTTAGAGCGATGGACGACGGCGACGTGAGCGTGAGGACAGTCAGACTTTATGTGCAAACCCGGAGGTTATTTTAACACTTTTTTTTTTTTGATGATTTTACAAACTTAAAAACCTCCTGAGTTTTTAAAACAACTTCTTTATAATTTTTTTTGTGCCAACAAAGCAAGCTTTTTTATCCACGGTAAAGCTAGTTTGTGTAGTTCTCAAACACGTTTGCTCAGATTTGTTTATTGTTATGGCAAAGTTAGGACATTTAGGCATCACGTGGTTATTTGACACGTTTATTTTTCAGGTTTGACGACACCAGAAACATAATGTTCAGTCAGAATACAAGATTTCTTTGTTAAAAGCATGACTTTTGTCTTAAATTCCTTTTCTAAGGCTAAAGAAACACAGCAGTTTTTATTTTAAAATGATTAAACACCTATGCGATCATAATTAAAGATAAATTGTTGTGCTTTTGTTGCATTAGAAAAGGACTTTTCTCTTAATTGAAGACAAACTCGTGCTTATGACGGCGCGTTTCTAGTTTCTACAGCAGCCACAAACTGGCAAGAACAAATGTTTTGATTTTTGAAGCGGACCTAAAGTTTTCCAAACTGAATAAATATTTTATAGAAATACCTGCATCTATGGGAACTTTGTCAATGACAAAGGTCACTGTAGTTCCTGATGCATTTTGGGAAACAGGAGTAGTATATAGTATATAGATATAAATGAACCAAGCGACCTTTGAACTCTGACATTTTTCCAAAATCTTCTCCAATTCAATCCAATTATTAAAAAATGTTTACTCAGGTGTGTTTATATAATTGGTGAAAATGGGAAAAAAACGAATAATTTCATCAGATTACACATAGGTTGTGCTACAAAGGGATATAAGACACTCTCGTGTCGCCTCTGGATATACGTTTTAACTTGATAATGGAAAAAAAGCAGCCTAAATGCTCTGTCTTATAAAAGGGTTTAAAAAAACAAATTGTAAGATTAACTCCTCGACATTTGAGTCTCAAGTCGTCAGATGTGTGACATAAGGACTCCCGTTTTCCCCCGTCAGTGTCTGTGCTGTGTGATCAGGCCTGTTCATCACTCATGTGCACACATTTATGATTCAAACACAACAATAATGTACACAAACACAATAAAACAACGTAACAACACAATCCCTGCATTTCAGCTGCAAACGTGTGTCGGGGTGTTTAGGACTGATTGGCAGTTAAAAGGAATCGTGATCATACTTTGATGGTACCGCCGCCTTTTTATTGTTTGGACGTCGTTCTGCTGTGCGTGTGCAACAGTAAACATGGACGGAGTAATCAGCAGAGTTCAGCCTCTGGAGCACTCACACAGCAGGAAGTGTCTGTTTGCATGTTAATTGGTTTGGCCCTGTCAGTCTGCGAGAGCACAGACTCCTGCTGTCTGTGTACGCACTCACACATGACACACATGCATGTGAGGGGTTTTTACACTGAGGTTTAATGTTGGAAAAACCTTACCTTAGGGAGGTAGGAAGGTAGGTAAGGTATTGTATATACTGCATCTATCCTTCCTACCTACCTACTTACCTACCTATCTACCTACTTCATCTATCCTACCTACTTCATCTATCCTACCTACCTACCTAGCTACCTACTGCATTTATCCTTCCTACCTACTACATCTATCCTACTTACCTACCTACCTTCCTACCTACCTACCTACTTTATATATCCTACCTACCTACCTACTTCATCTATCCTACCTACCTAGCTACCTACTGCATCTATCCTTCCAACCTACCTACCTACTGCATCTATCCTACCTACACACCTACCTACCAACTGCATTTATCCTTCCTACATAGCTACCTACCCAGCTTTAACATCTATCCTACCTACCTACCTACTGCATCTATCCTACCTACCTACCTACCTACCTACTGCATCTATCCTACCCACCCTTCCTACTGCATCTATCCTACCTACATACCTACCTAATGCATCTATCCTTCCTACCTACCTACCTACCTACTGCATCCTACCTACCTACCTACCTACCGCATCTATCCTACCTACATACCTACCTAATGCATCTATCCTTCCTACCTACCTACCTACTGCATCCTACCTACCTACTGCATCTATCCTACCTACCTACCTACCGCATCTATCCTACCTACATACCTACCTAATGCATCTATCCTTCCTACCTACCTACCTACTGCATCTATCCTACCTACCTACCTACTGCATCTATCCTACCTACCTACCTACCGCATCTATCCTACCTACATACCTACCTAATGCATCTATCCTTCCTACCTACCTACCTACTACATCCTACCTACCTACTGCATCAATCCTACCTACCTACCTACCGCATCTATCCTACCTACATACCTACCTAATGCATCTATCCTTCCTACCTACTGCATCTATCCTACCTACCTACCTACCTACTGCATCTATCCTACCTACCTACCTACCTACTGCATCTATCCTACCTACCTACCTACCGCATCTATCCTACCTACATACCTACCTAATGCATCTATCCTTCCTACCTACCTACCTACTACATCCTACCTACCTACTGCATCTATCCTACCTACCTACCTACCTACCGCATCTATCCTACCTACATACCTACCTAATGCATCTATCCTTCCTACCTACTGCATCTATCCTACCTACCTACCTACCTACCTACCCACCCTTCACATTATATACTTTTCTACCTACATGAACCCAGTAGTATCTCTACTTATTCTCAATACACTGTGTTTACATTTCTAACTGTACTTTTTAAATGCGGGTGCTTTCATACACACTCCGAGAATGACACTGATTATTTCATGGTGAAATTATATTTTTATTTAAATATTAATAAACACACTCAGTCGTGTGGCGTTACCTGCAACAGCTGGATTAGTGTTGTGGGGGCAGATGGACATAGGTGAATTTCAGGGATTAGAGGCTTTGGAAAGTGAAGGTATTCTTGTCATATAAGGGTTCTTCTTCGCGAAAAAAGGATTATCAAGCTGGATAGAAATGATGTCCAGGTCAGACACACCTGTCTGACTGCTCTAATCTCTTTAACTCCGTACGTGCAGTTTTAATATCAGTGCAATGAAACCCTGGAAGCGTGCTTTATTTCTGTTCGAGTTCTTTTTATTTTTCGTTCTTGGAAGAGTAAAATAATCCCATTACTTTATGAAATGTGAGACATGGATAAGTGGAAAGTGAGTGTCTCAGTTTCAGAGCCCAGAGTACAAACCAACAACCACAAAACAAGTTTACAGTGAGGAATAAAAGTGAAATTGACAGCGAGATAAAAAACTCCTGGAACCTGGTAATACCTCGTATTTATCAAAGTATTTCAAGTACAATGCACCCAGCAGATTTTCACTGGTTGTGTTCTCTGTTGTATTTACATTTCAATACTAAACGTGCTTTAAAGTCACAATTCCCCCTTTTTTTAGTCTGGGATCATTGGTTTTATGTCATAATAACTCATTTAATTGTTTTTAATTCCCATTTCCATTGTCTACATGGTGTCATGACTGATATAATGTCCATCATCTGTTTACAATGTACCACACTAAGACCTTATTGTCACATTTAAGTCGTTTATTAACAACGTGAACGTAACAATAACCACTCGATTGTAAACTACAGTAAGTGTGAAAAGAAGAGACGTCATGTGGCTCTGTGTCGCTCTGAAGGTCCAGCAATCACTAAATGTGACCTCTGACCTCCAATAGCATCCTCACACATGGAAGGAAACGACTTTTGTGTGAGTCACATGACTGATGCGACAAACACTTGTTATCATTTTAGCACCAGTTTTGAATTTTGAGGACATTTTTTGCTCCAAATGAGGACAGAAGAGTTGTTGTCATAGTTACGTCTACGTCTTGATGATGCACGTGGAGACGTCCTGTGCTTGACTACACGCTCATAACATAGTTTATTTTAGAATGTTCGACATCACGAACGGTCTCGGAGTTACGGTAATGAGAAGTACGCATGCATGACAGGATTTAAATCCTCGATTTCACCTTTGCTTTCAAAGGTCGAGATCGTCTCGCTCGATATTCGATGGACAGTGGAGATTGTCGCGGTGCCTGAGCTTCCCCTGTTTGAAAGAGCAGCAAACATCGCCGCTGGTAACACAACAGCCTCACAAATGTCCTGTGTGTGCGAGGATTGGCTCATTTCACTCCCGAAGCAGCGACAGTGAAAGCAATCACACAGACTGCTGTGCGGCTGCCAAGAGGCTCCTGGGAGTGTGAGACAGTTATGAGACATTAGGTGGATCTTACACAACATCTCATTTATAACCAGGATAATAGGACAAGGAGAACAGCAGTGTCTCCTCTAACCACTCCAGACACACGCCCCCTTCACCACAAAGCGTTCGTTTTGTGTAAGGAAAAAAAAAACGAGAAGAAGAAGCTGTTTACGATTTGTTTAAGCTGATTTACACCAATAATATTCACGTAATAGACGTGTAAATTTGCTGTTTCACTGCCCCGGGATGCATAATATTTTCTCTGCAGCTGCTCAAATGTTTCTGTAAATGTCAGTGAAGGATTTTTCCATTTGGTCACAGCGGTCGCTCCAAACGGGGGATCACAGAGCACCGGTAGTTATTTTAGTCGCCAAAGGTCATCGATTTTGAAAAGTACGGTGGCCCTGAAGTGCAAATCACCACCACAGAGAGGAACACACGACAACATGAACTGATAACATGACATTTACTGAAAATAACCACATAAACTGAAACACAACAACATGAACTGAAAACACAACATTAACTGAAAATATCCACATAAACTGAAACACAACATGAATGGAAAACACAACATTAACTAAAAAATAACTACATAAACATAGTGTTTATGTTGTGTTTTCCCCTTTTGTTGTGTTTTCAGTTAATGTGGTTGTGTTTTCAGTTATTGTGGTTGTGTTTTCAGTTAATATGGTTGTGTTTTCAGTTATTGTGGTTGTGTTTTCAGTTAATATGGTTGTGTTTTCAGTTATTGTGGTTGTGTTTTCAGTTAATGTGGTTGTGTTTTCAGTTATTGTGGTTGTGTTTTCAGTTAACTCTGTGTTTTCAGTTAATGTGGTTGTGTTTTCATTTATTGTGGTTGTGTTTTCAGTTATTGTGGTTGTGTTTTCAGTTATTGTGGTTGTGTTTTCAGTTAATGTGGTTGTGTTTTCAGTTAACTCTGTGTTTTCAGCTAACTCTGTGTTTTCAGTTAACTCTGTGTTTTCAGTTAATGTGGTTGTGCTTTCAGTTATTGTGGTTGTGTTTTCAGTGAACGCTGTGTTTTCAGTTAATGTTGTGCTTTCAGTTAAAATAGTAGAAAAGGGACGGGTGTTGAAAACAAATATTATCTTGTAATATTTTTGTTTATACGTAATCTTCCATATAATATCAGCACACAAAATATTGCGATATTTCACTGTATCGAATTTGACCACACCCTTATAATCTATAAACAAAAGAACATGAACTGTAATTATATCATCACCACTCCTGTAAACATCTTAAACTAACAAAATCAATACCAACCATATATTACACATTGTGAAACTTTATACATATGTTATCAAGCATGTGTTACTTAAGTGTTTTACATTTATACGACCTTAAATGTTGAGAAAGAGTCAGGCAAACTACTGATTTTATTTTGGAAGGTAAATGTTTTCATGATGTGACCTCTAGTGGCCGGAGGATTCCTAACAATGGAGTAAACGGTACAATAATGTCCTTTCACTCTATAATCAAGTTGTTTTTCTGCTTGAACCTGAACAAAAAAACAAACAAAATAGTTTTTAATTCTGAAAAAGTCATTTGCATGAGCATTTTTCCAGTTTTTTGTCACTTGGCAGAAAGAAAGAACATTTTTACTGCTCTATTATCCGATGATCCTCATTCTTTTTTTTTGGAGGCAATTTCTTTTGCTCAGATGATCATTATTATGATGGCATTTTTTTTTAAACGGCACACACTGCATTAAACGATTCAAAGAGTTCCAGGATGGAGCTGGCTGTGGCGTGAAGTCGGTGATAAAGTCGGTAGAAATGTGAACCAAACGCAGAGTGAGCTGCAGTTTCTTCAGTCTTTTTAAAAACAAACAAACACAGAAAAGACAGAACTGGACCAAACGTCAGTGAAAAGACACAATTGTTTGGATTATAGTCTGCATTTAATGATCCCGTCGTTGGTGGAATGAAGTGGTCCGTCTGCATCATCTGCACAAACGACGTGAAATGAAACATAAAACATTAAACCACTGACTAACTTTTACACGCGCAGCATCGTTTACAGTCCAGACACTCGTATCATCGCGTCTGCACCAACAGTTAAACACGTCCGTCCGTCCGTCCACAGCAAACTGTCCCAGACATTACGTGTGCAAGTCAGTGACTTCAGAGCTTTTCATTATGCTTTAATCAATTCCATACTGTTCAACAATACAACTGCAAAAAACACAAAATAATATTTATTATATATTATGTTTAATAATATGTATATTAGACAGACTGTGTTTATTCAACATTTAATTCAGTATATTGTGAGGCTCCTTATTTAGTATATACCCACTTATTCATGTACTACATATTTACTTATTTATTAACAGCTTATTTACTATATATCCGCTACATATTCACTTATTTATTTACTGCTTATTTATTAAGTGACTTCAGACAACTGTTGCTCCCGTTATAAACTAATGCTTTGTCGTGTTTTGAAGCTTAATTATCTCATAATTCACTTATGTTTTGATTGAGTTTGATTAATTTCAGTTGGATCTTCAGTTTCTTTCGGATAAAATGGTTTCGTTTGATCAAATATCTGCAACTTTTATTGTCGTCATGGTAAAAATAACTCAGGTCACCGACCACAGACTCACAGACAGAGGAAATTCACCCTGGACACGTGAAGCCCCCGTGTTTGTGGCCGTGAGATTGACTTTCCCCCAACATTCAATAATAGTCTTCTTGCTTCAGCCTGCGTCTCCTCAGAGAAACGTCTGGCTCGTAAATCCTCCTCCGCGCTCACAAACCAATTAAGAGGCGAGCAGGTGAAGCGCGGCGGCGGCGGCGCTTTAAGACCCACTCTTCTTATTTTCTTCTTCTTTTTTTTTTACTTTATTTGAAAACGGATAACTCAGAGAGACGACGACAGCTGGCGCTAAACAAAAACTGCAAAAAATGATGAAAACAGGTGAAATGAGGTTTTAAAGATCAATGTAAAGCAACAGGAAATGTCACAGTTTTACCACTTTTACCTGATTAATATTGATTATCATAACTTTTCATATCAATTACATGGATCTGATTTAATTACCGTTATTTTTTCATCAAAATAATCTTCGGTTTTCTTAACATCTTAACATTTGAATGTAAAAAAAATAAATAAATAAATTTTACCTGCCTACACTGTAAAAACACCCTTATTATTATTATAAGCCAAATATTACATTTTCTTATTTTTAAAAAGATTCTTAGGCGAGAAATCTCAAAACCAGACAAAATGGACCAAATGTTTGTAAATTCTTGCTTTATCACCAACAACTTTACTTAAAATTAGTCTTCCTTTACTTGATGAACCATAATTTAAGAATGCTTATCTTAGAATTTCTCTTATTTGAAGTGAATTTTACTTCTGCGATTGTTTTTACTCTTAAAATAAGAATCTTGTTCCTCGGTTGTAAATTCATGTAAAACCATTGTTTTAATGTGCTCCTGGTAATTAAAGCTGTAACATCTTACTGAGACAAAGTTGCTGTATATGTTGTTTCTTAAAATTAAAAGATTTTTATGTAAAAAATATCAACAATTTTCCAGAAATTAGGCTTATTTTACTTTCTTGAAAGCGTAATTTTATCAGAATAAGAATCAGAAAACTTTATTAAACCCAGAGGAAATTAGATTAAGACACAAGCAGTTACATAAAAGAACCAAATATTACAAAAATAGAAGTAATTACAGTATAATCAATACTAATACAAGAAAGAAAGATTTTATTTCATTTTTAGACAGTTTTATCTTTAAACGTCTCCGAGGTGCGTCATCCTCCGCTCTTAACCCGCGGCACACGTCAGCCTCTCAGCGTCTCACTGTTTATTCAAGTGCAATCCAACCGCATTAAGTCTGGGGGGGGGGCGAGGCAGATGTTATCGCCGCCGCTCCACCACCGTGCTCTCACGTCTTATCAGACATATTATACGTCCACCTGCTCGTCCTCACGCTCACTCTCACGCTCTTATCTCGTCCTGAAAACACCGCTTCATTCTATCTATGTATATATCTTTATGTATCTGTATATTTCTTGTCATTTACCACATATTTACGCTCATGGATGGCGTCAGAACTCACAGTCGCGTCTCGCCTCCACTCGTGTGGTCAGTGTTGTAGTGTTGTCCTCTCCTCTCAAAGCCAGTGAGGTGTAATCAGCGTCTTCTCTGCTGTGGATGTGATTAAACCGCGCTGCACTTCACACTGTGCTGTGGACATGGATGGATTACAGCTCCGTACACAGTAAATAAAACAACACACTCCCAGTTTCCCCTGCAGACTGAATCGACTGCACGAAGCAGTTTTGGCTTTGACGCCGGTTTAGTTCCAGATGTAAGAAATCTACGAAAGCCGCCTTTTCTTCGTTTGCCAGAACTCCTGGCGGCGGCGCCCGCAGCCCGTGACGCATCCGGCCGCGTCGCTCTCAATGTTTTCTCAATTACGCCGTGGAGTGACAGGCGTCTTTGATCTTCTCTTGTTTGCGTCGGCATTAATCTTCATTAGCGTGAAAGACACAGGTTTTCCAATTATCTGCGAACATTAATTTGTGTCTCTGGCAGTTGGGTCTCAAACTCCTCCAAAAGACGATTAATCCTGCCTTTATTTTGGGGCCTGAGAAACAAAACAACTCTTATGCTGTGGACAAAGTGATGGCAGCGCCTGCACTCCTTCATTGTAGTCACTTTATTTTACAAATCGCAGACAAATGTCACAGAGCTCGGCGGCTGGCTGTCGCTCGCAGCTTTTATCTGTTTATGTTGGCTCCGCGCGACGACTCCCCCACTGTCGGCTTACTTTAACAAAGTCACAGAATCTGGCTGAAGCCACTGGAGCTGCTGTTTGTGCGGCTGATGTCACCGCCTGACAGCGGCATTATGAAGAGATCCGACAGGATTCCAGACGGTGCCGAGTGTTGTGACTCGTCCCTAAAAAAACGCTTCACAGAGACGGACGGAGACGGGAAGGAAGCGGAGGTTTCGGCCTCGTTTAAAGACAAGAAAACAAAAGATGGAAATCTTCATGTGTGAAGAAACTTTTTCAGCTCTGTCCTCTCATGGTGGGCCACGGTGGATCAGTGGTAGATTGAGTTGTTCTGGGTATGATTTCCAGCTCTGTAACCTCCTGGTCTACATTGTGCAAGACACTTAACCCCAAATTGCTCTTGATGGCTGTGCTGTATGACGATTCAAGATTCAAGAACTTTATTGATTGTTTTATGTACGCGCACAACACTGCAGTGTAAAGCAGCTTTGATTGGTCGAGAAATGGCTAGAAAAGTGTCATATTTCTCCTTCACGACGCCACGTTGCTCATCATATTCAAAAAAATATATCCACAAGGGGGCAGTGCAGAGTCCGGTGTGTTACAACACCATATGTGGTAAAGGTGTAGGTGTTTAAGTGAAGAGGGCACTTTTTAAGAAGCAAATAAAATATCGATGCATTCAATGAATCATTCAAAAATATTGTATTTTATTGTTTGAAAATACACTTAATCTTTGTGCTGTGTTTTTGTTTGTTTGTGGGTGGGTCTTAGGAAGCTGCCTGCTGATTGGCTAACGAGTTTTTGAGCTACAGCGACTCCAAGCTTGTGACGACTTCCTGTCCCTTGAGCTGTGGCTCAAAAACTCAATAGCCAATCAGCGGACAGCTTCCTAAGACCCACCCACAAACAAAAAAAAACAAAAAAAAGAACAAACAAGTGTATTTTCAATATTTTTGAATGATTACATCTAGAGCTGCAACTAACGATTATTTTCATAATCGATGTTGATTGTGTTCGTCAAACCTGGAAATGACGATGTTCTCAAATGTCTCAAAATGATTCCCTTTAATGATTTCTTTGTTATCCAGAGCCAAGAAATTAAGAAAATATTCACATTTAAAAAGCTTAAAAGATCAGAAATCTTTTTTTTTATCGTGAAAAAAGCTTCAAACCGATTAATCGATTGTCAAAATAGTTGTTGATTAATTTCTTTGACTCATTGTTTCAGCTCTAATGACATCGATATTTTATTTGCTTCGTGAAAAGTGTTGTTAGAAAGTATTGACAATCTAATTCCATAGGTCGGCGGCCCTCATCTTGCAAAAGTGGTTTTCCGCTAACAGACAGTAGGGGGCGGTGGAGACAGCCTCCAATGTCCCCACAACAAGACATCTGTTAAATTAGGGTATAGTCCAGCATCGTGCTGCTTTAAAGCGTGAGTTCCTTTGGCGTTGACGTGTTTGTGTCACTGTGAGGCTGATGACTTAATCACATGGAACAGAAACATTATTATTGTGGATGTATGCGTTGCTCTGAACCCACTATAACCCACATTATATGATCGTTGACTCTCAGTTTGACCCCGGCGACTGTTACAGTCGCAGCCAAGGACAAACACGTTGTCGTATATAATTTACAGGGGTCTCGTTTTTATACGACAACTCCATTCTCGCCCCGGACGACGCCGTGACTCGTTTAAGGCTGAACAGAAAAGGCTCTCGTGGAATTTCACTCAGTCATGGCAACCTTGCAGAGCATTAGCTTGTCAAAGCATTTAACTATATGTCATAGCTCACTGTGCTCCGAGTTCTTCACACACCGTGTGGTTTTTTTTTTCCCCCCTGCATGCGACACTGAATGAAATATTGAAGCTGCAGCAGTGAGGGTGTCGCACAGCCGAGGCGAGAGAGCAAACAGGAAATCACAGAAGGGAGCGGAGTCTGGTGGCGATGGCGAGGGGGGAAAAAAAAAGGAAGAAAGGAAGAAAAACCACAGAGAAATGATGGAGTGCACGCCGGGGATTTTCTGAGACGAAGCGTGAGTGCAGCGGTGCCTCGTGGCAATCGTTCACGCGAGCCACTGTGTGGATATCGGGCCGTGAATGCAATCAGGCAAATGTCAGACGCAGTTCATCACAGATCATGCAGTGAGACGGATGTGAGGCTCCGTGAAGCTGCCGCCGATAAATCAGCTCAGAGTCAAAACACGCTGATAACTGCATTTCACTTAAGTGAGGCTTTCTGGCCGGTTAATTCAGGCTCACGTTAGTCTGGATCTTCTTTCTTTAAAAAAAAAAAACGTACGTCCATGATGGTGACAACTGTTTGTCTGATTGTCCTTTTGATTTTTCTTCTTCATAAACCTGTAGTGACAAACTTTTACATATCTCAAATAAGTCAAATAAGTCTATAACTAGTGATTATTTTCATTGGTTCTGCTTTTTTGTGTCGGATACTGATACAGATGTCATAAACTCGAGCATCTGCCAATACCGATGTCATAAACTCGAGTATCGGCTGATACAGATGTCATAAACTCGAGTATCTGCCGATACAGATGTCATAAACTCGAGTATCTGCCGATACAGATGTCATAAACTCGAGCATCTGCCAATACCGATGTCATAAACTCGAGTATCTGCCGATACAGATGTCATAAACTCGAGTATCTGCCGATACAGATGTCATAAACTCGAGTATCGGCCGATAAAGATGTCATAAACTTGCGTATCTGCCGATACCGATGTCATAAACTCGAGTATCGGCTGATACAGATGTCATAAACTCGCGTATCTGCCGATACCGATGTCACAAACTCGAGTATCTGCCGATACCGATGTCATAAACTCGAGTATCGGCCGATACAGATGTCATAAACTCGCGTATCTGCCGATACCGATGTCACAAACTCGAGTATCTGCCGATACCGATGTCATAAACCCAAGTATCTGCCATTACTGATGTCACAAACTCCAGTATCTAACGATACCGATGTCATAAACTCGAGTATCTGCCGATACAGATGTCATAAACTTGCGTATCTTCCGATACCGATCTCACAAACTCGACATAAAAACATAATTCTCCCACTGTAACAAACATTCCTTGCCCATAAGAAGAAATAAACAAAACTCAGCTAAAATTTGATTTGATTTTTTTGGACTGTATCAGATTTTGTGTCTGATTTTTAGCATATAATGTTTTAACTCATGTTACAAATAAACATTTAACATTTTCTGCATTTGCATAAAAAAAATCTATTTAAATGTTAGTCCACTAGATGGTGCTAAGTGCTCAATCGCTCAATTTGTCAGTTGGATTAGTAATTTGATGAATCGTTACAGCCCTAATCTCAAAAATCATGATGTCAAATGTCTGCGCTCGCTGTGTTTCTCCATAATACAATGTTTAGATCTTGTGTCGCCCGGTGACGCCGCACACAGGAAGTGATATGTCAATACAGAAGAAGGCCAAAGCAACATTGAGCTAGTAAAGTGAGACAACTGCATAAAAAAGTGTCCTGGAAAATTCTGCTGCACAGAAATGTATAAAAAAACAAAAAGCCACAGCTTACGTACGGCAGCTTTAATGGTCAAAGTCACACTGCGACTTCATTAATCAAATTTTATGGGCAAAATTCGAGAATTTGTGCACCAATTTTAAGTTTTATGACATTTTATATCCAATAGTCAAAGGTCAGCATCACTCTGACATGTTCTCGTTTCTTTTTTTGGACAATTATCGTCACTGAAACATTAAAAACGGAGACTAGGACTGAGACTGTTTTTTTGCGACGTTTCACCTCGTGTTTGTTTGCCAGAGTCGTGAGCTGTGACGGCAGCACAGGTGTGGACCATGTGAGGTCATTAAAAGTTAATTAATAAAAACAACTTTTTAATTTCACCTTTATGTGATTAACTGTCAAATAACCATGAAATATTTACGAGCGCCTTTTAAAAACTAATCATGACTCGTAAAGAACAGAGACACAGGATTTAAATCTTCTTTTTATAAACAGTCGGTGTCGGTGTGGACCTGGTTTCCCCGCAGAGAGATAAGAATGTGGAATTTTCATGTTCTCAAGTTAAGATAAGACAAAATAAGATAAGACATACCTTATTCATCCACATGTGGGAATTCATTCGACCTGCAGCCCACAAAACCGTGGATTATGAAGAAATAAAGACATGAAAGGTGGCACAATCAGAAATCAGAAAGAAAAGGCATTCACAGCATTTCAAACAGGCCTAAAAAGGTCACGCAATCAAAGTGAAAGAAGATTATTGTACAATTCAGGTAATAATCGACAGGAAAGAGTATAAAAGGCTGATGTTTCACACTCAGGTTATAAAGTCTGAATGTTTGAGGAGAATCGTCCACATTTCGCTCCAGATCTGGCGTCTTCAGACAATCGTGTGTGTCAGGCCGGATTATCCTGTAGTGTGAGGGATTAACAGGCGTGATTTTAGATTCTGTGAGATCCCTGGAACCTCCTCCCTGAAGCGGTGTGGCCCTGGTCTGGACTGGATCGTGTCTGTGTCTGTGGTCCAGACCAGGGCCAGTGAGACGCCGTAAAGGTGGACATGATGATGAGGTAGCAGGTGATGAAGTGATCTCGTTGTGACACCGATTCATTTCCATTTTCCCTGTGTCAGTGGAACAGGTGTCAGTGGATTTGTTCACCCCCGCACTTTCACACGGGAACATTTCTCTGCTAATTGGCGAATGTTGGGGGATCGCGGCTGACAGAGGCCGTCGTTAGAGAGCGTGTTCTCCGAGCAGCGGCGGCGGTGGCAGCTTTCAGGTGGAGACGAGCGGGAAACGAGCAATGATTGTAGGTTTCTGGTGAAGTCGTGTCCTCAGTTTGTGAATAAATCTGCTGTAATTGCAAAATCAGCTCAGTATCACCTTTTAAAAAAAGAAGTCTTTATACAGACGGCTGCAGACTCCACATTACATTACATTACTTTACACAGGGCCTTATAAATCACTGCCGCCGCCTCACTGTGTGTCAAAGGATAGAGTTTAAAAATCCTATTACTTGTCTATAAAGCACTTAATGGTCTCAGATCGACCGGCGAGCTGCGAAGAATCCGGATCCTGGTGGTCTACAGGGACCAAGCAGCTTTTATGACGCTCCACTCGACTCAACTCTGGTTTTAGTTTGCTTTTCCATCAGTGATAGAACCTGGTATCTGGTACTTTTTAAGTTTTTTAGGTTCCAAGTGAGCTGAGCCGTCGTCACTGAAGAGTCGCGAGCGCGACGTCCGACAAATGAATCAAACAGTGTTCAAGTGTAGATCAGTTTAAAAGACTTAAAAATCCCTGGAAAGATTAAGTGTTAATCCCCAAAATTAAGCAAAGGAAATGTCTAAAATCTCAACATTTAACAGAAATTCTGAATCCTCAAATTTAAGTCAGATTTCCGAGAATTAATTCACACTTCTGACATTCAAAGTTGTAATCTTTGTGATTTAAGTCAGACTTTTGAGATTTTAAGTCAGACTTTTGAGATTTTAAGTCGAAATTTTGAGATTTTAAGTTGGAATTTTGAGATTGAATTCAGAATCCTGAGAGTTTAAGTCAGAATTAGATTCTAATGATTCAGTTCCGACCAAAACAACTGCTTTACGAGTCAATAGTTTGTGTGTTTGGGTTGCGCAGGAATGGAAAACATGAAAACAAAAACGTTCTCAAATTTATGTTCTCGTGGAAATGCACATTTTTTTCCCCACTTTTCTTTGTCTTTTACATTTTATAGTGTTAATATGTTTCTACATTTAAATATTCCAGACCTCATTAAAACACCGTGAGTCGTCTTGTGCCTGCGTTTCATAATTAAGTGAACTTTCCTCGCTCTGAGAATACGCTGACGTCCACAGTAATGTCTACATTCCCCCGTCCTTACTACATAAAATATATGTGTGAAATCTGATATTTACGGCATATACAACGTCTGTATCTGATTTCACATTTACTTTAATGGCCTTTTTCTTTATTTCTTTTTATGCTTTTCTCCGTCCATAAAACAAAACAGAGCTTGGCCGAAGCCCAGGACGGAGTAAAAACAGGACGAGTGATGATATTAATGAATTAATGTGTGTATAGTTTAAGTACAGTAACTAAGTAAGCATTATTATCTATCTATCTATCTATAATATCATTTTTGAATGTTGAAGTCAAACTGGCATGAAGAAAAAGCTGCTAAATAAATGTTATTATAGGATGACGATGAGTCTGTGAAATCTGTGACTTTTGCTGTATTTGTTTCACAGTAAATTAGTCGTACACATATGCGGCTTTTTTATTATACAGTCCAAGCTGTTTTAGTCACGTTGTTTTCCACGACTTCATAGCTCGTCGTCATCAGAGCACGACTGCGTGAAATTGCCGTGACGTGGTTTTCTACGCAACACGAACACACTGCATTTGCATAAAAAAATTTTTTTTTTTAATTTTAGTCCACTAGATGGTGCTAAGTGCTCAATCGCTCAATCTGTCAGTCCGATTAGTAATTTGATGAATCGTTACAGCCCTAATCTCAAAAATCATGATGCGCTCGCTGTGTTTCTCCGTAATACAATATTTAGATCTTGTGTCGCCCGGTGACATTCACACAAAACAAACCAGTGACTTGTAAAGCAGTCGTTTTGGGTGGAACGGAATCATTAGAATCAGTCGTTTGAAAAAGATTGGCTCATCAGAATCAGAGCAGGTACTGAAGAAAGTACCAGGTAGTATCACTGATGGAAAAGTTTTACAATTTTAATCAACTAATATTGTTTGTTTTTTTCCGATTTCTCTGTGGTTAAAAAGCGATAATCGTGCAGAAGTCACAAAATATAAAATTTTCTTTTATTTTTGTTCATAAAACGAAGCAAGAGAACTTTGAACTGGGATGTTTTTCCAAATTTCACAAATCAACAATTGTTTTAAATGAATGGAAAAAGGAAACTTTTATTGAATCATGTTGCGAGGACACAAAAAAATCACCTGTATGTTTTTACAGAAAAAGGAAAAAAACCTTTGATGTTTCTAATTCTACATACTGTATTTATTCTGCTGCATAAAAATAACTCCTTCATGTGAAACACATGTTACCTCCGTGTCGCTCAGCATGGGAGCTGGAAGGTGTTTGCAGATTAAAGATAGCCGTCGTTATCGCTGCCGCTGGATGATGACCCCTCCTGACTCCCGGGGTCGTCTCCATCTGGGTTATGAATGCGAGGCGTCGCGCGGCGCCTCCCACTTGTTGTTTGCAGGTTTACGATGTTGCCACATTCAGCAGCAGCAGCAGCAGCAGCAGCAGCTGGGGGTAAATCATTTTCTTTGCGAAATGCTTTTTCAGCGAGCTGCCTCCATCTGTGAGAGCAGCTTGTTGTGGGTTAGAGACACGCTGTCGAGCTCAGGAGTGTTTGATTGTCGAAGTAAAGGCACAGTTTGATGAACGCGCTAATGCTTTAGAATGTACAGCGCATGTAAATATGTGCAGATATGTGCAAACTACAGGCGATTGTGTGTTTGCAGTGTGGTGAGGCGGACGTGGAGCGGGTGACAAATGAATAGGTGCATGAAAATTGGCTTTCCTTCATTAACCCTTTAACCCTTAGAACACGGAGCATTTCGGCTGCTTTTTTTCCATTACTACGTTTGAACGCACAGTATGTACATAAGAATGTGCAATATAGAGTGTCTTATAACCTATTTTCATTTACTATATAAACACGCACATGAGCAAAAAAGCTTAAAATCAAAATGTACTTGTGAAATGTGGAAATACGTCACAGTTCAAAGTTCACTTCACGCTTGTTTTTATCAACAAAAATGAAAAAAAAAAAGGTCAATTTTGTGACTTCTGCACAATTATTGCGACTTCATATCACTGCTAAAAATGCGCCTTTGACGCAACAACACATAAGATGTTTTTAAAACCTGAATATGTGACCAATAAACAGACGCCCCCCAGGATGTCCATATAAGGTGTTGTGTATTATTCAAACAGCAATTTAACAAGAGTGCAATAAGGGTTTTTTGCTTATTTTACTGCATGTTAAAATACTTCTTTAACAATTTAAAATGAAGAAAAACAAAAAGGTTGTAAATGAATAAAACCAGGAAAATGGAAACAATGTAGACAAAGACGCCAATCCTCCGGAATTTTTCCGATAGCACAAACGGTCACGTAACTATGGTGACGCAAAGTGCTTTAAAGGCTTAATGACCTTTTATTATAACGTGTGTACACTCGCTGTTATTGTGTGTTCTGCTGTTCGCCACAGTCCTTTAATGAAACCATAAATTAAAGTTACACCCGTCCATCATCTCATCATCGGAGGCACTTATCATTTTAAGGGTTTGCTCAGCTGGAGTCAATCCCAGCTGACCTTGAGGGTGAGAAGCATGTCCACTCTGGACACACGGTGACAAACAGCCGTTTACTGTACTCTCACATCCACATCTTCTTTTAATAAAATGCATTAACTTGTTCATCTTGGGCTACAACTTACTTTCGCCTTGCTCCATACGCATTTTCACCTTTGAGGCCAACATGGTCAGATTTGGTCCATTTGTTTCCCTTCAGGCTCTTGTAAACTTTCAGTGACTCTCTGGAGTAAAGATGAAGGGAAGTTAATCAGGACGCTGAAGATGTCAGGATACTGCAGATCTGGAATAATGTCCTCTCCGGCTGTCCCCCCCCGGGGGATCAGCTATATTCAGTCTGTCAGGTTTTGCCATATATCGGTCGATTTAAAGTGCGCAGTATGAACTCTGACAGGTTTAATCCAGCACCGCTCCCATTTATTTTTGTGGCCTAATTGCCTGCCACGGCAGCGCAGTGAGCAAACGGAGGCAGGTGACGCCTGGAGCTCGATAGGTGCCTGGTTTCAGGTGACATCTGGGAATTTCAGGTTTCCAAAGCTGTCGTGCGCTGGTCAAAATTTGCGAATGTGGAAGCTTCAGATCAGGAGTTTGATTTGCAAATGGAAGATGACGGACATTTATTTATAGTTTATGGTATAAAGTCTTGACAAAATGTTAAGATTTTGACATTTTGGATCCATAAATGTTGTCTGCTGGACTGGCTTTGAAGCATTTGACTGTTTTTTTGTCTCAAAGTGATATTTCCATGTGAAAATACTGAATTCCCGCTCCCGCGATGTGATGAATGACATTAAAGAACATGCAGACAGCGTCTCAGCAGCATAACGTCTTGTCCCTTATGAGTCTGCTGATGGAGGGGGAAGAAAAAGAACCGTCGCGGTCCAGCTCGGCTGGTAAACAAGAGCATGCTGCGAAGAGTTTACTGATGACAAATTATCTCATTTCTCTGCATTGGTGTTCAAATTTCTCTCATTGCTATTTAGGCTCAGTGGCATTAAGTGAACTGGAGCATGGTTTTTTGGGGGGTGGGAGGGGGGTGGGGTCTACTGGAGGCCACACCAATGCAAAATATGTTCCAGAGGATTTAGATGATTTGTTTGCTTCATTGGGCTCTGGTAATAGTCTGTGTTCTGACTACAAAGCAGCCAATATTTAAGAGCCGCGTTGGAAATGAGGGATGAACTCCTTCACCTCCTTGATTTTAGACTCACCAAACCTAGTTGTCTTGTATAATCTTCTTCATCTTCTTCAATCTTTTTTTTTTGGGTCTGTTCCTCCTTCATCTTTTAAGTCTTAATTTACACGATTAACGATGTACAGCAGGTACGGAACATCCAGAACCACAGCACCGTCCATCTCACCGCGAGTTACAGCGCCACCTACGGAGGTGGAGTCAGACTATAAATCGGTTTTCTCCTCTGCGTGTATACTCGTGCTCGGCAAGTTGTCCAATTGTCTCTCTTAGTCTGACTACGGCCTGAGCTGGATTAAACTAGACTGTGTAACTGAGACATAAAACGGTGTCTCTCACGAAATGTCCCAAGTAAAATGAAGTGCATCTTGTTTGCTTCTAGCATGAGTAATGTTTCAAGTCTTTGGCACCCCTGGCCTCTCCTTTCAGTCCAGATTTTTGACAGCAGTCTGGAGTTTGATAAACAAATTGACTCTGTCTCTTTCTTCCCGGGGGAAAGTAAAAACCCTTCCTCAACCGGCGTAGTCGGGAAATGGCAAGTCCACGCTTTTACGAGTTGAAGGCTTGACTCGTGTAATGCACTTTCTGTTGCTCTTTGCCAGTCTTCCATTTTTTACGCCTCCAGAGGGTTTAAAAAATGCAGCTGCTTGATTTACTACAGACACATCACCCCTGTTTTATAATGAACTCTATTGGCTGCCAGTCAAATTTAGAATTTACTCTTTGCTTGTAAAAGCCAATAAAGGACTTTAGCTCTGCGTGAAAACAACGGGTCAACAGTTACTGGACGTCCACAGGTCAAGACACAAATAAGAGGGTGCTCATCACATCTTACCTCTGAATTTATGCTCAATCACTGACCTAGGAGTTTTTAAATACAAACTCAAAACCTATTTATTTAGAATGCTTTTAAAATTCAGTATCATAGTGACACTTTACCAAACCCTTAGGGCCGGTTCTAATATAACTTTAAAAAACAAGCTTTAAAAAACATTATACATTGTTTTATATTCTATTTTAATTTACCTAATGTTGACCTGATTATTGTTATCAAATACGAATTGATTTTTTTAAAGATTTTAACACTTTAAATGGAAGGTTTTTGCCATGATAACACCATGTTTTTAGATGGAAAAAGAACTGAAAATATAAATTATTTTCAATATACTGCATGCAAAGTCTATTGTTTTGTGTTAAATTAGTATGGATGGGGGAATTGTGACAGTGCCATTGAAATAGATGCCAAATATGGACAAAAACAGCACTATCTAGTGGAGAGTGGTAAAATAATCACTTCCGAGGCAAAAGCCCAGATTGATACCCAGATAGCTTAAAATGCATGTATTATGCTTTAATGCAAGTGAGATGAAAAATTGCAGTTTGAATGGGTTTCAATGGGACATTTTTTGCGCTTAAGAGTCTGAGTGTAACACTTATTTGTACACAGTGTATTTTAGCCTTAACGTAAGAGCTGAGCTGGAAATAACAACATGAAAAAAAAATCCACATTCCTGGTATACAGTATATAAAAAGCTCATTAAAGTCATAAAAGCAGGTGAAAAAATCTGGTCTTGTTTGACGAGTGTTTGAATTTAAAGGATCTTAATTTATATTTCAAAGTAACACTGGACAGGAACCACAGTCAGAGATTAGCTGCCTCCATGATTTGTTCCAGCCAAAGTGTCTGTGCCAAACATTTGAGTAGCTGTTGTATTTTTCCGGCACCTTCATTATTTCCTGCTCTGAGTGAAGCAGGAGCTCTGGCAGTTTTATGGAGTTATCAAGGTCACAGTTGGAATCTCATTTGAGACTTTGTACGTGCTTTAGCAATCGTGGCGCCATATTCCCACAGATTAAAGTGCAGATTAGGTTGTTGGTTTTAAGGCCAAAAGTTCACATTGCCCAGCACAAATACCTCTGTTTATCTGCAGAACAGTGGAGAAGTCTGGAATCTACCAAAGCTGCAGTGATCAGGTGTTGAAGGGGTTGAGGGTGAAGAGAGGCTGAGCCCACATTAATCCCTAAACACTGACTCCTCTGGCCTGGATTCAGCTATACAGTCCATACATTAGCATTACTGTGTTTATACAGTAGCCTGGCATTTAAGTGTGTGCACAACCTGATGGATTAGGATTATTATCATTATTCCTGCATATACTTTGAACTCATGTTGCCCTTTGTGAGGCGTTTACCTACCCACTTATCTACCGACCTATCTACCTACCACCGATAGATAGATTATCCAACTAGATAGATAGATAGATAGATACTACTTTTTCAGCATATCACTGTCAAGTTTTTGCTTATTTTTGGTCCTATCATACATATTTATTATTGTTGGTTCTTGAAGTGTGTGGCAGAGAATCTGAGGCTACATTTGTGTGTTACTGTGTGATAAAAGCTCAGATTTTATATGTCACATGTTTGTTGTTGTTGTTGTTGTTGTTGTTGTTGTGTCTGATGCCTGGACTTTGGAGCATTAGCAGAGCACTGTCTGTCTGTCATGGTCGACGCGGTCTCAAATTTGCTAATGTTGTTACAGTGAACAGGCCACGGCGTCCACCTTGTGTGACTCGCTGTTGCTCATTTCACTCTGTCCGACAAAAATGAGACAAAAAAACTCCGAGCCATGGGGGACGACGACCTTGAGGACGCTTGGACGGTGTCGCGTTTGAGATTAAACACATAAAGAAGATTTGATTTGTTAGTGCGTGCACCACAACACTTGCATAACATGATTTGATCGGTGTGTGCTGGTGCTTCCACTCAGAAAGGTTGAACTTTTGATCTCTCAAATTCTGTCACACACACACACACACACACACGAGCAGTGTTTCAGTTAAAGCCTTAATGGTCGTCTCAGTGTACAATTTTGAATTGTAATCTGGAGAAATTATTTCAGGTTTACAGCGATTTTATTTTTTTGACCGTTTTCATTTGTACGTATGTAACACTATTAACACTATTATAGCATTTCAATTTGACATAATTCTGTTTCTTCTTCCCCTGTGTCAAAGACCAGCAACCGCCACTGAATCCCACGTTTAACCCTCTTATGACTGTCATGATAATAATAATATATATAATATAATATAATAATCAGGCCACTTGGATTTATTTTGATTTTATGGCTTTAGAATTGTCAAAAAAAAAGACTTTCACTTTCCATATCTGGCAGTTATTCAACCGTTTAGGAATTACAGTACTGAGAAGCTGACGTCAAAAACTTGTGGTGAATATCATCTGTGATTGGATGGTTGTTCCGCGGAGGTCGTGAGGGCTACTGTAATGTTTTCTCTGCTTTACGGTATCCATCCATCCATCCATCCATCTTCTACCACTTTATCCTGTGGCAATCTGAGCTGACATAGGGCCAAAGTCGGGGTCACACCCTGGACAGATAGCCGGCCCATAGTTTTTGAATTTTCTAGATATCACGGTCTAGGGACTTACGACACATGCCAAATCCTGTCAGCCACGACAGGATGGTAACAGAAGGGTTAATGGACAAAAATGTAAAATCTTACCAACAAAACCACTTCACTGTGTTTGACAAATGAAACGACTGCCATTGTGATGAGTGTTTTTTTTCCCAGAGCTTTGACTTTGACTCGACCTCATATCAGTTCCTAAGTGGCTCCGTTTGACATGTGCTTCAGACTCTGTTGATGTAACAATGCTTCTACAGATTTGATGCAGTGAGCTCCCCTTTGACAAAGGCCAGTTGGACGGGTGAACAAGGCCGGCTGTCACAGCAAATTCTGGCTTTCGGGCCAAGTGTGTGTTTGTGTGGGAGACAGAGACAGATTTAATGTTCCATTTTATGTCAGAGGGATTTGGACCCTGACCACTGTCATGCAGCTCACTGCTCAGCAGGGTTAGCTTAGTTTTATACTACTGCACTTTTGAGATTGGCATGTGTGGCCTGACGCTGAAAAAAACAGAACCCTGGTTTATCACATGTGGGCTCTTGTTTTGATAATCGCTCATAATTAGTAAAAGTTATTGTGTTCGTCTTGTCTAAAATAAGTCATGTTTTAAAGACCCTTTAAATCAGAGGTCTCAAACCTGCGGCACACGGTCCATATGTGGCTCCCCTGATCGATTTACAGGGCCACATATGGCAGCTTGGATGTCCCCTTCGAGATTATAATCCCAAATATGTTTGCGAGCAATATTTGATCATAGAAATACATTCATCACATGCAAATAAATGCATCACATTTAACATTAAATGGTATTAAAGTGCTTTGTGACATCATAAATATGTTTTTTATTGCAAAATATACATAATTTTATCAAAAACAAACATGCACTACCAAATGTTGTAAAATATATCATCATATTTTCAGTCATTGTGATATCATGATGGAATATGGTGTTATCACTTTAAGGTCATGTTCCCTACAATCTTTTTTCTAGCCCCGCCCCCTTTTTAACCAGACTAGATGCTCATTGGCCCTCAGATCATTAAAATGATTAATTAAAATGACAACTATGGAGAAAGTACTCACTTTTATTTTAGCCGTGTCTATGACTTCATACCGCACCAGAACCATAGTTAGCATAACTCCTCCTCAAATACTGTGACGGTATGCCCGTTCATCAATCTGTCCTTTGCGTTGACTTGGTTGCCCGGGTTTGCACATACAGGAGTCCTCCATTTGTGACACATAATAATTTTGCATTAGTTCAAATATTGCAACTTTATGCTGCTCATGACTTTTTTGTAATATCTTTGTTTTGTTGGTGTTGCCACATCCTGAGATCTACAGTGAATCCAGCAAAGTCATGACAGCCAAGGCCAGAACTACAAAAATAACACCCAAGATACCAAAAGAAAACCAAAAAAAGATAAAACAAACTATGCTCTTTTATGCAAATGAAAGAAATTCAAACTGAGTCGACGTAAGACAAAGAATCAAGGCCAGGAGCATGCAACATTAGCTTAGCGATAAATAATAGATTACCCGGCTTTAGTCGTGGTTGTCGTTCTGTTTTAAGGTAAATGCCATCACTGGCATGCGGACATGCTAATATTGACATTGCTAGATTGTCCAGAATTGGATGCTATAGTTAAAACCAGTGTGTTAGCATGTTAGCCTTTGGGAGTAGCTGAGGTAGATGGAAATGTCAGTAGTTATTTAAGCATTTGGTCAGGGGAACATGAAAATCATCAAAATGCATCTTCAGAAGCTCATGAAAATCCATGCACCTGCTCATAAAAAGTCTTTATTTTTAGACAACAGGGTTCATCCTCCGAGGACCATGAACCTGTGTCAATAATGTAATTTCAACGTCTTCAGTTGCTTCTGAGATATTGTGGACTGAGTTATTGGATCAACAGAACATTGTTATGATCCGCACAATAAAAAAAAACACATCACCAGACTCATACAGTGTCCATTACAGCTAAAAAAAACCCCGAAACATCTTGAGCCAGTATACGCACTCGAGTGTGTTTGTCTTGGATTCAGCTGCTCAAGTGTTTTTTTTATTCTCTGTGCTCCTCTCTTGTTAAAGATTGGCCCCAACTACTCATTCCCACCATATGTCACTCCATCACCCGTCGTTACACCTTTGCTATAAGGTTAGTGAGCCATAGCACCAATTACAGTCCCTATCAACCAGCACAGCCTTACTGGCTCTGTCTCTACCTGCCTGCATTGTCTCAAGGAACAAAAGCTCCTCACAATGTGACTCCCGCCTCGGTAGATTGAGTAATGTGATCACCATGACGTTAACTAATGTAAAGGAACCCCGGGAAATGTGATTAGCTATTGTTGGATTGTGCACGAGGCAGGAAATGGTACAGTGGCGGCGCAGTGGGATTTCGAACTTACATAAGCCGAGAGATGATTGCCAATGGTTCCACGTGTCTTTGTGTCACTGAAAACGTCTTTGCAGCAGAACTCGGTTTTATTTGATCTAAAATTACACGCAAACCATTCACCATTATGTTCATCAAGTGATTTGATAGATAATTTGATTTCTGCACCTCCCTTTTGGTCCTATTCTGACCATGGACATTTATTTTCACGTGGAGCCATGTCTATGCTAGCATCACTTTTACTTGGTTCTCGCTGTTTGAAAAACTCTGATGTTTACTCGTGTTTCCTCCTTCACTTGGTCAGACAGTTGTTTCCTCTTCCTCGCTTCCTCCGACAACAGTTTTCTCTCTTTCTTTTTCACCGCCTTGATCTTATAGCTTGTACCTGGCTCGGGGCGTCTTGTGAGACCCAAGGACTCCATGTTGATCTTGCAAAGGCCGGTTTTCCACTAACAGACCTATAACAAGACATTTAACCCTTACAATCACTCTCAATGTGTTAAATGAGGGTAAAACTAATCCTGTATACTGCAGTTCTGCTTTAAAATGAAATCTGACTCCTCTGGACTCTTCTTCTTCTTCTTCAGGCCAGATCAGAGAACAATGGTGCTCCGATTGGAACATCTCCTCTGCTCCAGGCCCCTTTGGGGGAAATATTGCATTGTTATCCAAACTGTTAACACAGTAATGATTATGTCTATCAGCTCCACTCTCTTCATTTCTCAGTACAGCAGTGTTAAGGGCTCGTGTTTCCCAGCGAGACGTCTGCAAACCAGTCAAGTCAAGTCGCTTTTATTTATGTAGCTCAACATCACGAACGAGGTTTGCCTCGAAGGGCTTTACAGTCAACTTCTGCCCTTTGACCTTCACAAAAACAACCCATTTAACGGCAGAGAAAATGGGTTGGAGGAACCACTGGAAGCACCACAGAGGAGGCATCCTTCTTCCAGGACGGTCAGGCGTTCAGTAGATTTTAAAATCTGGATTTTGGCAATGTTTTTGGCCTAATTCTGAGATCAATAATGAATTCAGCAAAGAAACATATAGAGGGGAAAATGCAGACATGGATTCTACTTCTCCAAAAACCTGGATGTTCAGTAGTTTGATGGATTAAATGCTTCCTCTCAACTGTATAGCTCAGGTAATGTCATGTGAAGGCACTTACTCAGAATTCCTCATGGGGGCGACAGACGTAATGCTCTGCAGCTTTACTGAGATCCCTACAAGATGAGGAGCCTTAACACTTTCCTGAGTGAGGCCTGCAGCATAATTAGACTATGAAAACCATGCAAGTGAAGGAGTAGATGTATTGAACCTCTCTCTGTCCTTTTTGTTTTAAACCACAGAAGCCACTGATATTGCAAGACTCGCATTCCGGGGATATTAGAAGCTATAAGCCCCAGTGATTGAGCGACCCTGATTGTGCTCCTAATAGCATTATTAGCGATGCCATTTAAGCAAAGTCAATCTCACGCCGGCCTGATTACCACACAACTGGAGGAATTACCTCCAGCGCCATAATGGCTGCCACGGAAATCTCCTCATTGCTCATTTCAAGCATCCCCCTCAATTCCTCACCACAATAGTGTACTTGTTGTTTTCTTAAGGGTGTTGTTTTAAATGATGTGTCACACACTTACTGCGCTGCCATCGAGGAAATGTATTTTGCAGAGTTGTTGACGGCGCGATGAAAACTTGATCCTGTCATACTTGAGATTTACTCAATGGATGTCGCGTAATTACCTCGTAGATCAGGTGTTGTTTTATCTCTGTGCCACTACGACCCATTAGCCACTCCCCAAACGCTCACAGCATGAAATGTTTCTGCGACTGAATCCCTAAATAAAGGCTTGTTTCCTCTTCAGATGTCACCCGTCCTCAAAGTGAGAGCAATTTAAAAAAGAAGCAGACAAAGGAGAGCTGTCTGACTCGTGCTAAATATGATAATATTGTGTGATTCTCCTCAATAGCTGTAATCAGAACTACCCCAACCTCGTCGGCCGCGCTGCCACTCAGAATCTCCGAGTGATTGCATTGTAATCACTCGGAGTCTTTCTCGCTTTGTATTGTACAAAGTAAATTTGTCCACATTTGGCTCCGCAATTAACTCCGGAAAGATTCTCTGGTTTCCCTTTTCAGACCTCGGAGAACTGCACCCAGCGTCAGTGATAAGCCAATTTTGCCTCCTGTCATATTTCTTCCCCATCTCCCGGCACCATTATTGCCATTTTCTCACGTCTGTGACGACTGCTGTATTCATATCATGTGAAACAAGACCGAGAACATTTGATTATACGTCCACAGGAGACAGGCACGCTCCACTATCCTTATTTTGACACTGCTATTTTGTCATTTCTCTTGATAGAATCGCAGATATGTGCGCGTTCAGAGCAGGTCACCCCAAAAATAAAGGGTTATTACGTCTCACTGGAGCCGTGTTATAGCTAATACAGAGCCCGTATGCCTCATATTTGACACCATATCATTATCATTTTCAGTGGTGAGAACCAGTCTGACATATGAGTGGATTAATGCGTTTTTAATTAGCATCTTTTGTTAGTGTATTTTTAATGCCCAATATAAATGTACTTGTTCCCCAATTGTATAAAAATATGTATTTAATTTTCTCGTCCGAACAGTGACGCTAATGCAGAAGTGCCTGTAACCTCTATTCTCTTGAATGACCATCAGGGGGCAATTCCACTGGTTTTTATGTAAGTTTATGGTTTAATTTAAAGTGAAATAGAGCGTAAAGCATGCGGTGTAATGGAGCATGGAGCAGGATAATTTTTTTCAAAAAGGGAAGAGCTGCAGGTGACAGCAAATAATAAAACAAACTAAATATTATGTGCAGTGCTGAGAAGAGAAAAGGGTGAACAACCGTAAAACTGACAACACTCAACATTTAAAAACATAAAACAATAAAACATGACAAAAGTAAAACAACGGGAAAATAAAATCTTGACGTGAAGGCCAAGGAAGAAGAGGTGGATCTTAAAAAGTGATATAAAATGAATTTGAATAGGTAAATCATTCCATAGTTTGGGGGCAGAGACAGAAAAGGCTTGAGTTATTAGTCCAGCAACTGGTTATTTAACCCATGTCTACACATTTGTCTTCATATATATAACCTGCCAACTTTTGAAGTCATTCATTAATTAATTCCCCAATGAAATAAAGTGTGAGTTTGGGTTCTGACCACTGAATATAAACACTGCAGCTTACAGAAAAGTCTGACACTATATGTGCTTCCAACTTTATACCCAAAGTTTGAGGAAGTTCCTTCTCTCTTTTAACATGACAGCGTCCACCCGTCTCACACACACACACACACACACACACACACTCTCACACACGGGCTCCCCTGGGTTTTTATTTCCTAGTTTGGTTTGGAGGAGTTTGACCGCGCCGCACAGAACCCAGCTATACTTACTTCATAAATAATTCTCTCGATTTCGCCGACACTCTCTTTTGTTCTTCACCGAGAACAATGTCCCACCCTTTGCCTTCCTCCTCTTCCTCCTCTTAGGAGCACTGTTTGTGTCCAGAGCCGAGGTGTTGATGAAAAATAATATTTGCTTGCTCCCTGTGAGAGAGGGCCCCCCACACCTGGGGCACTTTTAGAGCCGAGCACGTCCTCTCTGCAGAGGGACCCTCTGGCACACGGCTGTCCTCTTTGAAGCCTCACTGTTATCGATCGCGGCCAGTGGAGCCTTTAATGCATGCAGATGTGGCTCCAGTCATCGCAGTCACACCCACAGACCGGCCTGTAGCCGCCACACAAACAAAGAATCACCGTCTGCTTCGTATGAGGAGTACGTCGCCTCTGTTCACACCTCAGTCTCAAAATGTCCGTCTGGACCTTTTTTGCTTGTTTTAACCATGTAAGGGCCAATTTTCCAGAATAACTATAATAATTATAAATAATCTGGCAGTTATTTATAATTTACTACATGTTAAAATAGTGAATTAACAATTTGAAATGAAGAAAAATGTTTTTTATTGAGGAAAGAAAAAACATTGTAATTGTACACAAACACATTTTGTGTTCAATTTTAAATTTCATCAGAATAAAACATGTTTATCATAAAAGGCATCCAAGTGACTCACCTGTCCTCATCATTCATTCACCTGTCCTCATCATTCACCTGTCCACATCATTCATTCACCAGTCCTCACCATTCATTCACCTGTTCTCGTCATTCACCTGTCCTCATCATTCATTCACCTGTCCTCATCATTCATTCACCTATTCTCGTCATTCACCTGTCCTCATCATTCAGTCACCTGTCCTCATCATTCATTTGTCTGTCCTCATCATTCATTCACCTGTCCACATCATTCATTCACCTGTCCTCACCATTCATTCACCTGTTCACGTCATTCACCTGTTCACGTCATTCACCTGTTCACGTCATTCACCTGTCCTCATCATTCATTCACCTATTCTCGTCATTCACCTATTCTCGTCATTCACCTGTCCTCATCATTCATTCACCTGTCCTCATCATTCATTTGTCTGTCCTCATCATTCATTCACCTGTCCTCATCATTCATTCACCTATTCTCGTCATTCACCTGTCCTCATCATTCATTCACCTGTCCTCGTCATTCATTCACCTGTCCTCATCATTCATTCGCCTCTCCTCATCATTCATTCACCTGTCCTCATTGTTTACATGTTTTGTTTGAGTCTTTGTCTCAATGTCCAAAAACAAAGACACTTATTCGCCGGCTTTCGAGTGAAATTTACGTAATAACCATCCACGTTGGCTTTGACTTGCAACGTCTCGGCTTTCAGAAACCCGCTGGAATTTTTTCCGACAGCACAAACCGCTGCGTCATTACGGTAATGCAGAGTCATCAGTCAGTCAAATGTGTCATCAGGGTTCAAGCCCACGTAAACACGTTGTACGGTGAATTCCCACTTGTGTGCTCAGTGGCTTTGGTGAAATAAAAGTGACCTCTCGGGCTCATACACATCGAAGGACACCACAGAATCTCATTCATTAAAGAGCATCTGCTCTGCCTGAGTGATCTCATTAGACATGCCGCGCACTCGCCATGCTCACGGAGGATGCATCAGGAATGTGAACGCTACCTGAACCACAGCACGGTTTCGATTTGGCTGCCACATTTTCACGTTTGAAAAACAGATGCCCAACGTTTTAAGAACTTGACGTGACACCACAGCTATTTGGTTTATCCATCATGGGCGTAGCAAGACTCTGAGAGACTCCGTGGAAGCTGTTGTGTGATGAAAGTAAGCTGAGGTGAAGTCAGCAGGGAAGAGGAAAAGAAATCCCCTCTAAGTGGGCCGTTTACCAGACAGGTTGCATTTATAATACGCAACATTGTGGGGAAAAGCAGAATCCGAGATTAAAACTTTTATGAGCTTTTCATTAGGAGCTAAAAGTTCGGATATTTCACCCACTGCTGCTTAAACTTTAACGCGGATTTAAGAGCTCCAATGTGTAACATTTAGGGGAGTTCATTAGCACATATTGACTGTACTACCCATAAGTCTGTTTCTGTATAATAATAATAGTAGCTTAAAAAATAGTTTAGTTTAGATCAGGCTTTAATTACGTGTGGTTTAGATTAGGGCCATCTTGTGTCGACAACAGCCCGCCCTGTTTTCTTGTTTTTATGAAGCAGTATTTACTCAAACTCTCACCTTATGAACTCACTGGAGTTCAAAGTGTTCAGCCTAGAAGTACACCAGACTGTAGTAGTGAAGTAATTCCCATATTGTCCAGCAGAGGGTGGTGTGAGCAAGGCTTGGCGTGAGTGCGATCTGTTTTTGCTTGCCCTTTTGGCCTGAGTGGACAATCACAGTAGCAGAGAATCTGAAAATGAGTATTCTTTGGGTTCTTCATCATCAGAAGTGAAGTCCCACACCAGCTGTTCAGCTGCCGACCAGCAAACTCCTGAACACTGAAACTGATGCTTTAGAACATGAAAATGTCATCGCAGAAACGTCTGTATCGTGTTGAAAGTGTGGCTCATATATGCAGTTTATCAGTGACAGAGAGTTAATGATGATTGCAGATGTTTTCCATGTGTCCGGTGGACTTAAGTGAAGAGGAGGGGACAGTTCTCTTCATCACACTCCTTGATTGATGGGTCGCTGTGTCATCTCTAATGGTGGGCGGAGAGTTTGACAAACATGTGTGGTGATTGATGTCGCGTTGTCATCTGCGTACAGAGCAACTAAAAACTCTACCTCAAATATGTTTCATACTGTTAAAATTTCACAAAATCTTTATTTTTTGAGTAAATCTTTTAGTTTTTCTTCATTTTAAATTGCTAATACACTATTTTAACATGCAGTAAATTGTAAATAACTGCCAGATATTGAAAGTTTTGTATGGAAAAACGGGCAAAAACACTTAGTCACAGGACATTTACTGCATTTTTAATGCTTTGAAGACTCCCCGTCATACTGTAACTATTGCGTCATCCACCCAAATCACTGGCATGTACAATTTAAGATTTGTAGACTTTCCTGCTCGAAATAAAAAAAAAAATCCTTCCACATATGAGCCTAAAAAAAGAGAGATTTACAGAGATAACTGCACACGTTCATCCAATTTTCGCTGAAAAGTGTACTCCTCTTGTCAATTTGTGTGGAATGGAGTCACGACCGCTGCTTCACAGAGACACCAGTGAGTGAAAATGACAACCTCTGACCTCCGTGCTCCACTCGGAGCAGGCAGCCACTCCCACGTGAACCTCATTAGGAGTAAATGGAAGAAATCTGCAGCCGCTGGGTGTGAGAGAGGAAGAGAAACTAATTCCAGTGCAAACAGGGAATAATGAGGGAAAAACCATCACACACACAGTCTCACTGCTTTTGTATTCTCAGTCTTAGCCGTGTGGTTAAACTCCTAAACTCTTCCTTCGCTGGGATTCTCTCAAGCGTCATTCATGGTTTGTGAATGGTGAACGTGTGAAAGTGCAGCAGAGGCTCAGAGTCGACGTAATGCGGGACATCGGTCCCTCGACTGATGCGGCGTGTGAGCAAATTAAACCAAAATGCTGAGTAAACCCCAATATGTTTTTTACGAGTTTAAGCAGTTAAGTTTTAATGGGCGGTTCATTAGGAGTCAACCATTCCTTACTTAATTATTAATGTCGGATTTTTCATTCTGATGCATTTCCTCGCGTTCAGACACAGAGGCAGCGCACGGCGCAGTAAAATGATGCGGCCGCAAATCACCTCGTAAGTACGCCTGCCTGAAGTCAACATTTCCTCATCGTGGAGAAAAAAAAATTTAATTAAGCACAAAGCGGCTTTAAGTTTTACTTAAAAAAAAGTGCTTAATGGCTAAGGTCATTCTCAAATGAATCCTTAATTCAGAGTTAAGTTGTAGAGCGATTGGAGGTCGAGGAGCTCGTCCACTTCACCTGTCACATTATGTCTCCACTCTAATGCGTCTTTTATTGTCTTTTTGACACGGACAGCTCAGTCTCTCTGCTGCACCTCCTCCTCAGTTGAACACAATGTCATTTTTGTCAATAAAGTTGCTGTTTTTGAGGAAAATAAGACTTTAAGATGAGAGTTGAGATTTTTTGTGGTTGATTGGTTGCACCAAATGTGAATTTTCGCGGTGCACAACAGGATTTCTGTGCAATATCAACTGCCGGCCCAACTTTACGGCCATTTGCAACCGCTCCAACACACGGAAATGATCATTTCCTCCTCTGTTTTGAGCACAGTCTGACCGCCTGGGAAGTGCGCGGCATCATCGGGAGAATCTCACCGAAACTGATTGGTCATCGTGTCATTTTTAAACTCGAGCGTTGGAGCAATTGATGATGGGAAATTAGAGATTAGAGTCACTTTATCGTCATTGAACAGTGAGACATCTAACCCCCGAAAGTGCAAATAGTTAGAGCGCATTAATGACATGGGCTAATACCTTGAATTTTCAGGTCATTTTAAGTGCACACCACAGAATCATCATATCTTTATTGTCGCTGAAACACACGGGACAAAAGACGGATGATGATTGTGGAATTACTTTTCAAGCTGCCGCACAAAAGCCTGACCCATCGCCGAGCCTTTGTGTCTTCACTTTTGTGCATCGCAGCAATCAAATGTGCCTCATTGCACCCTGTTAAAAAATAATAATGAAAAAAAACTCACTCTGAAGCGCTTTCTCCACGTGAACCCGGCGACGGAGAATTAAACAGCACGCGGCCGTCGTAATTATTGATATGTCGCTGTTCATCAGCGTGAGCGGAAAGCTCTGATTATAAAAAGAAAACACACACGAGTGCGACAGTTTGAATCATCACAAAACTCTATGCTGCTGCTTTGCCAAAAATCGCAAAGAAAAACTATTTTTCATGTAATAATATGAATTTATATTCAATAAAACCTTTTATTTTCCGGCCTAACGTGACTGTGCCAGTGCCTGATTGCTACCTCTGTCCGTATCCAACGATAATCCCTGTGTTTAAATCCTGTGAAAATGTGTTTGCCTCACTTTTCGCCACAAAGCACCGGGCCCTGAACCACATCACATCCTCCATGCAGATCCCGACCCCTCAAAGCAAACAATGCTTACAACCACAGCATTAGAGGTGTTAACACGCAGTTGTTGTTGTTGTTGCTGCAGAGAAACCAAAAAAATTCGGACAAAAAATATTCAAAATTATTCATGGATTTCATGTTTTTTGGAGGAGAGCTGAAAGACTATTCCGCCGCTCCAGTGTTGGATGGAGTGCTTTTCGCACCACACAGACTGATCGCAGATATTACCGCTTGGCTCATGGGCCTGACTTATGATTATCCAGCTACCTGACTGGTGTAAGAAGTTGTCTGAAATAACCAGAGCGAGGAGGAGGAGGAGGAGGAGGAAAAATAGTCTCAACATTCCATCAAAACCGTCCATTTTCTGGTCGTCGCTGTGCCTGATGATCCAAAAAAGAGCTAAATGACTGAACTGGTACATTGAACAAACATTAAGGTAACACACATTGTTGTGCAGGAGTTTCACACACTTTTATTATGGTTTACATGCAAGTATATATTATTTATTACAATATCACACTGTGATATGCATATATATATATATATATATATACTGTAGATGCAGAAAGTGATAATATGGGAACACACAAGGACAAATAACTTTAGCCACCGTAACTGAAGACCCACTCGGTAAAATCAATGCCTGCTTAAGTTCATCATATTATAGGAATATGTTAATTCTGTTTTATCTCACCATCACTCAGTTTAAAACCTCACTCCCTTCCTCGCCCTCTCACACCAAAGTCCATAGAGAAAATCCTCATTTTTAGCCTGCAGTCACTGCAGTCACAGCAGCCGCTGGTCCACTGCTGCTTCATTTCTCAGGTTTGTGTTCACACAATGACACGTGTGAACTGATTCATAGAGGCGAGAGTGGATGAAATGCTCCTGCATGCTGTGATGTAAAATCGCAGATTTTCCTAATGGAAGCGAGACCTTTAGAAAGCAACATAAAAGTTCACTTTTTGGGGGTTTTTTTTCTTCCTTTTTCACTTTTCCTCACATTTTATTTCCAAGATATCTTGAATGTGCCAAGGACAATTATAATAACATTGAATATATCTATATATATATAGATATATATAGATATATATATGTTTTTTTGTACATTTAATATTGTACTTGTGAAATGGCTCTTTAAAAACTCTGAAGTTATTTTCTTACATTTTATTTTGAAAATATTGTCAGAAATATAGGTATAGAGTGATTATTATAACTTAAACTGTATTTTTTCTGCTGTAGTTATTAAACAAAACTTTGCTTTAAACTCTCAAAATGACTTTCAAACACTCTAAAATCCCTTCCCCTTACATTTTATTTTGAAAATATTGTCAGAAGTATAGGTATAGATAGGTATAGAGTGATTATTATAACTTAAACTGTATTTTTTCTGCTGTAGTTATTAAACAAAACTTTGCTTTAAACTCTCAAAATGACTTTCAAACACTCTAAAATCACTTTGCCTTACATTTTATTTTGAAAATATTGTCAGAAGTTCATCCTAAATAGGTATAGAATAATTATTGTAACCTAAAGAGTACATTTTCCCCATAATTGTTTTTTTTTACTAATACTTTTATTGAGAAATATGGCACATTAGGAAAAGACTTTCCCCATAAATAAAGGAACAGAGAATAAAATGGAGCAAAGAAGGTGAAGTTATCTTCTGGCAAACGCTGTCTAACAGTGATATGAAGTGATGCACATTAAGATGTCGTAGACTGAAGCAGACCCAGATTTATTTCTCCCAGCTGTGTTTCCTTGGAGTGGCGGCGTCCGTGCCTCGGGCAGAGAGTCGTGGACTGAGCGTGATGTGGATCTCACAGGTGCAGGCAGGACTCAGAGTGGGGTCCTGCAGGAACACCATGTGCCACCAAACTGAGAAGTTCCTCAGGTTTGGTTTTTCTTTGAGTAGCCTGGAGGCTTTGGCTCGTACTCGGCCCACTTCAGGTGACGAGAAACTGTCGCAGTCGATGACACTCAAGCCTCTTCCCCCCTCGGTGACATATATCCAAGTAATTTGCTCTTTGGGACCTTCTTGTTATTGTCTTCTTTTCACTCTCCAAGCAGCAGAGGTGAGGATCCTGTCAGCCAAAGGTTTTTCTCTCCTCGTGGTCCCCAGTCGTCCATAGCAGGGAGTTTTTTTTTTTTTTTCATTTTTTATTTTGGCAGCACTTTGTCGTAAATGATACTTAATGCTCGAGAGTTTCTGACCCTGAAGTGGTGCCGCCTGGCTCCGGCTTTGTTATTTGCAGTCGCGGGATGCTCCCCCACCATCCTGCGGAATACTTAATTGACTTCCCTTGTGGGCACTGTTGCAGCCATTTTCTCCCACTCCGCCCCCTGCTGCCTTTGATGCCGCTGCTGTCAGCTCTTGTGATGTGTCAGACTTTAAAGTACTTATATAAGCGTCCCAATCTGACTAATTTATGGGCCAATTTTGTTTTCAGCCATGATGTGCTAACCGTGTCCACTCCTTGTGAAAAAAAAACCCTCTCCCTGGTGTACGACTTTTTCTTTTTTTTTTTAAAGGAGGGAAATGCAACAAGGACACGGTGAGTGAGTGTCTTCTCTCCAGACATCATGCATAATTGCAGGTTGCTACGCAACAGAAAATATCCTCCGCCGCTGTGAATTATCTCTCTGTCAGCACAAAGTTGAGAAAAGAAAAAAAGATCTGCTTTGAATATGAATAAAGTTGCGTTCGCAGGTTGCAGGTACGTCCGACTGCGAGTTTGTGGAAGACGTTTCCGATCTCTATGTGGGTCGTCTGGAGTTTGGAGAATATTTACAGTTCAGTATTAGTGTCAGCTTCAGCCACTGCTCCACCGTGTGTCCAAAATTCAGATTTGAATGAAATAAACTATTGTTATTCTTCAGATTATCATTTTTGAGCAGGTTAACGTAATAAGAACTCTTGAAATTTGGCACAGAGTTCGGGTCGGCAAAAAATGCGACAGTGGCGTAGGACGCAAGCCCGTTCGTAGCCGCAGGGCTCTATAGCGCCCCCAGAAGTCGGATCATGGTCATATAAAAGTGGTCCGATCGGGGCGAAATTTGGTGCGTGTGTCGGGGTTACGCCAAAGTTTCTTGAGAACTTTTTGGGACATTTTTGATGTGAGAGAAAGTTGCCAAAATTGCGTAACATACTATTTTTTTTTTTTGTCTGTCGTAGTTTTTTTTTAACTCCTCCCACCCAGAAGTGGGCCGTTTTGGAAAAACATGGAAAAATGCTTTTTTCCAACTTTTGGCCTGTTTTTGGACATTGAGACAAAAACTCAAACATACTGTTCAAATTTCCAATTTAACAAGCACAATCTGGTGTTTGTGTGCAACTACAGTGTTTTTTTTCCTAAATAAACCTTTTTGCTTTCCTTCATTTTAAATTGTTAATGCACTACTTTAACATGCAGTGAATTGCAAATAGGTGCCAGATATTGAAAGTTATTCTGGAAAAATGGACAAAAGCACCCTTTTATGGTTAAAATAAGCAATACTTTCAATTTATTTTGAATACAGACCAGAATATTTCTCTTCACATTTTAAATGACATTTCTAACATTCTTAGATACAGAATATCTGTGAAGTTTAAAAGAGAGGACATTATAAGACAACCAAGTCTTATTTATCAGGTCTAACGGCTCTTTTGTGACATTTAATTATAATTATTATATTATTATGTCCACAATGTGAACAGCATTTCTTATATCCTATATTTGTAGATAGATTTGGATATGTATATTTACTTTAATCCTTCTTTCAACAAAGTTTATGATCTGTTATTACTCTGAAATTCCGTTTCAAAAGCTCGTTCCATTTAAATTCAGGTCATTTCACAGTTTTAAAACAGGAATGTGGGACTGTTGAGTCCAACACCATATGGCGTCCAGTCAACCCAACCTTATTCCTTTAAAAAAAACCCTCTTATTCACACTCAGTAATCCGATGTAATAAAACAGACCCGTGTTATTCTTCTCTTTGACGGCGTGTGGACCTGGAATAATGTGTGTCACTGAATCCGTTGACCCCCCGCGCGCCCGCCGCCAGCTCACTCGCTGGAAAGTTTCTCTCATAATTTCGTGGGGGATTATAGCTGATGGAATTCTTCATTATGTGCTAAATCGGGCGTGAATGGAGCGCAGGGCTTTCAGGTGGAGGGAAATAAGAAAGCAGTGTGTGTGTGTGTGTGTTAATTAGACCTGTGATGAAAGGTTTGTGTCGCCCACTGAAGATTTTTCTGGCTTATAGAAATAAAATTTGGCTGAATTAAACTTTTAGTGTGGGGAAAAACCTCAGGCGTATGATTTCAACCTGTGCCTCTGTGACATAAATAAAATGAAAAGCCCACATGTCCTCAGGGATTTCCAGACAAACCATGATATCTCCAGACATGACCCACACACAGAATCAGGCTGCATATGTACTGTACAACCTGAAACTCTAAATGTGCCTGGAGTCACGGTTGAATTTGATAACTTAATGAGCGCTTGTTGGCGTGAGTCCTCAGCCAGCTCGTCCTCTCCTGTTCCCGCAGAGTGAGGCGGCTGAGGTTTAAGCAGCCCCCCCCCCCCCCCCCCCGAGGCAGGATGCCAGTCTATTACAGAAGCTTATTCTCATCCATCTTTCACACGCCCGAGTCTCAACCGGGAGAAGTTTCTGCTCCTGATTTTCGCTCGTCTTTCTTTCCCTCCCCCCCCCTCTGCTGCAAATCATTTCTGCTCTCAGAGCCGTCTCAGTGAAATATCTCTCTCCCTTTGGAGAATTTCACACAAAGTAGACAGTTGAGTTGACAGCAGCTATTACTGTGCGTGAGGTAAACACCGTTACCAAATTTGTTGATGCAGTTTTGTTGTACGTGTGTGTTTGTGTGTAATGGAGCCCTGAAAGTGTTATTTTCTCATCTGGCGCACGCTGGGGCTGATTCATTTGGGTAAATTGGGTATTTAAGTCAACAATATTTGCAAGTTCTCAATGTTCACTACTAGGGGTGGGTCAGAACATGGATTAAAACGTGTTGTTTTAGTTAACAAGTCAACATCAGCCTGCCAGTTTCAAGGGTTAGGGTTAGAAGTTACCTGGTTTACAGCGGGATAATGGTGGAGAAAGCTACTTTAAGAGATGCTACATCCACGTTTTTTGTTTTCTTCACACGGATATCGTGATTTATCGCGTAATGATTGTCTCGCGATATATCGATTATTGCTGTATCGCGATATTATTGGTATCGTGGACCATGTATTGTATCGTGAGTCACGCGAGTAGTTCACTACTAACGTTCATGGCTAACGGCCTTAAGATTATTAATCAGTTTGAAGCTTTTTTTCATGACTAAAACAAGATTTCTGATGGTTTTAGCTTCTGACATGTGAATATTTTCCGGTTTCTTTGCTCCACATCAATCATTTTGATTCGTGGACAAAACGAGACGTTTGAGAGCATCATCATTTCCAGGTTTGATCGACATCTTTTAACGTTTTCTGACATTTTAATAACCAGGCGATTGCTCGATTCATTGAGAAAAGAATCGACAGACGAATCGATTAAGAAAGTAATCGTCAGTTGCAGCTCTACATCTACAGAAATGTGGAAAGAAATGGGGAACTTTAAAAAGTTTCCTCGGCTTCTTTTTCGCCCACTCTGCCGCGATGAACGTCTAAAATAACGCAGCCTGAGACTTCGTGAGACCTCCTGATCTTGCAAGGCTGGTTTTCCCCTGAAAGATACTAGAGGCGGTGGAGACGGCCTCCAATGACTCTGAAGCTGTTAAATGAGGGAAAGAATCCTGCACAGTTCCACTTTAACAAACTATATTTCAGTCTGAAAGATATTAAACTGTAATAGGGAGAGAGTTTATGGTCACAAAATGACTTCACCCGTCTTATTATACCAACGGATTGACTTACTTTCCTTTGTTCTGTCTGTGGGATCCTGCAGCAATTACAGTCCAGCAGAGCCAGATGAAAAGAGAGAGAGAGAGAGGGAGGGAACATAAACCTGGTGTTGGACTCTATCATTGCCCACAGCAGGCGTCAGATTTTACCAGGAGAATGATGTTATGGTAACAGATACCCAGGTCCAGGCACCAGTCAGGAGTTCAAGCTATTGATTTTAGCAGAGATGTTTTTCAGCGTAATCAAAGAGCCGTGAAACCCGCGAGCGCTCCGAGCTTCGGGGAGCACTCACGGGATCGCTTTTCTGCGGTGAAGCCGAGACTCGGGGAAACTTGACACGTCTTCCGACATTAATGCACGGGCACTGCTGTTAGTGCAAGTGTGTTGGGAAGTTTTTCGGCTGCAGGACGCTCAGGATCAAGACTCCGCCAAGAGTCAGTGAACCTTTTCATTTACGGCTTTCATCGCGCGGGAACCTCTGCCCTCGAACAGACGCAGCAAAACTGCACATTTTGTGGGTTTTAGAGTGAAATCAGACCTTTTTTTCTGTTTTAAAAGTAAAGTTGTGCTGTTTACACTGGATAAATAGTGGTTAAATCACATTTTATTTGAGACTAATCCTGATAACTACAACCTAATAACAGTATTGAATATTACTTGTTTAGATTGACTTAAAATCACGAGTTTATGTGTGTAATATGTGCATATTATGCTTTCAATGGTACATTTTTAGCTAAATTTGTCGCATTATGTACATTGGTAATTGTGTTTCAATGAAATCTTTATTAGATTGAATTAAGTAATTTATTATTCAACAGTTTGTGGAATTTAGAGTTGTTCAAGAATACAATTGTTACATAAGTCAACAGAAAATAGTGCTTTGTAAAAGTGATGTCGTCTCGAGTGGTCCAATGAAAGGCTGTTGCATCATGGGAAGCATGCGACTTTAAATTATAGCAAGGACTATAGACATGATTATCATGTCTGACACTGCCCAGTAGTTTCAGGTTTATTATTCTCGATGGTGCAAACCAACTGTGCCACTTTCAGGCTGTCAGAGTTCACTGTGCACTTTAAACCCCAGTGTACTGCCCCCTAGTGCTTTTCACAGGGATAGAAACCGCTGGCATGGACATGATTCCAGACCTGCACCTTTGTCTATGATCAGAAATGCAATTAGTGTTTATAAAAAACACAATAAAAAATACATCTAAATCTGGATCATTTTCAGTGGTTTATAGGATGAGTCATATTTTTGCTTATCGTTTTAACTGTTTTGATATTCTGAAATGTCAAAGGAGACATGAATGGGTAATATTCCCTCTAGAATCAGATCTGTACAGTCTGTTTTGAAAGCCTCTGTGTCGGGGGTTCACATTAAAACACCATAGAAATGGATTTTCTAACATCCACGTGCAAACTGGAGTCACTCCGGACTCACGTTGCACGATTGTGCGCCAGTTGTTTCGCAGGGATTGCTCGCGTTATCAAGACACACACTAAATAATGGAGGCTAATGGCAGAGGGAGATATGCGTGCGGGCCCCTTATTTTTATTTTATGGCCTGAGACGGGGCGGCGGGGTTAACCTCATCATGCAGGCGAGTCGTTATTGCTTCTCATCTTCTCTGCTATTGATTGCTCGCAGCATTTAGGAATGGAATCCTCCATAATATCGGCGCTAAATACCCGCATCAATCATGTATAAAGTGATGGATATTGGACCATTATACATGCGGCCAGGATCGTTGCCCCACTTGGAACTTGGTCCCTGCAGTTTCTGACAGCAATGGTGCCCGTAATGCTTCTCTATTTAATATCCATTCAGGTATTCTTTCTTTATTATAATGCGTTATACTGAAAACACTTACGTGTGCTCTGACGCCTGACAGCGACGAGGCTCTCAGGTGGACTGAGGGCTTTAATGTGCGGAGTTTGCGTGATGTTTTCATTTGGAATCGTCTCGTATGAGATGTGGTCACCGCTCCCGTCCACACGAAGATAGACGACACAAATTCAGGCTGATTTTCAAGACACTTCAGGAACCCGGCGAATAACCTCCTCCCCGATGACCTATGAACTCCACAGTGTCGTGAATGATGGTTGGTCGCGCTCATACTTGTAGTGTTGCCAGTACATGGTGACGATTGTGAAATACAGAAATATCCCGGCATAAATCTGCTGGTTTCATTTTAATGAGTTCGTACTTTAGTGTGGAAATGCAGAAAGTGAGAGTTTTGGAAACGTTGATGTTGGAGCTGCAACTAACGATTATTTTTATAATCGATGAATCCTTTGGTCCATAAAATATGTATATATATATATATATATATATATGTATGTATGTATGTATATATATATATATATATATATATATATATATATATATATGTATATATATACTGTATATATGTTCACTTTTCATGATTTCTTTGTTATCCAGAGCAAAGAAATTAAGAAAACACTTGCTTTTAAGAAGCTTAAACAATTGGAACTCTTGTTTTCATCATGAAAAAAGCTTCGAACCGATGAATCGATTATCAAAATAGTTGTCGATTAATTGTTTTCTCCAAGTAAGAAGAAATCTGCTCCCATTTGAGACAGTCTTGCACTTGAGTTGGTGTGTGTGTGTGTGAGAAACATAATTATTATTCATATATAATTATTATAATTATTAAATATTTAATATTTTTGCATTGCTTTGTACAGTATGCTGCGTTGTATATATGTAAATCTACATATTCTAGTGCAGCACCCACAGTCACAGTTCCATAAATAACAGACACGGTACCTTCTTGTCTTTTCATAATTTAATCTGCTTTAATCTTTAGTTTATGTGATGTGAACAGGCAGATGACTGGAATATTGTGCTCTGTGCAGGAGTAAGCACAGTTTTATACAGCGATATACTGTCTGGTGCATTTCTACCAATATCTGATCTGCCCCAAGTCACTGGCCAAGCCAGTTTCTTCCATTTATAGATAGACTATTGTTTTCTCTCCTTTTGCTAATCCTTGCACACTACCTGCTTGTCTTGTCTTAATTTAATCTGCTTTAATCTTCACAGATCCTCAGTCTTTTTAAGTCTGTTTAAGTCATGTGTTGTTATAAAGAACACGTCAGGAAATGTTTCCTTTCATTTCTTAGTCAACAAAGCAGATTTTTTGTTGTTGTTCCCACTCTTTGATGTTTTGGGAGTTTCTCTGTGACTCGATGTGGTCTCGAGAGCAATAGCTGATGGAAATACATGTAAAAGTCGCATCTCCACCGTCACGACACAGCTTCTGAATGTGTTTAAACTCCCAACTCCACAGTTCTTCTACATTTTTTTTTTTATTTCAGCTCCTGGCGTCAAATGATTTAATTTGTTTGATTTACTGCAACCTTGATGTTTCAAATGCAAAGATGTGTTTTTTCTTCATCACATATAACCCTGTTCTTCAACCCTGATCATAGTCCTTTGGCGTTTTTCACTCAAAAAGAGAAATTCACATAAAAGCCGACATTATTAATAGTCTTCAGCATATACAGTAGCTGATATACTTGTATATTAAAGATGTCGGGTTGCTGATTTAAGACTGAAGCTCCAAAAAAATGAATTCTTCATATTTATTTGAACTGCAAGACCACAACATAAATAAATTAAAGATACAGTAGGGAAGTAGCATCTTAATAAATCAGATAAACAACATTAAAAGACGGGACACTGAATGGTTCATAGCATCGACATTGAGGCCTCTCAGGACACCATTTAATGAGCATGTAGGTCATTTTTCATGCGCTGTGTACAGTGGAATTAAGCTGTTGAGGATGCACCGGGTACGCTTGGTGGAGGGGGTTTCATGTGAGTCCACATGGGGGTTAAGTGGTTTAATAACAGGGAGGGGGGGGGATTCATGTGTATGAACAGAGATGAAATTGGCAGATTTCTGCTTATGCAAATGTTAATGAGGCATCGAGGGCCTCATCGGGGGGGAAATGTCAGACTTGCAGAAAGCCTCTTCAAATAAAACGTGCGGATGGAGAAAGATCTTTACTCCTCAAGTCTATGTTTGCTGCTTTTTTTCAGTAAAACAATGTTGTAAAGTCGCACTCTCCCTCGTACCAAAGAGCAATCAACACATTTGAACTCACTGATGGATCAACAACTCCCGCGTTCTGTCATGTAAAATCACTGATTTTCTCTATGGACTTTGGTGCAAGGAGTGAGCATCACAAACGTCTGTCTCCGGGCAGAATAAAGGTTAAGCAGGCGTAGATTTTATGTGCTGAGTCTTTTGTTTCGGCGCCATAAATCTGTGCCGTGAAGTTGTCTACATCATTTATTCATTTATTGTTGCTTATTTTATTTGGATCTCTAATGTGAGGTGTTTTATGTCTTTAATGGATTTTTCTTTTCCTTTTTTTTTTTTCTCTCTCCAAATGGTTTATGACAAGGCAGAGCAGTTTTATTTATAAAGCACCTTTCATGCACACAGGCAGATTCAAGGTACATTTAAAAATAACACCGAGGCAGAAGTGAAAGAAATAGAGTTTATACATTCATAACATATTGTTGTTGTTTTTTTAAATGGTGTAAGAGAAGGTGATGAATGAAAGAATGAGGTGAAAAGTGATGTTTAAATGATGGGATTAAATTGATACTTAAAAATATAATATACACAGTACAATATGTACAAAAAACTAAGTAAACTAGGTAAAGTTAAAAGGGTGTTCAAATAAATTACATTTAATGCAAACTTGAAAACTCTAATTTCTAAAACTGTATATGATTAAGGTTTGATAGAGTTGGATTAGAAGCTCTTTAGGAACTGCATATAATCCCGGAACATAATGGCACTTTACGGTTGTAACGGGTGGACAGTAATGTTTTTGGAATTGAGTTAAAGGTTGAATACATTTGACTGTGAGTCAAATCATCGACCACCAAACATCAGTGCTGTAACTGTGTCATTTCGTGAATAAATTATGACGGCGTCTCCCGGGGACCCGGGCTCCGGTCATGCGCTCATAAATGTGCCGTAATTGCTCTTGATTGCAGACATTGTTGTGTGTTTGCGGGCGGTGCGCGGATCCCCGGATCAATTCCCGAGTAGACGCTGATGGTTTTGGACAGACTCTTGGGACGTGACCCGATAAGTGGAAACTCTTCCTTTGTGTGTGGCCTCTGCTTTTATACCCCCCTAACTTACCCTCTTTACCCATAATGAAGCCGTGGGCTGTGGAGAAGCACTTATATTCAACCCCACCCTCTCCTTTGCTTAATCCCACACAATGAAGCACGCACACACACACACGCAGACCACAATTAAAATTTTAAGGACAAATTTCAACCCTCCTTAATTATTTAAAGCACCGAAAGCTGCTGCCGCTGCTGCAGCCGCCGGAATCTCGAGAGCAAGAAAGTAACAATAGAAGGCATGTGCTGTATATTTCATATGTGATATATTTCATTCGTCAACAAGCCTGGAATCAACCAGTCCCTGTTAAATTTACACTCCCCGACTCCTCATACAAATACATATTTGATATTATAAGAGTTAAAGCACACTAGATATTTTATTTCATATGATTTATTCACATTTTAATCATATTTCTCCAACCTCAAAGCCCCGTCCAGTCAATGCAAGCTTTCACGTTGCAATCAGCAATCAGAAGTTTATTTCTTCTTCACTTTAGTTTATTTAAAGTATTTTCTTCAGGGACAAAGTTGAAAATACATGATCCTCAGAGACGGATTTAGCTTCAAGCTCATTTCCATCTGTTGTCCCTGTAGCATGTAAACAAAACTGGGTCTGTTTCCAAACCAAAAACACGTCCTCTGTTTTCTTAGGTGAAAAATGAAAAAATGAAAATAAATTTTCTCATTTTGTAGCATCTTAAAGAATTGAGTCAGAGAGTTTTTAGGATTTGAGAGGACGGTTAGTGACAGTGACAGCAGCGTTAAGATGACTGTATTTGTATCATCGGTTTTTGGCGCCACTGTCTTGTGACCACTGGCTGTTGCACTTGATTTATTTTGTCTAAGAAACAGGAAGTTGTGCGGCTGTTTTCAGCGTTAACCTCATCCGAGTTGATCAGAAATCACAGGGGCCACACTTTGAAGGTCAGTAATTCCTCATCATCCATTGTGGATGAATAATATCATTTCAATTTGCAGTTAAGACAAATTAAGCCTGACTGTTTTTCCCTCCGCCGTCTCTGTTTTCCCTTTTATGCAGATGTGAACTGGGCGTCCAGTGCCTTGTGGGACACACAGATCAGTGTTTTTTCTTTGTTGTTGTTGTTCTGGCATAAACACACACACACACACACAGACACACACACACACACACATCTCTGCTGACTATTGTCTCTGGGACTCCCTTTGTTTTCTCTCCAGCCGGGGGAAGGTGTGCTCATGCATATGATGTTTCACAAATCATGTTTCCTGTTAAAGAGCGGGTTCCTCATACATCGCGCGGTGGATACTGGGGCGCGTTGGGTTGCACGGGCGCGCAGTAGAGTATATATCGTGGAGGGGAGTGTGGTTTCCCTCTCTCTGCAGAGTAATATCGCCGCGCTGCTGTCCTAAATCACCCTCTGACATTTTATTGAATCACAACTGAACGCACATAAGCTATGTGCCTGAGCAACATTAGAGCAAGATTGTATGAATAGAGGGAAAAACAAACCAGGAGTTAGCTCAGGGACGCTGCCTGCATACCAAGCTCCTGGCACATGATTAAAGCAATCACCATGTTTCAGAGACTCAAAAGAAAAACACTGTTTACCAACTGACCTGCTTCTATGTGCAAATCTGTCAATTTTCTACAAATGTGAGGGAACTCAGCAGCAACTTCACTGTTTTTTTCGCAGAGATCAGGCTGAGATTACAGGAAGCAGCGTTGACGTTGATGTGTCACTTCCTGCAATCTATCGTTGAACTGCATTAAGTTCAAATCTGGAATTCGAAATGCCCTAAATATCTGGCAAGCGAGCGCCGCTTGAAGGGAAGTGGAAAGCTAATCATTAATTCTCATTCCGGTAAAAGCGAGTTTCTCAGCTTGCAAGGTAGCAATCAGGTGCGCTGAGTGACAGCCAGTGAATGCAGGAGCACAGACAGTATTCAAACTTTTTTTCCTGTTCAACTTTTAATATCGCATTAATATTTTAAGCTGATTACCTTAAAAGCTTTGAACTGGCACCCCGAGGATCGGAGGACGAGTGCCAGCAGCTCGTCAGTCTGTGAAACCGGCACTAGCTCTGCGACCGCTGCCGTGATATTTAACTCAGGCCTCTGAGGCCAGTGAACGTCGGCTGTTGTCACTAAACGTCTTTTTAAATCCAGTTCAAGAACGTTTGTTGTGTAACTTGCCGTATTCATTACTGGCAGAAATCTGTGCAAAATACAGCTGTTGTTTCGTAGAACATGTGACGGTTGGGAAAGATTACGGGCGACACGGTGGTGCTGTGGTTTGCATTGTTGCCTTGAAGCGAGAAGGTCACAAGTTTGGATACCAGTTGCACCAAAGGCCTTGTGTGTGGGTTCTTTTTTGGGTTCTCCAGCTTCCTCCCAATTGGGGATTAGGTTCGTTGGACACTCTAAACCAGGGTTCCCATGGCTCCCGGGGTTTCAAGGCCCTTGAAAGTGTTTGAAAATCGCCCTAAATACACATGGGTCATTGAAAGTGCTTGAATATTGTCCAAGAAAGAAGTTGAGTTGATATCTAGGTAAATGACCCCTACAACTGATGTGCCCTTCAGAGTTCCCAAGGGTCCTTGAAAGTTTTTGTAAATCGCCCTAAATACACATGGGTCATTGAAAGTGCTTGAATATTGTCCAAGAAAGAAGTTAAGTTGATAACTAGGTAAATGACCCCTACAACTGATGTGCCCTTCAGGGTTCCCATAGGTCCTTGAAATCCTTGAAAGTTTGTGAATCAAAAGAATGTTTGAACATTTTTTTTAAATCGCCCCTAAATAGACTTAGTTCATTGAAAGTGTGAGGATTTTGTGCAAGAAAGAAAAAATGATATTTAGATAAAATAAAGTGCCCTTCAGGGTTTCCCAAGGGTCCTTGAAAGTTTTTGAAAATTGCCAGAAATAGACATGGGTCATTGAAAGTGCTTGAATTTTGTACAAGTAAGAAGTTAAATCTGTGTGGGAACCCTGTGTGGTGTCAGCTGGGATCAGCATCAGTTTTTCTCTGGAACGCTTCACTTTAAAACACAAGCATCTGTGTTATTGTTCTCTATTCACACAGAAACTTTACCATTTCATTATCCTCTTATTCTGCACAATAATATTAGATTTTTATAGACTACAGAAAACACAGACCTGTAGTTAATGTGAGACAATTTCAACCAATTGGCTGCCCTCAGGGTTCTGATCTATTAAACAGTGATATACTGTACAATATTCCTAAAAGAACAAAATTATGACTCATCATCGTAACTTTGACAGGATTTAAGGAGCTTGCTCTAATATATAAAAGATACTTTCAGATAATAAACCCACTGCAGCAAAGGGACAGTAAGAAAATAAGGCATAATAAATAAGAATACAACACAAGAGGATACATTTAATGTAAACGGAACACGTGTACAGGACTCAATGTATGTGGGAGGGAGTATAGAATCTGATTTATTCATCACAAACCATGAATTTAAAAGGGTCAAGGGTTAAATTCAGACCTAAATGAAACATCTCCAACATCATGACCAGACATACATCTCTATAATATACTGTACATTCATCACATTAGTCTTTAAATTGCAGAAACAAAGCTTATTCTCTGCATATCCAGATTGTTAGTTTCAGCACCTGATGCCTGCACGTAGATAATCACATATGTCGCAGTGAGAGCATGGTGGAGCAGAGCGGAGCAGCCATGCAGAGCGGACGTGTCCTCCTAAATAATCCATTCAGACAGAGCCTCTTTAGACACGTCCACGTTAAACGAACCGTACAGCTACAGGTTTTGTTTTGTTCCTCTTCCTGTTCTCCTCAAAACAAGTTCTCAGACAGCAACTGGCGGCCCGTGGGCCAAAACTGGCCTGCCAGCATCAATATCCGGTCCCAGAAGATGAATTTGAAAATGCTCTTAGGTTCTTTCTGAGTTCTCCGGCTGAGTCCAAAATATGAACAATTGGGGATTTGGTGAAGTGGACACTAGTTGTCTCTGTATGTTGGACCTGTGATGGACTGGTAATTTGTCCATGGTGTCTCCTGCCATTCACCCTTTATCAGCTTGGTTTGTCTCCAAGTCGTCCGTGTGAACCTCATCTGAAGGATAAAGTGACAATTGTAGTCATAATTCATTTTCTTAAACGTCAAGTTTACCTAAAGGCAGGTCGGTTGGGGCCAATTCATTCAACCGACAGTTGCCCATTTTTTGGCCGTTTGTGATTCATTAAAATCTGACTTTTCATTCAAATCGGAAGTCGTGCAGAACTCATGCAGAGCCTTCATTCAAAAAGAGAATAAAAGTGAGTCAAAGTGCAGTTTCAACATTTATGAGGCAAGTTGAAGTTAGAGGATAGAGTTTGGACAAGAGGAAAATAATAAAAAAAATGTTTTTGCCTGATGAAAATATGATATTTTGGCCCATATTCAACAATATTGACCCTATGCCAAATGTATCTGCCAAATCCTGCTTTAAGCCCCGCCCCACTGGTACTTTCTGACAATCCTGGGTACATTCTCAATTTTATTCCCAATTTTCCCAATGAAGTATTTGAAGTCAGTAACATGTTAGATATTTGCGAGTGAAATGGTTTGATTGAGTCTGGACTGGATCGTCTCGTCTGTGCTTTTGTGTTTTTTTTTAAAAGTCAGATTTGAATGATCCTGTCGTGCGATCAGAAGTGACAGATTTGGAGTCATGGGATCACTCTGCTCCGCCCCCTCCCTAATGCGCTCACAGTTTCTGCCCATTGTTAACCGTGACCTGGAAAAGAGCGGGAACATCTCACCGCCGAATGCCTCGATTCAAAGCCTGAAGCTGAAACTGTTCTCTTTTCAGGAATAAAGACAAATACGCTTGTTACTGTAACTGCGGCGTCACCGTGAGCGATGCATCATTTCTTATTCATAATCTGAGTGAGTGAGCCAAATCAGAATTTATGAGGTCCACACATCGACTGTAATGTAATTAAAATGTCTATTTATACTCCATTTGAAAGGTTTTCTTTTCTTGTGCTCGGTGTTTGGTTGGGTTTCATAGACTCTAATGTCTACACGTGTATGTATAATGAATGTATGGATTTCCCGATGCCTTTAGGGAAATTGGCCGAGTAGATGAAGTCATTTACTGTACGCTCGTCTTCCATGCAGATGGAAATTGCACTCAGGTTTGATAGCGTCTTGAGAATTGCCACGGGCGCTGTGAATGTGAATCCCCCCCCCCGCCCTTAAAAAGGAAAACGCCTCGCTCCGGTTTCCCCGCGTCTTTGCCACGGTGTCGTGCACTCTTGAACTCGGCGTGGCACAAAAGATCAGAGCGTTTCCTGGATGCTCTTTTTGTTGCGATGGATTTTTTTTTTTTTTTAGCCAATTTTTGAATGTAGATGCGATAAATGAAGCAAAATCTCGGACAGCGAGTGTGTTTCCCTAAAGGTGAAACATCCAAGGACGTCTGAACACAGAGTGAGTCACTCTGCACACGTGTGTGTGTGTGTGTGTTAGTTAAAGCATTTGATGAATGTAACCTGATACCAGTATCTCTCTGTGAAATGTGATGCATTAATACTCAGATATTCTAAAGAAAAGAGTCTGTGTTTAAACAGATTATGCACCGAAACGCCGCCGACACCAAGACTAATGGGAGAATTTTATGGTTAGGAACTACTTATACCAGGGTGACCTACCACATTAATTTAATTGTATGCAAACTTTGAGATAAATCTCCACCCTTTAATGGAGAATTAATTCACAGGAAACAGCATTACTTAAAGGAGACATATGCAACGTTCACCTTTACAAGATGGCGCGTCCAGCTGTTGCTCTACTTTCAAAAACCTCATAAAAGACAACAACAAACAGGGAAAATAAATGTTTAAAAAGGGTTATTAGACTGTCGTTAAGGCCAGTGGTTCCCAAAGACTGGGTCAGGACCCACAGATGGGACGTGGGAAATGTTTTTGGGGGGTAAGAGTTAGTTTTGTCCAATCTTTTAGTCAAGATTTATTTGTATATATCTAAAAAAAAAAAAACATACATACAATGAAGTAAGTAATTCATTTACCAAACAACTCAAAAACATGTGAGTGTGAAAGATAACGGTTGTAGATTTGGAGGTACATTATGCACAAATTTGCTCTTATTGTGATTTAGGTCAAGATCGCTTGTCATCGTTAATTTGAACATTTGAACGATTCCCTTGTCGTATTTATGAGTTCCTGTTTTGTTAAAGTTCAGAATTCAGGATTTTCCATGTCGCAATAATGACTTCATGAGTTCTACTTGAACACAGTGAGTTATTATCCATGTGGGAGCAGCAGAAAGTAGTTTAAGTGTTAAAGTTAAGGTTAACTCCCGGATTTAACTTCTTAATAAAGCCCCTCCCCTCCTGGATTTCATAGGTTACTTATAACTAATGTTAGGTTTCAGTTAACGTAGAGCTAGTATTAGAGTTCTGCTTTAATCAATCACGCTCGTGTTTATTTTGGTCTGTTATGTTAGCGCTCAGTTTTGAAACAGTGCACACGGACCACCCCAGTTCCCGGTTTTCCGAAGTTTAAGATGCTCCGTACTAAGATGCTCCCAAAGTGGAATTTACGAGTTGAGAACTTGAAAGCAGCAGCAGACAGAACGGGTAACAAACCACTTAATGGTGACAGGAAGTCGTTAAAGTGTCCCGCTAACGTTAACCGTCTGATTTTGTGTCTAAATAAGGCCCCTCACCTAAGTAACTTGTAGCTACTATTGGATTTCAGTTGTAATGAATCAAGTTTATCGTGTTTATTTTCGTTCTGACGTTGTTTTGGTTTCCGCTCTTTTGAAGCGACACTCCGAGGACAGAATTCGTCAGGATAGCACACGATCTCGATGGACCATACCTCCCAGTTTACCATGTTCTGGACTTCAACACAGCACGTTTTCCTGACTAATTTGATGCATATGCTGTGGTCTGACTTTAATATGTCCAAAGACAGGAGCCAGAACCCTGTCTCAGTCCTCTAAATGTGACTATACATGTCCTCCTTCCGGGATGCAAACCTCCAGGTCAGTTCATTACAGGCAGTGCATTGTACTCCGAGTTGTTCAGGTTGCCCGGGCTCTTCGGCAGTGAAGAGCCTGTCCCTTAATCCCTCGTCCTGTATTAATGGTCCAGCCTCGGGGGCCTCGGGGGCCAGCAGAGCAAGGCTGCAGGAAGAGCGAGCGGTGAACTACAGAGAAGAGACTGATGTAAATGTGTAGGAGAGAACAGAGGAGGCTCGAGCCGGAGACCGCTGGACACACGTCTTCTTGCTCCTCGTGGGAATGCAGGAGCTCGACCCCCGCGTGGAAACTGCAGGGCTTCTCCAACATGTCAAAGCAACATCACAAGACTTATTTGATCGCGGCTAAGGCGGAGCTGTGATGTCCCACTTGGTCCAGGAGTGATGTGTTATCTGTGGCTCGAGTATCTGTGATGTCGCCCCTGTAGACCCCTGTGTGTGTGTGTGTGTGTGTGGCAGCTCACAATGTGAGGCCTCATTTTCTGTTACATATGGCAGTGGATTCTTCCGTCGCCGTGGTAACAAACAGCATTAAAGTTAGGGTTAAGATGATTGCAAATCAATTGCTGCGGCGTCGACGGATGTTTTCCAAGTGCCGTCTCAAGCAACACAGTTTGATTGATAGGTAGGTGTATCATCCCTAATGGTGGGTGGAGAGTTTGGCAAACACTTTGTGATGATTGATATCGTTATTTAAGGGGATCGCCGTATGCATACAATGACATATTGTTGGCGTTAAAGGGATATGGCGTGGTTTTTCAAGTGGAGTTGTAGAAAGCAATCTTTCCGCTTTTCGTTGGTACCGAACTTTTCTTTTTCTGCATTTTCCATGAGGGATACTCCCAAAATAACCAACCCCAACCATTCCATTCTTTGGCACTCTTCCATTGGGTACCAGAGTAAAGTGGTACGGTACAGTCAGCTGATGAGGCGGGGTTCTCAGTTGAAACGCAAGTTAAATGCTGTTGAATTATCACTTAACAGCAATGCAAGGAAATGCATAAATCTGTGTTTTTTTCACATATTTTTGGGAGGATTTTGATCAAATTTGCTTTATATTTTAGTGCAAAACTAGCTCATATCATACATATGGACAAATCATCTCTCCTTTTAATGTCGTCATTCTTTCCCCCGACAAAAACAACGCCGCGATGCTTTCTACAAATCATGACCTGACGTTCGTCTTCTTTGTTATGCGGGAGATTCACACAGTCGGTTCATTTTAAAACAACATGCAGGTGTCTGCACAGGACTGCTGTGTGCGTGCTTCCCTTTGCTGACGTGGTTCCACGTTGTTTGCACCTCTGCACAGAACATAAAGAGCCTTTCAGTCTCACAAAAAAAAACAGCACCGCAATTTGGAATGTTGCCGACAAAACGACACAAATAAAAGAGCGTGCGTTTCCATGGTCACCACCGTATTTATGGCCCCGGCTCGCCTGTCTCACAATGGGATGGAGCACATAAAAGCAAAAAAAAAAGTGTCTCAACATTCTTTTCACTGATTATACAAGAATGCAGAAATCTGATATCTGCTGATTTAGTGCGCCGGCAGCATCACTGTGTATAGTGTGTATTCACAGACTTCTCTCTGTGTTAGGTTACCTGGTAGCCATAGCAACATGTTTAAGGAGAAATAATCCTGTGTTTAATCAGCGTCAGAACTGTAGCGTTGTGATTGAAAGTGTTCGGTTAATGAAGATCTACAAGAATCCAACATAAAAACACTTTGCATTTTTGATTTATTCTTGTCATTAGGGTCCACTCGACACTCACTGGCCACTTTATTAGGTACACAGGATTCAGAGTTGGTCTTCTCTGAGATGAAACTGTGTAGAGTCAGTGTTTCTCACACTTTATTATACCAAGCAGCACCTACATCATACAGTGGTGCAAATAGGTCAAGCAAAGTCAGCTGTGGACTTTTCACAGGAAGATAAGTATAATTTATTCTCTCTCGAGTGAAATTAGATTAAGACGGCGCGAGAGATAAGGTGTCATACGTCCAAATTCCTCCACTCCACTGCGATCACATACCCTGCAGGAAGGAGTATTTCTGGTTTTCCACCCGAGGAAAGTACACGTGCCACAGTTTGAGAAACCACAAGTGCAGAATAATCTCTCCTGATATCGTCTATGATTTGCTGCTTATTATGACTCAGCAGCAGCAGCAGCTCTCACAGGAAAAGTCTCTGTATTTACTGGAGTTTTTCCAGTGAATTTATTTTTTTTGAAGTAATAGCGCGACTCGCTTATGTGTCCTCAATCTGTTAATTATATTCACAGTCAAATATTCGGGGTTTGTTTGTCACATTCGGCTGACGGTGAAGTCGGGACACTGCATTGTGTTGTCGCATTGATGCTGTTATCCATAATTGGATCATTTTAGTCCCGCTGAGGCGTTTTCCCCGCGTGCTATTTGACTAATCGCAGCATGCAGAACGTCAGTGGCACAGATGTAGGGGGAAAGGCAACAAAGCCCGGTTCGTTATTTAAAATGCACTCGAGCGTCCACTGTGCCCCGTGTGCGGCTGGACCGCCAAGGTCACTCCGTCACGTCGCGAAAGCACACAATTAAGACGGTGATAAGTGAGCACCGTAGTGGCCTGGAGATGGACGAGGAAGAAGAGGCTGAAGTGGGATTTTCATCAGGCCACGCTGATCTTTGCCAGATAAATGAGAACTTTGCGAAGGTTTTTCTGACGATGAACTCGGGAGGAAAAAGTCACTCAAGAGCGTCCACATAAAATAAGACGACGCCTGGCAGTGACAAGCCTGTAAGTCACCGATAGCTGCGTCTTTTCTTTTCTTTTCTTTTCCACACTCTGTCTATCTCTGAGCAGTTATTAAGCTGTAACCCATGTGGAGAACAACTCCTAACAGGCATCTGTGACAGATCATATCTCAGCGAGGAGACTCCGGGTTGGAGGTGGGGATCTGTTTTGGCTCCAGGTGCCGATTTATAATGTAGTTAATTGGTTTTTATCCCTGCGACATTCAGGCCCCGAGAGTCTTCTGGGGACTGAAGACTTACCCGGCAGAAATCCACGCTTTATCCTCCTTGTACGAAAAAATACCCATTTTAGTTTTCGAGTTTCTGTCAAAATGATGTAACTTTTTCGATTTTAAAATCCTTCCTCTTAGAGCCTCGTCCGTTTCTTTGTTACTCCTGGAAGGAAGTGACACTTGAGCCTCTCGGTACAAATCTGGGTTGTTTTAACCTGCAGTACATTGAGATTTGGCGCAGTGCAACAGTAATTTAGCATCTTTTATGTCCAATTTTTTGGTTTTTAAAAAAAGTAACGATTGCTTCAAGCATGAACGCTAATGGCCGGATGATGAATAAAAAACCTGTGTGTATTTCAGAGTCGTTCGAATTGACAGAAAATGCCAAATAATCCCATTCTGACTGGTGAAAAAGCTGTTTAAACCCCAGTGTGAATGCGGTGTTAATGCTAGAGAAACTGTAGCTCTGTTGAGGCAAATCACTGTCACAGTTTTTATCGGGAGCTGCCTGAAACGTTAGCTATTTGAAGGTTTCTTTGAGAGCGATGCAAAATGAACACACGTCAGAAACACCTGTCTCTGACGTGTGTTCATTTTGTTTGACATCTTGTGAAAACACTGACTGTCGCAGCAAAGAGAGACCGACTCTTCAACACCTCACCTCTTCCACACAGGTTATTAATGCCATTTGTGAGATGTTCAGTCTGATTAGGAAGTGACTTTGCAAGTCGGGACAAAATGGACACGGAATAAGGAACATTAGGAGATTAGTGTGAGGGCTGTGCAGGTTCTCTTAAATGTCGCCGGGTGACACGAGTTCTGAAGAAGCACAGAGAATCGCATGGAGCTCATCATCGTGTGAACTTGACCGTTAATCTTACAAACATTTTTAATGATTGACAACCACTGAATTACAGTTTCCCCATTTGTGTACCTTTGTTCCAATCCAACTTTATTTGTAAAGCACTTTCCACATGTGGGTCATGGGAGGTGGAGCCAATTCTAATTGACATAGCGGACAATTCACACGTTCACACACAGGAGAAACCTGGAGAACGGCCACGTACCACAACTCCACATACGACCTAGGATTCACACTGGCGACCTTCTTGCTGTGAGGCAACGATGCTCGCCACTACACCGCCGCCTAAAAAGTGAGTTTCTTCACCTAAGTACGAGGCAGCCGTGCACAGAAATTGGACGTCTTTTCCTGTGGAAAGCAGTTGTTTCTGCAGCTCTGCACAGGAAACTGGAGCTGTAAACGTACACCGGGGCTTGTTAGCAGCTCTGGTGCTCCGCCAGCGTCGACACCGGGTCTGTTCCGCCGCCGCCGCTGCCGCGCCGCAGTTTCACTCCGAGGCATCCTCACAGCGCTCGCAGGCCTTTGCCAAATCAATGCAATTATCAGCATGACAAAGTAGAAAATGAAGTAAAAGGAGGCTCCAGGTTGCGGCGTGAGGAGAGGGATTTTTCTGGATGCTGTAGACATCCATAGTAATTAAAGCAGAAGTGCATCTATTCCATTAGGGGTGCACAAAGGCACAAGAGTGAAGATGAGAATTGGCAATTGTTGTAAAAGCCAGAAATTCAAGTTTTACTGTGGAGGATAAAGTGGTAGAAGATGGATTAATGGAGCGTCCAATCACAGGCGAGGTTCACCAGCGCGTCACACGTGTGTGACGTCGGTTATCTTGGAAAAAAAGCCGCAGAAGCACTCACTCATTCAACATTTTTTGGACAATTCTACAGCCATAAAATCAAAAATAAATCCAGATCACGACTTGACGGTCATAAGAGGGTTAAGAGACAATTACAGAGGCAGCTTACGCTTCACTTTCGCGTTCCTCAAGCACAATGGGCCACACGTGACAAAGCGCAGCACTTGCTTAAAGTGGGGCAACATCTGGAGTACACAAAGCGAGCGAGCGCTCCCTGATGCCAGGTCGTGTGAGCCCTGCTCCTCTCAAGTTTCCTTCCCTTCATCTTTCCTGCCCCTGAAGCCATGGACGCTGTCCAGAAATGATTGGCCCCTAATTGCTTGTCACGCTGCTGCAGCCTTTCTCTCTTTTCTTTTCTTTGTCTTTGTCTTTTTACAGTGCACACATTCTTTGGGTCACTGGACGTGGTGGAGTAGGTTGACTGAAAATTGTTGTAGAAATGTTCTTAATAGGACGTCAAGCGTGTCCGTGAACATGTGCACTGACGTGCTCGTCCATGCAGAGTCTGAGCATTAACCACCGCGGTGGGGGGGGGACTGAATGCAGGTTTGGGACCAATGTCAGTGTTTTGTTCCTTTTTTTGTTTCTGCGATAAAGAAAGTCAGGGCCAGTGTATTCCACTGTTGTTATTTGGCAGATTGGAACATAGAAAATAAGCATATACCGAAATAACGAATGCAGAATTAAAAACCAAACCATTTCTTCAGGCAAAGGTTGGTCTCTTTTGGTTAATTATTGGTAAATGTATATAAATATTGATATCAGCATCTCTGTGTGGTCAACAACTGACCCTCAGAGTAAATTAAATAGAACATTTTTAACATTTTTAACCTTTTTTGTCAATGTTCTCATTGTGCTGGAGGGGTTTTCAATAACTTATCTCATAAAGAAACATTGTTTTCACATTTAAAAGAAAGATAAGAGCACGTAATGATAAGTTTAGTGCAGTAAAATAAAATGTAAATGAGTGTCAGGCTCGTTTTTGTTTGTCCGGAGCACAATCACAGCTCAAAAACCTTAGGATTTCATACATTTACATTATATTCTGCATCGCTTCTCTCTCCAGAACGAAGGCAAACCAAACAAAAAATCGAATCTGCCGTCAATTTTGAGGTCGGCGATGAAATAAAGATCCCACATGACTGGGCCACTTGGTCGTGTCGCTGCTGGAATTTGAGTAAAACAATTTGGCTCCAATCACAGAGGACAAAAATGTTCCCAGATTGTCTGCACAGTCGAGCCAAGAAAATCATCTCTCCATCATTTCCATGTACTGTTTATTTCTATTTGTTTCCACGGGTAGTTTGTGTACCGCTGACCCGTGTTTGGCACCTTTGCTCCCTGTTGGACTGGACGGTTTGAGTGAAATGAGATTTCGTTAGCGCGTGTGCATCCGCGCACCGCAGGGAACGACGACAAGATCATGATTTACTGGCTCTGTTGCAGTGTTTGGCAGCACGGGGGGCCACTGGAAATCAACAGGGTCTGAGAACCGACCAAGCAGGAAAGTAGAATATGTTGACTCGCCACTAGGGGGGGTGTGACTCTACTGACTGCCAAAACAACTCTGTGAGAAAAATGTTATATATTAAATATACACCTGATATAAAAACCCTCTGTTCACCTGCTTTGGTCCTCACTAAAGCGTGAATGTCTCGGCGTATGATTTCAGGCTAGAATTTAGCCTTAAAGTAAAGTCCAACTCACCCGTTATTAGCAGGAAATAAATGGCCGGTGTGATTGGGCAGAATCAGACCTAAAGGGCAGGACTGACGGCTGTAGGAGAGACAGCGATAATAAAGTTGGCGTCCATTTAGAGGGCAGCGCAGGAGCGGAGGCCCTCAGGTGCTTCCTGCCGAAAGGTTAATGTGGCTCGGTACTCACTGTATGTGGGAGTAATTACAAACGGAAAGTCATCACGTTAATGTCTGGAAAGCACTCGGGCGACGCGGAATCAAAGCAATCATATCCAGAGTACACAGCGTACATAATAATTTGGATTTGAAATATTGCATTTCGTATTTGTCGATGTTGTGTAATCACACGGCGGGAGAGTGTGTGTGTGTCTGTTTGTAGGACAGACACGTACACCACTTCACCACAGGCGGTAATCTGACGCCGACTGTATCAGCACCACACGCTGTCCATGCAGCTTTTTAAAGAATGCACTTTTATAAGAGAGCATACGTACATTTTAATCACACTATTTTATTCTTTGTTTCTTAAATGTTGCATTTGTTTTTGTGGCATTACAATTACTTTTAATACCTAGCAGCGCTGTAACCCCCTTCTCATTTTATTGATTTATTGTATGTTTTATATTTCATGCAATTTTGATGTTTTGTGGATTTTGTAAAGGGCTACATGAATCAAAGTTGATGTTGTTAATAAAACAGTTTTAAAATGACTGTATTGGACTGATATCGGTATCGGTGCATACTCTAGTTTGTGATATCGGTATCGGTACATACTCTAGTTTGTGATATCAGTATCGGTACATACTCTAGTTTGTGATATCGGTATCAGTACATACTCTAGTTTGTGGTATCGGTACATTCTCTAGTTTGTGATATCGGTATCGATACATACCCTAGTTTGTGATATCGGTATCAGTACATACTCTAGTTTGTGATGTCAGTATTGTTACATAACCTAATTTGTGATATCGGTATCAGTACACACTCTAGTTTGTGATATCGGTATCAGTACACACTCTAGTTTGTGATATCGGTATCGTGCATCTAGTTTGTGATATCAGATTCAGTACATCTAGCTTGTGATATTGGTATCGGTACATACTCTAGTTTGTGATATCGACATAAGTACATACCCTAGTTTGTGATATTGGTATCAGTACATCCTCTAGTTTGTGATATTTGTACATACTCTAGTTTGTAATATCAGTATCGGTACATACCCTAGTTTGTGATATCAGTATTGTTACTTATCATACTTTGTCATATCGGTATCAGTACATACTCTAGTTTGTGATATCAGTATTGTTACATACCATTCTTTATGATATCAGTATCAGTACTAGTCTAGTTTGTGATATCAGTATTGTTACATATCATACTTTGTGATATCGGTATCAGTACATACCCTAGTTTGTGATATCAGTATTGTTACATACCATACTTTGTGATATCGGTATCAGTACATACTCTAGTTTGTGATATCAGTATTGTTACATACCATACTTTGTGATATCAGTATCAGTACATACTCTAGATTGTGATATCAGTATTGTTTCATTTTCTACAATTTTCTACACACTCCGATCCAGTACCACCAGAGGAAGCTCGCGTACCAGTGGTGGTACAAGTACCACAGATTGAGAACCATATATATCTAAGATTTAAAAAAAAGAAGACAATCACTAATTGTCAAGCACCGGCTCCTCCGAGGTAGAAGGAGGGGCCCCCAAAATCTTATTCTGCCTTTTTGTAATGTCTTTGTATTTTATTTTATTTTATTCTGTGTTCCTGGAAAGCACCCAAAATAAAATCATTATTATTTTTCCTCCTCCATCAGCTCACAGGACATGTGAGAGCGTGTGAGCCACTGTACGAGAACGGTACAAGGGGAAAAAAACCAAAAAAACAGGCTTACCTAACGCTCAAACAAAAGGAAATGTCGCGCAGAATGAGACGCTGCAGGGGGACCAATCCTTCAGGTCCACGTCTTCTGCATTAACAAATGTCCCACAGTGAAGTGAAAGGACAGAAATCTCCAAGTCAATTGATGCGTCTCACACGTCGCTCGTTCACAATGAAGCAGTAAGACACTGGGGGGGCGGGAGGGCCCTGAAACACGTCCGTCAGTCTGGAGACGCTCTGTCATCCTGACACAAAAATGGCAGAGACAAATGGATTTTGAGCTCCTTTCTACACGGACATGCACAAACAAGAAAAGGGGAAAATAAGTGGACACGAGCGCTGACGTAAAGAGATCAGCTTTTTAATGAAAACTCTTCTCGTTCAGAAAAAGGTTTGAAAAGTGTGTTATTATCGTTAAGGTTGCAGACAGTGTGACGGTGATTCTGACCTATTTATTTCTGGAAAGGAAGAAAAGAAAGAAAACTAGCAGAGTTTGGTGCTTGGCAGATGGTGGTTTTGGTCGTCAGCTTCAGTCAAAAATGTCACACTGACACATAAATGCACACTGTCTCACCATGAGAGAGCGTTACACAGACAGACAGACAGTCAGACAGACACACAGACAGCCCAAAGCCTCAGCTGTTAAAAGCCTTGTATTTTCTTTGATTGTTTCCCCACATTTGCTTTTAAATAAAGACAAATGTTTTCATGTTGTGTTTTTACGACAATCTTTAAACTTTTTTGAAAAAGAAAATCCCGTTTCTAATGTAAAATATCCCATTTTACGTTTGTTTTTATGGAAACAAACACACTTTTTACACTTAACTTTGTACGTTATGATGTGAAATTTGTCACATTATGAAGTGAAACAATAAACCTTATGTATTGGTTTATTGATGTGATGTAGATGTAGAGTTTCATATTATGGATTATGGATTATTTTATGGAGTGAGTAACTTTTCACAGATCTGCAAGACCTGGTCTTACCGGCCATAGTATACTGTACCCCAAGTCCAGAATAAACCCGGGGTTAAAGCGGCCTATGCTGGATTATACCTGGGGTATATTATGGCCGAGGCTGCTTTAACTCCGGAGTATAAATTAGCCTATAGGCCAGATTATAACCCTCTTGTGTAAAGACTTCATTGTTCACCATTTTATTGGGCTTCCAGCTGTGTCATGTAATTAAGACTTAAATCTTGAACTAAGACCACAACCCTGAACAAGAAGAAACCTCCTTTCAAAATAAAAGGCGACGACAATCCACCACATCAATTATCACCCTAAGAAAAATGTGAAATGAGTGTGTGACACTTAATAAAGTCGTCGATGACTTCTATAATCCAACATTTTGTTGAAAAAAAGCTCATTTCAAGAACATGTTTTATTTTTTCGGCTAAAATAGAGATTATTCCAGGGGAAACACATGTTCCTGTTCCTGTTAATGAATATTAGTGAGTGAATATGCTGTGTAAATACAATCAAAATCAGGGAATACTCTGGCCTGGTCCAAACTATACCCGGGTTTAATCTGGGCCTGGCTTCATTTGGCCTGTTAATATCTGAGTGGACTCATAATGACCAGTATTTGTTCGTTTATGACAGCGTTGTTCATCATTTTCTGACTTTTTTTGGTCTCTGAGAGGCAGTGACACGTCACCAAACGACTGAGCCTCAGATAAAAAGCGTTGTTTGTGCGACTGGTTGAATAAATCTGCTGTTGGAGGGCAGGTGCACTGTGATGATGCCCGCCCGCTCGCACGGGCTGCGTTTATCGAGGGAGGTGACAGTGACTCATGGAGGTCATGAAGGAGTGAGAAAGACGGAGGAGGAGGAGGAGGAGGAGGAGGAGGCGACAACACTGTGCCTTCTTACGAGTTTAAATGTGTTCCACTCCGACTGAGCTCCGAACTCTATTTCTCGATTCAAACCAGCCGTAACTAACTTCATTTTTCTTCTCTCTCCCCCCCCTTTTTTTCCTCCTCCTCCTCCTCCTCCGTGTGCGGTCAACCTGTGGACACTGATGGCACCATCATCATCATCATCATCATGTAGGTGAGTGGTGTTCACGCTGTAACTTTCACTGCCCACGTGCTTTGCAATGTCTTTATGAGGAGGTCCATAACGGCACAGATGACCTCTGTGGAAACACACAGTGGGTTTAACCTTGACAGATTAATGACATGCCTGTGTAATCAATGACGTGAGTGAAGGGGCTGTTTTTGCCCCGGCGACACAATTACGCCCGAGTGTTTGATGGAGAGGATGTGACTAAGAAAAGCTCAGAGACGCACAGGGTCAGGTCATCGCTCTCGTACGCCAGCGCCTCCTTCTTCTTCTTCTCCTTCTCCTTCTTCTTCTTCTTCTCGCATTCATCATCGGGAGACAATTCAGGAGAGGATAAGATAATTCTCTGCAGCCCATCCTTTGTGTATGCTGTGTTCTTTCTCGGTGACGACAAGCTGCTCGTCATTCACAGGTCGGCTCTGGATAAATGAACAGATTCCCACTCAGATCATAGTCCGACCCGCCTTCCTTAATCCTTTCAAATTTGAGCCACGCTCGGAAAGTCATGGATTTCATCTATTTTTCCTGCTCGTAGATCAACGAGAGGAGAAAAACAAAGAGTGGTCCGCTCTTAAAATGGACTTAATTTATGCAATTTATGCTCCCGTTGCATTCGCGTTACTCAAAGGTAAGAAAGCATGTGACGGTGTGATGAACTCTGGGATTAAATCTCTCCGTATATCAGTTTCTCCGATTTATATCAGCCACGTGTTGACATGAATTCCTAAAAGCTTCAGCACCATATTGATTTTCTTACAGATACTATCATGAGAACTTCATTTTTCTTTCTAAAATCGTATTTAAAATCTGTTTTTTAATGAACGAAAGTCGCGCAAAATACTGTCATGGAATAAATATGTAAACATCACGACGTATAATTAGAAAGAAAAGAAAGTTACGGATCGGTAGAACATGCAAACGTAATAGTTTTAACAATTAATGAGAATGAAATTGGTCTTTGTTTCTCACAGATCTGCACAAATATCACACTGTCATTATTTTAAATGTGTTTTTTTCGAGTGAAAATGAGAATAAAACGAGGGTAAAAATGACCATTCCTGTCAAAATAATCCCATCGATCCATCCCCGTCTGACGCTGGCATATTTGACATAGAGCAGAGTGTTGATGTTATGTAACAACCTGACATTTCTTGAGAAAAATAAGTGCAATTTCAACAATATTGTGCCTAAGTTTTACCATTTACACAACGTACAGATCGCAGTCAATCTACAGAGGTATCTGGAACTGAAAAAGTTGAAAATTCATCCTCTAAAATCTGACACTTTCTCCCCCCTCGGAATCTAAATTGATCCCAAAACACAGTGTTTTCCACTTTAAAGCGGTTTGTTATGTGGTGTCTGTGAGTCCCGAGTCGCTTTAATATCGTGTGTAATATCTGAGTGGACGTGTAGACAGCACTGTTCATCATCTACTGACATTTCTTTACGGCTTTGTGCACAAAACAATGTGGTCATACTGAATCTTTCGGGTTAATGGCTCTAATAGTGTTTGTTTGCGTCACAGAGGCGCGGCATTCCGCTCTGAAATTTGATCTCCCCCTTTAATCCCTGTCAGCTTTATTTTTCAATAAAGAAGCCGCCAGTCGAGTAGCGGCCGCGCGCGACGCCACGTCCGTCATCCAATTTCCCTTCTCCTGTGTCTCCTCGGCTTTGGTGGAGTCGTTCCGGTCACTCCAGCTGAAGTGCATCATATTTATTGGACTGTTAGGCCCCAAAAGGAAAAGCACTCTCTTGTTTGTCAAGGGGGGGGGGGTGTTGGGGAACTGCTACTCAAATTTTAATGAGCCTCCGGAGAGGATGAGGAGCCTGTCTTGTTTACCTGCACACACTGAGCTCTGTGGGCAGGTAGGACGGTGGTGCAGCAGCAGCAGCAGCAGCAGCAGCAGCAGCAGCAGAAACACTCACATTCAGCAGTGTTTTCTTTCATTTCCATCGAAATGGAAAAAAAAGGTTAATGGAGATTTTGTCCTTTTAATCGGTGGCCATATTGGAATGCTTTTCACTCTCCAAAGACCTTTAGTGTCTTCACAGATTTTTTTATTTCTTCTCCGGCCAAGAGACGGCGCGAGTGTGATGGATCCGTACGCTCGGTAGATTAATAAAAAGATTGAATGTCTCTGGGTTAAAAGGTACCTGCTAATCTTTGAGACCTTTTTTTTTAACTCCCGCTACATCTTTGGCATAATTGTGGGTTGTAAATTTCCCCGTAGATCATTTTCCTTCCTACAAGTTCTGGCTGTCCACGTATGAAAATGACAAAAGCAGAGACAAACTGTTGCAGTAAATTTCCTCCTAAATGCTAACTCTTGTCAACACCGTACCTCGTGAGCCGCTTCCGATGACACCGTTTTATGCAGATTTCGCTCTCGTCTGACAGCGTTAAATTAACACCGGGGATGGATGGAAAATAAAAAGGACGGCGAGGTCGGAGAAATTTAGCTTTAAGTTGGCCCCACGCGAGAGGATAATTGGCCACATTTTGGTCCCGAGCCTTCACTCCTGAGTTTTTACCTGATGAAATTACACTTAAATGTGAGGGGATTTAAAGAGATATAACTTTTTTTATTACCTGATCTGATGAGGTTCCAAGCGAGCTGAGACGATACTTAATCTCCAAAATGTATTAAAGGAAATGTCTAAAATGTTTAACAGAGGACAATTTCCAAGATTAAAGTCAGAATTCCGAGACTTAATTCGGAATTTTCGGGATTAAAGTCAGAATTTTCCAGATTTTAAATCAGAATTTTGAGATCAAAGTCAGAATTCTGAGATTAAAGGTCAGAATTCTGAGATTTTAAATCAAGTGTCTGAGATTTTATTTCGGAATTTTGAGATTAAAGTCAGAATTCTGAGATTTTATATCAAGTTTCTGAGATTTTAAATCAAGTTTCTGAGATTTTAAATCGGAATTTTGAGATTAAAGTCAGAATTCTGAGATTTTATATCAAGTTTCTGAGATTTTAAATCAAGTTTCTGAGATTTTAAATCGGAATTTTGAGATTAAAGTCAGAATTCTGAGATTTTATATCAAGTTTCTGAGATTTAAATCAGACGCCTGAGATTTATATGAATACAGACCATAATAATAACTCTTCTTCTTCTGATTTTATTTGTATGAGTAACAAAGATTAGTTAGAGGAAAATGTAGTGGAGTAAAAAGTTGCTGGAAATATAAATAACGATGTACAGATAACACCTTTAGTGAATTTCCCCAGTGTGGGATTAAGAAACTCTAATCTTATCTAATCTGGCTGGTACATACTAACCACCTCCACCTTACATTTGTTGTTGTGTTTTAAATCAGACATTTCGCTGATATATTTTTAAGGGTTGTCAACTCTTTGCATAAAGATGAATAAATCCCACCTCAGTTTCTCTTCTGCAACATTTGTGTGTCATCACTTTATATATTTTTTGGGCGGTGGAGAAATTGAATGAAATGAACAAAAGAAAGAAAACGAAATGTTATCATTCTGTTCTCGTCTGCCGTCAGCCGCTGTGAACAGTCGGCGAGGGAATAATCGCCATGCGCTAACAGTGGAGAAAGCAGCTGAAGCGTTTGCTTTCTTCCACCGCCATCATTAACCGCCGTCTTCTACCTGCAGCCGACGTGCCGTCTGTCCGTCCGTCCGTCCGCCAGCCGTGACACATTTACGACGTCTTGTTATACACGTCGAGCTGGCTTTTTTTAATGGCCGGTGCTAATTTGCTGCCTGCTTTGCACGACTCTTCATACAGCAGCACAGCCTCCGTCCGAGCGGTAATTGGATCTGTCGCCGCTGCAGTGACAGGCAGGTGTTTGGACGACGTGGTGTGGAATTTAAACGAGGCACCGGAGAGCCTCGCCGTCCCCCGTCTGAATCCCATACAAGTCACTAACGCTCATCTTCAAAGAGCCTCTGCTCTGTGAATGTCAGCCCCCGACACACGAGCCAATCACACTCCTAACTCTTCTCGTTTGTTGTTCTTCACTCGTGGAACAAGCTTTGGAAACAGTCAGAGAAGTCACATCTCTCTCCTCTCCCCTCTCGTTCTTTGAGAACCTCGCGGAGACAAGCGCACTCAGAAAGTTAAGCTTGGCACCTGAAACTTTTACATTTTGATCCACTGGATCCAGAAGAACCTTCTGGACCTGATCAGATCTGGATACAGTCTGCTGGTAGAGTAATTCTGTTGAATTCTCATGTGTTTTGACAGAGATATGGGCTTTTATTTTGACACTTTTGCCCATTTTGATAGATGGGGATTTAAAAACAACCACCACGGTTGAAACTAAGTGATAAATAAAATCAATAAAATACAGAAACATAAGACCTTAAAAACAAAAACAATACGGACAATAAAACAATGAAATACTGTAGAGAATATGAAAATTTAAAACATCAATAAAATCAATGCCTCATACCAGATCTAATCCTAACCCAAGACTAAAAGAGGGTTTAAAACTCCTCATTTACATAAATGATGAATGTCTTCAGTAACATAGTCAAACTCAAAGCTACTAAATAACACAAATCAAGTAAAAAAGTGCAAAACTATAATGAGGAGAAAAACCTGTTGGTCATGGTGCGATTTGACGTTCTCTCACATTCACTGAACTTTAACCTCCGTCGTACTTTATCAAAGGTGTCGAGGAAGCCATGACGCGTGGAAATAAAGTGTTGCTCGGAATAAAAAAACCCTGACTGTGAAATCACAGCTCTCTCTCTCTCTGTGTGGGTGTGTCCTGAAGCGATGCACTGTAACTTTTAATTAGTTTATAATATTTCATAACATTTTATATGATTCTTTTTTTCTCCGTCTCTCATTAATTGTCGCTTGCTGTAAATCGCCGTGAAATGTGAACAAAAACAAATACGGAGGATTACGACGGCGTTGAAAGCGTCGAAATGCGTTTAATCTGTGTTTAATCTGAAGATTTCACCAGATCGCTTCACCCTTTGTCTCTTAAAAAGTTCATTTATATGCAGCTCATTTGCACAGGAACATTTTATGGGAAACATAATTGAAACCAGATTCTGTTTCTCCTGCGTTAACGTGGATGTTTGAGTTAATTTAGGCCGTTTTGGCAAATGGAAAACATGGTGATTTTTGAGAGAAACATAATTGTTTTCCGCCAAAACGTTTCATTCTGAAGTCGTTACAAACTTATTGAACATTTGTTGTTTTTCTTTATGGTTCCGTATGTTTGGGAAGGAAAGACTTTTAATCTGATTTAACAAAAGAAAACAATCAACAAAGACCTCAGGCAACGTGTTTTCACTGACAATTAACCAAAATCACCAAATATTCCCCCCAACATTAGTGTTTGTCTTTCACAAACTAATCCAAACACAACTCTGGATATGAACTCATCAGTGAAATACAACACAAATGAAAATGAAGTGAACAAATTAATGTTTTTATGTCACCGGAAATCAAAAAAATAAACATGAAAAACATGAAATGCAACAGACCAAAAAACACAGTTTGTTTCCCATAATTGAGAAACTGTTGTTATCAGTGAAGCCACTATTTCCTATTAAAAATGTTTTCTTTATCTCTGACGTACAGAAGAGGATTTAGGACCATGTGTGAATATGTTTGAGCGCCAACTAAAGAAATAAATACATAAAAAAATACTCACTTACAATTTATTCAATTATTTTGATTAACATGAAACCAACAACATGTTTTTTTGTTTGTGTGATTTTTCAGCTTCTTAAATGTAAACATTTTCTGGAAGAAATGATTCAAACTCAATAATTTCCAATTTTTTTAAAGTTTTTTTTGACTGCACTGTTTTAAAATGTGATGGTTCATAGTTACATTATTCAAATTCTGTGAATTCATGTTTGAACACTTGATATTAACAAGTCACAGTTCAGTTTTCAGTTCTGGTCGAATCGTGACACGCTTGTTTCTTCTCAAACTGCTGGAGGGATTTTATTTTGAAGTCAGGAAATGAGAGCAATGTGTCCGCTTCTGTCAGGGCGTTAGGGGTCGGAGGTGGGCGTGTTCTCGGGCCATGTGCTGGACGAGCTCGTCGAGGTCGGACGATAACGTCTTTTTGTGTCTTTGAGCGCTACACAAACGACAAAAAATAGAATTCCTCATTTTAATCTCAGAATTCTCAGGGAAATTGTCACATGTGACCCTAATCGTCTTCTGTACTGATGACTCAACACATTTCTTACATTTAAAATAGTTTCTTGCGTTCAGTTTTGGATTTTTTAACCAGATCCATGAAATTTATTTTCTATAAGTCATAAAGTGAAAATGCAATGAGACTCTTTGAAGCCAGTAAACTCTGAGAATATAATGAAGTCGCTCTGCGGCCCAGTGAATCCCTGTCTGAACAATCCGATTGTTTCGCTTCCAGCCTTTGACGACGTGCACCAGCGTTGCTTCTTTCGAGTGAAATGTAAATGTGTGACGTCGGAAATCCACCAGAGGATAATCCTGCATCTATGGATTCTCTTCCACACACACGAGACAATTCACTCCTCGTTTACATTTGCATACGTAGATGTATGTACACACACCCAAACACGAAGAATGTGCAGGGGAATTGGCGAGGATTCAAATCTTCATCCGCCGAGCGACAAAAGGGCGCCTCGCGCTGTCTGTCATTAACCCGCCGCTGCTCAGGATTCTCATTGTTCACCCCTTCATTTAACTCTGTAGCCTCATGTGCAATGATTCTGTGAAAAGGCTGCAGCTCTGGCAGCACCAGTGGAACTGTGGGTGATCACCAGAGATGAGTGCGCCAAGACGGCAAAGGGAAGCTTGAAAAGGCTGGATGACAATTATTACTCATAAATATTCACAGAAATAATGCAAAAGCGTTTTTTTTTTCAAACTGAGTGGTGTCGTATCATGTGCAGTGCAGCAGTAAGGTTTATAGATCGGTGGTTATTGACTATTTTTTAAATATCTTGTCTTTTTTCGGGTGTTGCACTTTGTCGACGGTCCCTAAACTCCGGTCTCACTGGTGATCGTACGCAGAGATCATTGTAGTTTCTCCAACTCCAAAGACGGCTCTTTTTGATGAAAACGAGGCTGTGGATTGTTGTCTACGTTGCTACGATTCAAAATATGTCTCCGTATAAATATGTTTCGTATACATGTTATTGATCGCAGACGTTCAAATCTGTGAAGGTCTTTCTAACGTAGCCTACAGTCCATTCAAACAGCCACAAACCAAGAAAGAAAAGAGCAATCTTGTCTGTTGTGTCGCGTTTAATGTTGTTGCACTGGTACGATGTCACGCTACATTTCTCACTGACGTGGCCATCGGGCACAGGCCACGTCAGATCCAGTATCGGGATCGATCAAAATCTCTGAATCGTAGATCAAACAGATAAAAGTGTAAAATCTCGTACAATCCAAAAATAAAATTGGCAAAAATCAGCAAAAGCTGAGTATCATGTATCGTGTATCAGACTTATATTGGTATCGGTATCGAAAATGCAAAACAAATACGTTCCGGACCAAACCAAACCAATTGAATCAGTTCAAAGCTCTGCAAGTGCTCTATGTAACCACATTTTCTCTGTTGTTTTTGTGTTTTTAATGCCATTATTCTGTTGCCCTCTTGGCCAGGTCTGCCCCCCCCAAAAGAGATCGTTTGATCCCAATGGAGCAAACCTGGTTAAATAAAGGTTTATGAAATAAAACCATTTATTTTGATCCCATAGTTTTGCTGCGGGCGGACAGAGCGGACGGCAGCATTCGCGTCTTAATAACTGCGTCTGAAATGAGCTTCGTCTGTTTCAAAGAGCAGCACTCGTCGCTGAGGTGAACTCATATTTGGAAGGAAAAGAGAATGGCTGTTATTTGATCACGGACGAGAACATTAGAGTGTAACTGAATAAATGCCTGTGTAAAGTTATTATGTCCTATCAGGCCTCGCGTCTCCACTCACCGCTCTCTCTATTTGTTGCCATTTACCAGCAACAGTCATCTGATAATGAAGACTCCTCGTGGAACATGATATGCAGCTAGGAAAAAAAACGACAAAAAAAAGAGAATTCCAGCGCGATAACGACGAGTGAAGTGCTCTCGTAATAAGCTGCAGAGATTCTCGCCCCAACATAATAGAATGAATACACTATTTAAAACCCTTCTATTCACCCTTCTATCAGCGATGAAGACTTGATTTTTGTGTACGCGTGATCTGGAAGAGTCCGGTTTCGAGAGAGTGGAGTCTGAATCTGACGTGAATATTAAACAAGTTATGGATATTTTTGTATTTGACTAAAAGCATATTTGGTTTTGGCTTTGCGGGTTATGTCTGAGTTTGCGTATGAGCTTTGGTTTGTGTTTGTCTTCTTCTGCCGGGTTTGTGCCGACTTTCTACCTGTGCTGCTCTGCATTTAAGATGAAGATGCTTTTGAGCCAGGTTTCCTTTACAATCGGCTCTCAAACGAGCTTAAAGTCCGGTTAAGAGGGGACCAGTGGTGTCGTGGCTGAAAATCATGTTCAAAATGAATCTTAACAAGAAACTTCAATTATATCAAACAACTACTATTGGACCCTGGGCAGGTCGTGTACTCAGATAAAGGAAAACTGAACGTCCATGCTGGGTTATTTAGGTTTTGATGGTTCACTTAATCCATTTAATCCAAACAAATCCATCGTCTCTTCTGCTCTGGTAAAAAAACCATATGCCCGTCACCAGCTTCCTGCCTTCTGCAATCCAAAAATTGCAATAAATTAATGAACTAATACAAAAGTAAACATTTTAAGCAATTCATTTTAATTCACAATAAAAAAAACATGTAAAATAAAAACAAACATTTAAGTGGCGGGCCACATGAAAGCGATTGGAGGGCCGGCTTGTGGTCCACGGGCCGCAGGTTTGAGACACCTAGATGACAATATATCACAGATTATAACTCAATGTGCATATTTCCATTGCACATTATTTTTACCTCCCTCGTGATGTGATATTTGAAAGAAGACTTTTATCAAATGAATTTTGCTTCCATTACGTTTTATTTTTAGCGCACAAATTGAACAATGTGCACAAAAACAATCTGTGCATGATGAATTCACAACCAGATTAAATGTAGTTTAGAATTGAACTTATTCTATGAATTAGAAAGTCATTAATAATCACAGGTAAGATGTGTTTGAGGCCACGGCTGAAATGTGTCTTTCAGGCTTTGAATTTCTTTGCTTTTTTTAGCTGTTCTTTATCTTGTATTTTTTTCACTCGAATAACAAAGAGGGAAAACTACGCAGTGAATCCTCCCCCTTTTTAGCCTCCACTCCTGAACAGACGTTATAAATTTGTGTTCTCACACATTTTTATAAGAAAATGTAATGTCAGTAGAAACTTGAAAGCATTTCTCTCGCCCGCTGTATAAAGTTGACAGCGTTTTAGTGCAGATCGCAAACATATTCCATCAGAGCTCCATCTTCGGCGTGGCCTTCAAAGCAAAACAAGGCTGTAAATTTGCCTTGTAAATACAACAACAACAACTACTACTACTACTACTCCTCTGGAAAGTGTAGAACTATAGCTATGTTTACATGTGCCAGAAGTCCAGAAAAGATAGGTTCCACCAAACCAGGACGTCACGATCGCAACGGCTGTTTAAAAATGATATGATTCAGATCAGAGTTTTCGGATTAACGTGATTGCATGATTTTATTCCCATCACTTGTGTCCATGCAAACAAAGCGACCGTCTTAAAGCCTACGTGGACTACATGCTAAACTTCCACAGTAATCATAACAACGATAATAATAATAATGTGCGTCTTTGATACGGGCCCACCCTTCCACCATTTTTATTTTCAATCCCATGTTGATCAGACAATAGGTCACGACTGAGAGGATGAGTCAGAACCAGCAGAACATTCATCAGCAGACTGATTTCTGTGCTTGTTAAAATAACAGCAACCTCTCAGACCCATTCCATTCTAATCTCCACGATAACCTTCCACAGTGACGCGACACTCAACAAGACAGAGAGTCATTATGACATTTAAACAACGTTTGGTGCTCTAATTAACTTTCGTTCAACCTTACAATGGTCGCCTAGTGTTGTTTTAGCCTGAGTGAAGCTATTCCAGTGCTAAATTATGTGGTAAAGAGAAAATAAATCATCATTTTGAAGAACCTTTCACAGCGTTTAACATCTAGTTCTATGTATTCAAATCAAATCTAAGTGGGATTCAGTGTTTGAAGTGCCCTAGCATGAAATTATAAACACGAATACCCTTAAATTGCTTCTAAAACTCAATTATAAAGTTAATTAAAAGTAAAATGAGCAGATTATTTCCTGAAAGACAAACATTTTCTGTAGGTAAGAGGTATTTCTCCATCTCTGTGGAGAGAAGCGATGACACAGCGCACACAGCGTCTACACAATCTAAACAATCGCTCTCTCTCTGTCCGAGTCAAGAGAAACTGTTTCTGAAACAAACGTAAACCTCTGACCTCAGCAGGAAAAAAGGGAAACAAATAAATAAATAAATAAGGTAATCTGCAGTAAAACATCTCACAGCATCACCCGGATTATAATACATGGTGAGTTCCCTCATCCCTGTCCATAACCTGAGGAGAGGAGAAACTGCTGAAGCGCTGCGTTTTCTTTGTTTGAGTGAACTGACCGTTTAAGAATAAATATGCATCCTCGACGCGCTCGCACAGGAAGTGTATTGTCTGCAGACCTCCACCCTCTCCATTCATCTCAGTCTTGTTCCGACACTCATCTTGATTAGCTGTCTACCTTGAAGCAGCACACAGCCGGAGGCCGAGCTGACCTGAATCCATAAACACGTCACACACACACACACACTCACACTCAGGAGGGGAACTGAAAACACTGTTAATCTGCAGTAATACATTTAAAAGAATTAAATAAATAAAGAAATAAATGAATAAATAAATAAGCAGTGATGCTTCCATCGCTGATGATCATGACTTAACCATTCATCCATCCATGTGTCACCAGACCAGTTAGCATGTAGCGCTAATTACAAGTTTCTGTGGCTAGTTAGCCCTGTCTGCAAGTGGGGGTACTAGCTGTAGCTAGGCTAGTTCGCTACAGCTGTCAACTATCACATCATGACTCGTTAGCTTAAATGTTATGTGGCTAGCTTGCCTTGGCTGAAATTGTGGCTACTAGCTTTAGCTAGGCTAGGCTAGTTAGCTTCAGCTCACACATACACACACACACACGCTAGCTTCAATGTTCTGTGGCTAGCTAGCCCTTGCTGCAAGTTTGGCTACTAGCTGTAGCTAGGCTAGGTAGCTAAAGCACACTATCAAATCATGGCTAGCATCATGGCTAGCTAGCTGGCTCACTTAAATGTTCTGTGACTAGCTTGTCTTTGCTGCAAGTGTGGCTACTAACTGTCGCTAGGCTAGGTAGCTACAGCTGTCAACTATCACATCATGACTAGCTAGCTTAAATGCTATGTGGCTAGCTTGCCTTGGCTGAAATTGTGGCTAGTAGCTTTAGCTAGGCTAGTTAGCTTCAGCACACACACACACAGACACACACACGCTAGCTCCAATGTTCTGTGGCTAGCTAGGCCTTGCTGCAAGTGTGGCTACTAGCTGTAGCTAGGCTAGGTAGCTAAAGCACACTATCAAATCATGGCTAGCTCGCTGGCTCGCTTAAATGTTCTGTGGCTAGCTTGTCTTTGCTGCAAGTGTGGCTACTAGCTGTCGCTAGGCTAGGTAGCTACTGTACACTAACACATCACGCTAGCTAGCTTGCCTTAGCTGCATTTTTGCAAATTTGATATTGAAAAGAATATGTCGCAGGCAGTTTGAGAAAAACATTAAAACACTGACATTTTAAATTTTAAAACATTATACTTGCTTGTCACCTCGAGGACCATTAGGGGTCGCTCACGGACCACCAGTGGTCCAGAGACCACACTTTGAGAGGCTGGTCTAGAAGTTTTTTATGGTATTTTCAAAATATATCATAGATATTCTCAGTATCAGTGAACCTGTAGTACAGTATTGTACAGAAAGAAGAGTATGATTTCTTTTTGGGTAATTTTTGGATAAATTAATGAAATTAGTGTCATGATTTTTATGATAAATGGAAATAAAAATGTCCTCAAAGCTCGTTGCTGAGTGCTGTGAAAAGAACACTTTGCCATGAACACGTAGCAGCAGGATCTTCTGTGCAAGAAAAGCAGAAAAGTCTGAGTCCACAGGCGGCACCTGTTCCGTTGCCTCCCCTGTGTTGCATCGCATTGCGAGATGTTTCTGTCATTTCGGTCGTCTATAATAGCTCGTTATTGTCTTGGGGAGGAAATGGATGACGGGGGAGTTTGTGGTCAGTCAATCAAACCGTGGCATGTTTGTCCAAACTCGGGAGTTTGAGCTGCAGTTTTTTGAGTCCACTCTCGGGTCAGATTGAGTGCGAGTTCAACTGCAGCTGCAAGACTTTACTTTTCTGAGCTTGTTCCTCTCTTACTCTCAAACCAACGGACATTGCTTGTTGATTATCCAGTTGCTGATTTGTTTTGTTCTTTCAATTTCACGTGTAAAGAAACTTTCAAGCTCATACTTTAACTTATATGCTTATTTGACTTCTTGTATTGACTTTGTTTGTTATTTGTTTCATTTTCTACGCAAAATTCCATCACATAACCTAGTATGCCACCAGAGGAAACTCGTGTACCACGGCTGGGACACGTACCACAGTTGGAAATGGTGGAACTAGAACACTGATTGTAGGTGCTGTATGAATAATTTATGTTTATGATTGATTACGATTATTACTGATAATTTAACCACATTTAAAAGTGTTAGGGTAGGTCCTAATCATTATTTAATTAGTATTTGTTGGACTCAAAGGAGTTCACGGTTTTCTGACCGTGTTCAGATCTGTGCATGTACGTCTGTACACTTTTGCTTTTGTGATTTTTATGGAATAAATCTAAAAACATGAGCTCGTGCGGGGGGGCACTTTTTGAGATACCATTTCAACTCTACATTGTAATGGCTTTGAAATAGCGCTGTTCCTTTGAGTGCGACTTTGGGACCATTTTTTTTTACCGTTGTCACTACTCTGCAGTCAGTTTTAACAACATAATGACAAGAAGTTCCAACTCGAGGGAAGTCAAAGTGCATCATAGAATCTGAATCAAGACTGAGTGCAAATACAGAGAAAATGGGCTCGGTTTCTGAGCTCAATTTCGTGGTTTTTTTCTCTCCGTACTCAAAGGACAATAGTGCTGCCAACCTGAGGGCAAGGCTTTTAAAATGTCACTGGTTCTTGGGGGAAAGTCAGCAAAGTCTCGTCATGCGAAATAAGAGCACAGGCGTAGGGAGGGACTCCATGTTAGTCACTTAATGTTCATCAAAACAACATTTGTTCTGTTGACTTATTTATTTCCATTTCTGCGGACAGGCATGTGACTCTGCGTCTCCGTCCGCACTCCATCACTGTGATTCAGCGACGACTGAAAACTCTCCCCGCGCTCAAAACATAGATTTTCTTTTTCTGACGTGAGGCCTACTTTTTGTCGATCAATACCAAGACATGAAAAATTTGAAAATCAAAAAAGACGCTCAGGTATCAGGCTCCCTATTCTCCGCTTCCTCCACAAGAATTGATTCCATCATTAACATGGCAGCTTTACAGCAGCTGTCAGCGCCGCCGCCCGGCGTGCCGATGCCGGAGCCGCTCAGACGCCGCAGTGCCATTACCTGCAGAGTGTTTACCCTGCAGCCAAACCTCTGGAGGCATCAGGCTCCTGCTCTCTGCTCCTTTAAATACTACATGAGAGCCATTAGGGACCGGTGCTTGCACTGTGGTCCCTCCCCTTCCACCTTTAGAGCTACTTTGGAATCTCAAGACTCCCGAAAATAAAACTCACTGACGCACTGTGTCGAAGAGCCCACACGCTATTTCTGTGGCTCGTGTTTTCATGTGTTCTGTGAAGCAGAATTTTGGCCCCAGGCACAGTGATACAGACATGGCCAATGTCCACGCTGCAACAGGACATTTATTTATTTAGTAGATGCTATTTTAATTCCCACTGTCGCCACAGTGCTTCTGTTCTCTCCTTCTCAAACATTAAACATAATAATAATAGCAATAATAATAACATGTTATTGACGTCAAAAAGAGTCTGTCACGGCGGCGCAGCGAGCTAACGCGCTCTGCAGCAGCGGGAGAGACAAATGACTAGTTAGAGCGAGGGTGTGTCATTTGTCTCTGAGACAATTTTTGATCTTGTTTGTTGAAATTCACTTCACGTCCTTTTAGCCGTCAGTAAATAAAAGTCTCAGGGAGGAAAAGCTGTTGCCTGTCGTCCTCACAATAAAGAGAATTCGCTGGTGGAACCGTTCACGCGAGAGGACAATTGGACGGATTTCGGTCCCGATCTGGTTCTTTTGTGGCAATCGTAGCTGCCTTCCGATTTGAGGCTGATTTTAAACAGATAATCTGGCCAAATTATCCTCGAGTGTGAGGGATTAATTGTAATTGTAAACCCCTGACTGCACACGTGGCACACATTTATTGTGACATTATTGTGTTGTGATTAAAAAGTAGTGTTAATTGTGCAGAAATCACAAAATAGACAGTTTTTTCTTTTATTATTGTTCCTAAACACGAGTCAAGCGAACCTTGAACTGTGCAAAATATCACAAATTCAATCAAATTTTTACAAAATATGAGCACTTTTTGCTCAGTTGTGTACATGTAGTGGGTGAAAATAAAATAAAAAATACTAATTTAATCAGATTGCCTATAGGTTGTGCTGATTAGTGCACGTTGTTTGTCGTATATCTATATAAAAAGCAGCCTAAATGTTCTGTGTTCTAAGAGTTAAACATGTTTCACATCGTCTGCCTCATGTCTGTTTATATTCTGAAGTCACGTTAAATCCCGCAGGTTTCTGTGAGAGTTTGTTGAGTCCGTTGTCTCCCTCATCAGGCTTTAACCGACCTGCCTAACAACGACCAATCCGCACCGTGCTCACCCTTGCACTGCTGAAGCAGAGGTGATTAATTAGTTAGCTGTGCGGGACAAAAAGTCATCATCCCCCCCCGCAGCGTTTACAGCAGCCCACCTGTGAACCCAAGACAGACAGACAGAATTGATCAGGATTTTAACCTTGAACACTGGTACGTTCCCTTCAAATAGAAAATTAAAATCATGGGCATTATTTGCCCTTTCACTAAAAAAAAAAAAAAAAAAAGAAATCTGACAGCCTGAGATTATTTCCTCTAAGTAGAATCAGAAAACCTTTCCATTAATGAGGATATTTGCTCAGTTCAGTCCGACCTTTATGTGAATGCCTTTCAAAAGGTCAAGATATAAGATCTAACTCATTTTACGGTGGTCACCTTCGGGACGTCGGGTCAAACAGATAAAGATGAAATTACTTAATTGGGTTCTCGGTCACGATAATAGAGTTGGAAATATTTTTGTTTTATCTCGTGCAAGGAAAATGAAACGTTATTCTGACGACTCGCGCCAAGGTCATTCGACTTAGATACTGTCTTGAGTTTTAAATATCCAGCACATGACTGTGTCTAAATCTTCTATACATACAAATATCAAATCATAAAATCCCAGTTTGATTCATAGACGGGTGAAGATATACATCCTGGGATACTTTTTTTTTTTTTTTTAAAGTTCTGATGTGCTTTGGAGCTTGGTCGACATTATCCAGCACAGAGAGAACCCACTCTCACAGCACAGCAGAAGCTCACAGGCCATATCTTGTATTGATTATTTGTGCCAAAATTGATAGCCGCTGCCACAGTCTGCTGAAATTCAATCCACAGGCTCCGGCCATTAACTGAGGCTCCTCTTAATTACGTGTCTCTTCCCGGTCTGAACCGGAGCTTGCGTCTCCACAGGATCTCGGCTTAATTCAAAGATCTCGCCCCAATGGCTTTTGATTTTTATTTTATTTCATTTTATTTTTTTCATTTTTTTTCCCCCCCATCATAATTCTCCGTCGCTTCTCACGGAATAAGATATTCATCTGAAGGCGGATGCATGGCTCTTTTGATGTTCCTAATCCTGTTTATGTGTGGGCAGGCTGTCTCATAGAAGAGCTGCCAAAAACATGAATCACAGTATGGAAATGCGGGTGAAGTGCAGGCTCCTGTGTCGTCGGTGAGCTGCCGCGGTGCTGATGTTGATTACAAAAAAAAGAGAAAGGAAATGGGGAGGATGAGAAAGCTGGAGGAACTATATTCGCCCCCCTTTGAAACATGTAATGTGATGTATTATTGATGTAGGCGAGTGTTCATCAGGCACCACCCTCTACAGCAAGGTCAGAGGTCAGGGTCGACCACAGATGGTCACTCACTTGATGGATCGTCTCTCTAAGCAACAAGCCAAAGAGAATAATACTGAGGGTTGCCATAGCAGTAAATGCAGTAAAAATCACATCAAAAATAAAATTTGCATCCGTTTCTTTCATGTGCTTTTGTATATTTATGTAAAACATGGTCAAACACTGTAAATACTGTTGAACTGTAGTGGGGTTTTTGATGACATGCAAAATTCAGTATTTTAAATGGAGATGTAGAAAATATGGCATCTTTTATACTGAGGGCAATAATGTCCATGAGGCATAATTAAAGAAAATAAGAAAGTAAGATACATTTGCTCTGCCATTTTGGAGCCGTTAGCACAAACACAAGTCATTCATTTGACTGTTTCTACTTGAGGGGGAGTATTTAGTTGGAACGGTCTGGTTGTAAACACTATTAACACAAGCACGTTTGAGACAACACCAGGAAAAAAGCCATAAAACTCCAAAAAATGTGTTGCATTCCTCCATGTTTGCTCTGGCTAACCCTTTGTCGGCTGTTCTCGGATCGTGACACACAAAAAACAACAACGCCAATTGGTTCATTCTTGTCATGTGACTTGTAGGGTTGGGCGATGTCCCCTAAATTGGCAGTCGATGATGTTTACAGTAAAACATGGTGATGGACGATGATATCGTCGTCGGGAGGGGGGATCTTTATGACGAGGATCGACATACCAAGCTAGCAGACCCCTGAACCGTAGTAAGGAGACCTCCAAAGAGCGCTAGCTCCTTTAGCTCGGATTACCTCATTACGGCAACGACGCATTAAACCACAGGACTTCATCTTGACACTTGTTTTAAGTCCATTAAAGACCCTTATTAAACCCTTCTGTCATTAAACTAGACCTCAGGACTTCCATGGAACGACCGTCCAATCACAGGCGAGATTCAGTAGCGTAGCGTCAGTAGCGTAATTCCTAAATGGTTGAATAACTGGCAGATATGGAAAAGGGAAAGTTATCTTGGGAAAAGAGGGCTGAAGCACTCGCTCATTGAACATTTTTTTTGACAATTCTACAGCCTTAAAATCCAAATAAATCCAGGCTATACCTGATTATCATGACGGTCATAAGAGGGTTAAGCTCCGAAGATGTTTCTTTGAAGAGATAATACACCTGTACAAGCATACATCCTGGCATGTGTTGCACCTTCCCAGCTAATGTGATGGACAGAGATCTGGTAAATGAAAGCCTTTATTTTCCTCCTCGTGGTGTTTTTATCTGTGGTGATGGAGGGACGACGTGCTCTCCCACCTGCACTCCAACTCAAGAACATTACAGTCACATAACTCCCCCGCACCCGTCACTCTTTTTAATTCTGTCTTTTATGGACTTCCTGTGTAAGCGGAGGCAGGTACCGGAGAATGGCAGCTTGACACAAATGGAACCCACAAGGCGGCGGGCGCTAACGGAAAAGCCGGTTTGCCGGCGCGCGTTCAGACATCAGCGACGCGCGCTCGCTATCGCACACCAACACGCCCGTGTTTCCCGAGCCATTGTTGCAATCCATCAGACGTCCTGGACGTGGATCAGGTGCCGTGACACAAACAAATCCGTCAGAGGAAGCAGTCGGTTTATGGCCCTCACCATCTGTGAGTTAAGGCTCCCATTTGCCACTTCATACGCAAGAAATATCGCCATGAAATGCGGAGCGCTCGCTGCCAAATGAGCCTTTTTCCTCCCCCCTCCCTCTGCCTCCTGCAAGAAGCAGAATCATCCCAGTTTATAGCGGGGAAGTGAGGTGCATCTGACATCTGCTTGATACTGAAACCCAACATGCCTCTCTCTTGAGAGATGTAAGACCCTGCAGACACGAGAGAGCTAAAGCTGAGACAAGATTTGAACTCCCTGGTTAAATTACAAAGAGGAGATGACATAAATATCACAAAAGGTTTGGCAGCTCCAGTAAGTACATGCAAGAAGACAGAGGGGGGTTCATAACCCATCAGTCAGCATTCCCCCCTCTGTCTCTCTCTCTGTCTCTCTCTCTCTGTCTCTCTGTCACCGTCGTTGTCAGCTGAGTCACTTTTCCCAGACAAATGCTCGGGGCCCCTCGATAGGTTTCTTCCTTTACGTGGAAAAAGTCAAGAGTTGTTTTGTTCGCAGCAGACGAGAGAGAAAGAGAAGAGAGCGCTCTTGTTTTGTGGTTTGTTGACGTTGCCCCCGCACACTCACAGACATCCCATAATCCTCAACCTGCTGTCATTAATAAACGGAGAGAAGAGGTATAAAGCCGAGCTGTGCCTGGGTTTCCCCCCCCCCCAGATAGAGAAGGACGCTAGCAAGCTAATGCTATCCATCTAACTTGCACTTATAGAAAAAAAAAAAAAATTATATATGTATATATATATATACCTCTTTAAGGTGATTTTAACCCCCCCCATCCATCAAAGTCATTAATGGCCGCCACAATCACAGTGTGCATATATGCATTAGTCTGATGTTTCTTTTCTTTCCCCGCCGCCTGATGCTAATCTGCGTGATTGATGGACACACGACTGTTTGGACAGCTAATCATATTATGCAGACACGTTATCGCTGTGTCAGAGGAGCTCCCCGGACACATGGGCTCATTACAAAAGGTGTCAACTTCACTTAAGGTCCGCGCGTAATTAAAAAAAAAACGAGTGACGAGCGCCAGTGACACCAGGCCGTGCTGTGATTAGACGACTCAAACTCCCGCTGCGAGAGTCCAGAGTGACAGAGCGGCGAGTTGCAGTAGAAGCGACGTTGGCAGCGTCCGACGCGAGAATCAAAGCGAACAATGCCGAACTGTAGATGAGTTAAAAAGACTTAAAAGGCGTTAATCGCCAACATTTAGCAAAGGAAAATGTCTAAAATGTCAATATTTATCAGAGGAGTCGTGTGTAGTATTTAGCGACAAGCCGGCGATCGTGAGCTCAATCACGACCGCGTTCAGTGGTATTTCAGTTCGGTGTCTGAACGATTCTGTGAACAAGTCTTTTTTAATCAACTGATTCTAATGATTCATTTACACCCAAAACAACTGCTTTACAAGTCACAAGTTTGTGTGTTTGTGTCGCGTAGAAAACCAACGTCATGGAAGTTTCAAGCAGCTATCCTATGATGACCCCGCCCACTTTTGGGAGGAACAGTTTTTCCATTCCATCTCTGTGCAGTGCATTATCTATCACAGCGTGAACAACTGCTCAGGCGAAACTCAGATTATCAGACGGACAGATCTGTTTAATTTGATTCCATTGATGGTGACTCAGGTTTTTGAATGTGTGGACGCAGAAACATGACTTTCAATTACGGCCTTCAAATCCGATTTGTGTCACAAGATCTGATATTTATCTGATCTGTGGCCTGAGTGAGAACAGTCATAATGGAATCTGTGGGGCTGTTTTATTTATATACACACACGCGCGCTGAGCATTGATGTTATCGACAATGGCTTCGATTTGTTGATTTGTCATTATGTGGCGTCAAACACTTTATCTTAAACATCTCCTGCTTCAACACTGGTGTCACTAATATGACATTTTCTGTCACGTTCAGGTGCGAGACACTTGAAATGAGTCCGATTTGAATCAGAGCTTGAACACTGTAGCCTGATCAGGTCTGGTTTTGCCCTTGGAAACACTATTATAAGTTTTTTGTGGTGGTCTAACTTTGAAATTATTTCTTTCTTCTTTCTTCTCTGCTGGCTGAACAGTGAGAAACCATTTCTGGAGTTGAAAAGAAAACAATGAGCGGCGACTCTCCGGGTACAAGGTCCTTAACAAGAAACTTGTTTTTTTTTCTGACAAGGAGAAGATTAATGGCGGTGTTTGTCTTGTTTGTTTTTAAGCATTTCTTCACTTTTTTACCTTTTATAAAACACTCCCAAGGCGTTCTGTGGGTCATCACAGGTGGAAATGCTAATATGGTATTTACCACTTAATGAAATGATGTATATAAATTCTTGTTGTTTGTCACTGGCTGTGACAGACTTCCTGAGTTATCTTTATTTTTGGTCGCCATGTGCTTTGGAATTAAAGCATCCTGCAGAAACCACACGTATATTTATTATCATGCCGTTCCCCTGGCAACAGAAGGCCCTAAAAAAGAAAAGGGTCCAGAATAACTTGATAGATCACAATGAAATGGCGCTGTTTGAATATTCATCGTGATTTTGTGCCAAAGTCAAGCTGACATTTTCCCCCTGTAAACACACAACACATAATGAATGGCAGAAATCAATGAAAAAATGTTGTTTATGGGTGTTTGTTTCCCCCCCAGATGAATCTCGGGTGATACTTTGACCTTTCCTCTGGCACTGCTGCAGAAATATCCGGATCCTGACAGCAGATTGATCAGGTTTTTTTTTGCTGAGGACATGAATTAGATTCTGTCTCGTCTCTGAGGTTAAACTTCAGAGGGAACTTTGTTTTTTGCTCCAAATACTGATGCAGGGAATTAGTCATACGGTGAATGTTCCTGTGCTGTGACACAGTGGAGCAGCGGGTTAGCCTCATGTCACAAACCCCCAGTGTTCAAGACTCTGTCACTGAACCTTGAGTCCAGGTTTGGTTTCAAGTTCCCAGTGTTTGAGACCGAATCTTAGAGTCCAAGTCACTTAACTTTAAGTCCCAGATGAGTTTTAAGTTTCTAGTATTTGAGTTTGAATCATTAAACATTAAGTCTGGCTTGACTTTAAGAGAGTTTAACTAACTAATCCTTGAGTCTGGGTTTAATCTCGAGTCCTCAGTGTTTGGGTCACTAAGCCTTAAGTCCAAGTTGAGTTTTAAGTTCCTATTGTTTGAGTACAACTTACTTAACCTTGAGTTGCATGTCCCCAGTGTTCCAGTCCAAATTTAAATTGAATCTCAGGTCCTCAGTGTTATTGTCCATGTCACTAAGCCTTGAGTCCAAGTTGAGTTTTAAGTTCCTATTGTTTGAGTACAATTTACTTCACCTTGAGTTGCATGTCCCCAGTGTTCCAGTCCAAATTTAAATCGAATCTCAGGTCCCCAGGGTTATTGTCCATGTCACTAAGCCTTGAGTCCAAGTTGAGTTTTAAGTTCCTTTGGTTTGAGTCTGAATCACTGAACCTTGGGTCTAAATTGAGTCTTGAGTTCTAAGAGTCTGAGTTACTGAATGTTGAGTCCAAGTTGAGTCTCAGGTCTCCAGTGTTATTGTCCATGTCGTTAAGTCCGACTTGAATTTTATGTTCCTATTGTTCGAGTTTGACAAAAAAATCCATGAGCCTAGATTGAGTCTTGCATTCCCAGTCTAAGAGTCTGAGTCCAGGTTTAGTCTTGAGTCTTTGTATCACTGAATCTTGGAGTCGCAAATCCTCAGTGTTCCAGTCCAGAGTCTAATTAGGTCCCAGAGTTTAAGCTGGATCATGAAGATTTGAGTCTTGAATCATCAAAGAAGTATTGAGTCCAAGTCAGACTTAATATGCACCTGCCCTTCTTTGCTTTTGTGGTTCATATACCCGTAAATGATGTACCAGATAATAATACGCCACTAATTTGGCACTATATAAACATTGTGTTATGTAATATGTCATCTAAAGTATGACTAAGTCAGAGTGTGAGCGTCCAGGTGCAGTAACATGCACAGTGCCCTTTACTTTCCCTCGTCTCATGCACGCTCGCACTCACACACTCACGCCGCGGCGACTAAGTGAGCGCCGCTAATGAAACGACCTAAATCGCGATGAAGTCAAAAGAATGTGCCGTCTGAAGTGACGGCCCACGGCAGCGCGGTCCCACTCATCAATAATGTGGAGGAATTTTTCCCCGCGTCTCATCTTCACTTGATGACGGACCTGTTTTTTTTTTTCCCCTCTCCCTGAGATGAAGTGATCTCAATTGGACATAATGTGAGAGCAGGCGCTGAGGGTGTCTGGCTCGCCGAGAGAGGTGGGCTCTGATAATATTAGGCTAAGGATCGCTCAGCGGGGGGGAAGTGGCACTCTCGCTGAAAGTGAGGCAGCAAAGCAGGAGGAGCGCGGAGTGCTTCGGACAGCAGTGGTCAGACAATTTAGCATCATGTGCCAAGGCTGATTCTGGACGGCTTTCAAAAAACATATTCAGGGGAGCTGGAGGAGGAGGAGGAGGAGGAGGGAAAGAAAGTGTCACATCTCTGAAAGTGAAGTCTTCATCTTTAACTGCCGGTTTGGCGAAGCGTGAAAAAGCACCGGATTCAGTATTCTCTCCAAACAGCTTTGCCCTTGCTTTGAGACACACAAAAAAAAAAACAAAACAAAACAAAGGCGGTCGTTAAAGGATGGCGTCTTTGTGCTGAGAGACAGCTATTTCCAGACGAGGATTTTCATATTGACACCGAGAAAGATTTGCTCTCTGGAGATTAAATTAGAACTATAATGTTTGTTTTTCCTTTTTCTTTTTGTTTGGCTGGAGGCGACGCGCGCCTATTAATGAAACTAAACCCAAAATAACAACCGGGAGAAGCAGAAACACCTGAATATGAATCAGTGCATGATGAGAAAAAATAAATAAAGAAAAGTTAAGGCATTCAGAGAAAGTCACTTCATCATAACAGTGTTCTTGCAGCCATTTCAACCTCCGTGCTTGCCTTTGTTTTGTCGTTGAGATTTGGTTCATGGGATGTCTTTGGGACCAGGAAGAAGAAGAAGACCTGTAACATGTAGGGCAGTGGTCAGCAATTGGTGGCCCGTGGGCCAAAAGTGGGCCCACCAGCATCAGTATCTGAAAACAAATCTGAAAAAATGATTTGTGATTCTTCACATGAAAAATTTCAATTTCATATCGAGTTCAGAGCTTTTATTCTGAAGAAAATAGAATTGACATTTGCTGTTGTCATGGAGATAGTAATACAACTATCGTAGAAGACGTTTGAAGACACTTTGTCTAATGGAGAAACCATGTTTTGGCCCAAATATTAAAAACATCTAACTGCTATTTAATCTATAAAACAGGACATCTACTTTAAGTTCAAATATTTGGACATTTTCTGACGTTACAAAGCCACAGTGTAGGATTTAGAGAGGGATGTACTAAATAAAAAACTATTTTCATTAAAGTAAAATAAGCCCCTTTATGCCAAAGTGGGTCCACGTTCTACCACTGTGTTTGGTTCTGTAAAAGGTTAGTACCTCAGTGCATTTATGCCGTTCATCACGGCGTGGCTGACTGTTACTTCCCCCCCCAGCATTATAGCTTGCATTTGCTACTTAGTATTATTGCCTTTAATGGCTGAGATGCTCTGGGGTTGGGCACGGAAACTCTTGCCAATGTGGCACCGGTTCCCGTACGCTCATTATTCACCGGGTCATTACAAAACACAAACAAGGGCGTAATGCAAACATTAGGAAATTTAAAAAAAATGTGAACTTTGTAGAGCAGCAGTGCTATATATATATATATATATATATATATATATATATATACATATATATATATATATACACATGTATGTCACATTTCTACCAGGATCTCTTATCCAGACAACATCAAAGTTGGCACTGAACACACTGGTGCCCTCAGTGAGTCCACAGACAGACAGACAGACAGACAGACAGACAGACAGACAGGCAGGCAGGCAGGTGCTGCTCTCCCTGACATTTAGACCCCGCTTTGTCCTCGCCTGCTAATCCGTCTTTTGTGAGCGATTAGCGATATCCTGGTATCCTGGTCACCGGGCTGTGTGCGGTGGGTGGGAACGCTGCCACCGATGAACAAGGACAATGCAGCGTCACTAACTACGCTGTCTCATTTCATTACGCTGACACGCTGACGCTTCACTGGCTGCCCGTGAGTGTGTGTGTGTGTGTGTGTGTGTGTGTGCAGGGTCTGATGTGGGTTAGAAAGATGGCAGCTGACAGACAGACAGACAGCAGTGGTCAGTGCGGCCGGTGGTTCAGTGGTTCAGTGGCGAGCGGTGCCAGAGGTTACGCCGCTCTGATAAAACGACGGCTTGATCCTCCTCCTTCAGCAAGTGACACAATCAGAACAGGAGTTTGTGTTTGATGAGCGGCGCCGGTGGACACGACGTCCCCCGCCGAGAGACTGATAGTTTGTCAATATCACATCATTCACGGTGACACCCCTCAATCCGAGCAGCAGCAGCACTCAGAGCTGAAGAGGACAATAGACAGAGGACAAAAGCCAGATAAGAGCGAGGCAGGGACGGAGGGGTGGGGGGGGCCCAGCGCGTGTGGACGATAAACAGCGTCCACACAGATTTAAAAATCTGATGTTAGGGCTGGTATGTAGAGATTATCTGACCAGATGGTGAACGGTTTACTGACACGTGGAAGAAATTCACGTCTTGGTCAGCAACTGGCGGCACGTGGGCCAAAACTGGCCCACCAGCTTCACTTTCGGGTCATGGGCAATATTTCTTAAAGTCAAACGACCATTTTCAGATGAAATATTGTCCTGACGTGTACTCATCATATTCTACTGACTGAAGAAAACATTGTTGTTTCTCACAGATCTGCACAAATATCATCACTTTAAATATAGATGTTGCAATTGCATTTTCAGTCAAAAGTGATCGCAATTAGATGTTTATTCAGAATGGTTCAGGCCGAGCATCCGGCCCTGCAGATGATTTCAAAACTCTAATGTTTATTCAGAAAAAAACACACCTGTGAACTTGTGAAGCTGTTCACGACACATTTATGCGGAGTCACTGTGTCACAAATATTGTTGTCCCCAAAAAGAAGAAACAAACAACCCAAACATGACATGCTAAAATGCTTTTGCTGAGTTTTGTGAACATTTTTATACAGTCTGTGCATAGTGAAGCATGTAATATATATGATTTTCATCTGTCCGATATCCGATCCAGTGATTTGACCAGTATCGATACCGATACCGATTCCCATCCCTAATGATACAAGCTATTATCAATAGCATTTTGCCTAATTTAACAACATCAAACCTCAAATCACCTTCAACATCTATAAGCTATGTTTACGTTTACAATTCTGAATTTGCAACGAGAGTTCCTGTGAAAAGTGTGGTTGTACATCTTGATTTGATCCTTTTGAGATTAAAATATTAAAAATCGAGGCCTGGCATATTTTTTATAAAATCCTCCAGATGTGGATCATCTAGCACTGGCTCTCAAACCAAAGGAGTCATAAAGTCACATATGCTGACAGTGATTTACAGCCTTGTGCCCTTGGTTCAGTCTGAATGTCAACGACGCTAACAGCGGCTAATATTGGAGATGGTTCGCTCTGCACCTGAGCCTATGTTCATGAAACGTGGCAGTAAAATGACAAACAGCCAGTCTATGAATTATTCATGGCTTCCATACATTGTGAACACGTACGAAATAATAAATTAAAGGTACAATATTGTAGGTAATCGTGTTTATTGTCCCTAAGAAAACCCAATTTGCAAAGGAAAAAAGGGACACAATGGCAAATCAACAAAAAAAAAAATATAAATAAATCCTTGTTAATGTGGCATTATACTGCAGCCGCGCTGTATATATGGAAATCTTACTCCAGTAAAAGAAGAATATGTCACATACACTGTGGGCGACACATTAAATCAGTCTCTTTGGCTGCTGTTTAAAGTTGCATGGCTTTGTTAAATCACGATAATTGCAGCTTCTGTAATCAACCAAACGGCAAACAAACAAAAACAAACTTGTGAGTGAAGCGCGACAGAATACTGAGCAGAAATAAAGCAGCGCTGCAAGTTTGCTCTCTGAAAACTCTCTGTGTGTATTTACTCATGCTCGTCCATACAAACAAATGAGACCAGTGCAAAAATGTTCTTATACTCACACAAGTGTCACAGCTGTACAGGAGTTTTTGTCCCAATTTGTCTTTTTCTTTCTTGAAAACAAGACTTTTTGTGTCCTTGGAGACAAAGGTCCTTTGTTTTTCCTTTGTTCGTCAAAATAAAGTAAAAACATGACGATGACACTAAATAAAGAAGAATATTGATTAAAAATTGATCATTTTAGGTAGATATGAGCATGCGCACAGTTCCAGAATGTCGTTGCCAGTTTCACTTCCAGTAAAAGCCACTATTTTTAAATCCGTAGTTGTTTGTTTGATATGTATTCGTGTGCGTTCAGGTAATACAGGACATGATACTGTGTAATAGGAGATGTTTTTTTCACCAAAAAACAAGTGGTGTCAAACCTAAAAAAACAAAAAACAACAACAAATACTCTCTCCCTGCTCCCTGCTCCCTGGAACATGAATTATGTATTATGACATCAATTTTTCATGCTATTTATACAATGTAAATAAATATGTTATGCTCATACTGTGAAGACATGAAATATGAACAGTGTTAAAGGATTAACCTCAACTATTGGTTTCATGAACCTATAGTTTTGTAGTTTTGTACGTTTCTGCTTGAAATTTTGCCTGGAGAAAAAGTAATTAGACTCTTTTAACCCAGTCATATTGTTTGGGTCAAATTTGACCTATTTTGACATTTGGCCGCCATTGAAATACTGAAAATGACATGGGTTAGGGTTAAGCTTGTTTGTTTGTTTATTTTAACTTCATTTTCTATTTATTTATCCACTTTTGATATTGATAGATTAGTTTAGCATCACAAATATGCTTTTATTGTGAAGGACACCATCATTCCATATCCAAATCTAAAACATTTGTCGTGATATTTCACAGAATTTCAAAGTAAAAGTGTTGGTGTTGGTACGGAATGACATTAAAAACACATTTATGATGCAAAATTTGTTTATTAACCAAACAAAACATGCATCATTATAAGTTTGAGACCTCTGCATTAATCTTATGGGGGTTCTTGCTCAATTTGTAGGGCTTTTAATTTCTGTTTTTGTCGTGGTTAAATTCAAAAAGAGAGTATTACAATAATGATATAATTCCCTTATGGACATCAGTTTTAGGCTTTTAATAAACACAGTAGGAAGTAGGAGTAGGAAAAAAAATTCTGACAAATGCATTGACATTCTCTTTGAATGTTATTATTATTATTACTATTATTTTATATTTCCCAGGAAACCAGTAATAGGTTGAGAGTAGATTCCCGGAATCTTGCATTAAGATAAGTGCTCTGCTCTCCGTGTTTGGACTCAATTTTATTTTGACACGATGACAGCCAAGCGCGACTCATGTGTCTTCTAATGACGGCGGCAATCTGTAGGATCTTCGGGGCCTGGTGGAGCGTCATTCGCTTATGGAAAATTGATTGATTGGAGCGTGCGGTTGGTGAATCACCAAGTGCAAGTTTGATTGAACTGTGAGTGATGGCAGAGGAGACGCCTGCAGCACCTCGCTGGGTCAGCTGTCTTCTCGTCCCAGCAGCTGCACGTTTGGAGGTTTTAAAAATAAAACACTGGAACTGGCACTCGTCGGGGTAAAAATATCTCAAACTGTCACTTTGTTAGTCCTCACACTGGGCAAATGTTAATGTAATTTACCGCCGTCAAATCCTCCGGAACCAATTATGTCCGCCCATTTTCCCCCGCGAACAAAATGGAGCGATCGCGAAAGATTGACAAGATGTTATTAACTTTCAATGTGATCGGTGCTAATTTATAGGGAGAAAGCTCGAGATAAACGCCGGGCTTAGAGGGAAATTTGCTCCTAAATGGCCTCTGATTTTAATGTTAATGGGGTTAGTTCACCCTCCATAAATGCAAATTCACCCATTATTTACTCACCACTGTTGATGGAGGCCTGCGTGACACCTTTTGGAGTTTTCACGTAAACTGTGACCCGTTCGTGAATGCCAAGTTCCAAATCCTTTACAGTAGAAATTTAGGTTAAAAAAAAATGCTATTCTAATTTAAATGTTGGGACTTTGCTCAAGTTTAATTCATTTTTTTTAGTCTACACATTCATTTAAGGCTTCCTACCTCAGGAAGAGCTTGGGCCTGAAACATCTCCTGCTCAAAAGTGAAGGTTGTTTTTTTTTTCTGAGAGCAACTAGTTGTCTCGGTGTTTCACCTTTTGGTGTTCGTGTCCAGCATCTTGTGTTAACTGAGGTTTGATGTCCGTGTCTATGGCGGTCGGCTTCTGCATTGGCTCCCCGTTAAGTTCCGGATCATCTCCAAGCTTCTCCTCCTCTGCGACAAGTCTCTCCATTCCCTCGCTCCACATTATCTTTCTGACCTCCTCCATGTTCAACGTCCCTCCTGGAACCTGGAACCTGGAACCTGTGGCCTGCTGACCTCGGTCTCCTCTCCATCCCCTGCACCTGCAGGCAGAACTTTGACAACAGGCTTCTCCAACCGTCTGTGACTCACTCCCTCTGGCTCTTCGCCAGGCACCAACTCTGGACTCTTTTAAATTTATGTTGAAGCGACACTTGTTCCTACAGATTTATTTTGCAGAGTTGTTGACATTGTGGAGATCAGATGGAAGAGAGTTCCCGATTCCACATTGAAAGTTCTGTTCCCAAAAGAGCGGAGATGGGTGTGAGGGACTGAGAGCAGAAGATCCATGGCTGAGGATCACAGCATCTGGGACTGTCTGACAGGTCGTGAGGAGCCAGGGCGTTAATGGTAGGTGAGGAGAAGGAATTTATCGGCGATGCGTGACTTGACCGGGAGCCAGAGGCGATGGATGAGGGTGTGTGGGGCGGAGGGAACAGGTGAGAAGTCTGGCGGCGGAGTTCGTGATGTATTGGAGCCTGTTCAGGACTTTGTTGGAGTAGTCCAGATGGGTGGTGATAAAGGTGTGGATGAGAGTCGGAGAGAGCGATGACCAGAGTCTGGAGATGTTTTTCAAGTGGACAAATGCAGATCTGGGTTTTCTCGCCAGGAGCAAATGAAAGCATCCATTGCATTTCTTGCCGTTTGGACATGAGAGCATTTGTGCACGATAATGTGTCTTCTGGCAAGGAGGATGAAGTGGACATTTAGGCCAAAGATGTGTTATAAATGACTCACTCATTGTCTAATTTGAGTGCTGGGACTTTAGGACACTTGGATGGCACCACAGGAGCAGTATTTGTTGTTGTTTTTTTTTTTTTCAATAGTTTAGTGTTTGGCTGCAAACCTGAGGAGTTTGGAATTTTCCCCTTTTATTGTTGATGTGTTGATGCTGGTTATGGAGGCCATCAAGGACATTTAATATAGCGTTGCATGTTTTCGTGGATGTACATTTCTTTTTTTTGTGCCTTCTCCCTCAGTGTTATTTTATCTGGCTTTCAACATCGAAGCGAGCCATCGCAGAATAAGTGAGCTATTGTGCTGCCGTTCTCCTCGTCTGTCTTGTCAAGTCAAGCTCATAAAAAACAACAACTTTGGAATAGTTTTCCAAAGCTGAGCTGACAGAGAATTTACCACAGTCCTGCAAGGACCGGGCAGGAAGGACAGAGACAGAGAAGCAGAGACAGGAGGAGAATTTTACTTGGCGAGCAGTAATTCTGTGCGATGCAGTTGCCCCCAAGTCACCTCTTAGCTTTAGGTTTCCAGATGGACCTGGATCAGGGGAAACAGAGATGCTTTGCTGATGTGTTGCAGGCGCAGAGAAGCAGCAGAGGCACAAATTGGATGAGTGAGGACTCCATGGGGGGGCGTACAGCCTCCAACTGTTGCCGCTCAGAGAACGGGAAAGACTTCTGACCCGGCAGCTTTCTCTAATGACAACTCTCTGTGCAGAGCCATGCGGCTGATAGAGCTGCATGTGTTCAGACCTAATCCTCATCGCTGTGGCAATGGGAGTAGTGAATAAATTAGACGCCTCGTTTTAATGTTCAAATCTCATCATCCTCTGTGTTTATTTAAAATGTTTATACCGTCAGCTGTTGCTGCAACATTATAACCGACTTTGAACAACCGACCGGGGACCAGGACGCTCTCTCGCTGACGATACGGCTGCCAGCGGCGACAGAAGAAAGACAACAACAGTTATTAGCCACTTAACAAAAGGCTCAGCAAATATTTAGTACTTATTCTTGCCAGAAACAGCCTTTTCTGGCTGGGAACTCAAGCTTATAAATCACTCTCTCTCCCTGCACCAAAGTCCGTAAAGAAAACCTGTGATTTTACATCACAGCACACGGGAGCTGTCCATCAACTGCTGCCTACATCACTAACTTCAAATGTCTTATTTTGTGATTTCGGGGTTTGAAATCCTTTGTTTTTATTCGTCTTAATTGCATAAACTTATCAAATGAAGCATCAGTAGACGATGGCTGATGAAACTGATTTTCTCAATGGACTTGGAGTGTGAAGTTGTGCAAAGTTTAATTTCTAATCAGAAAATGCCGTCTAATGATAATATAAAGCAGCGAATACATACAAATACTGCAGACTCTTGCCTGGAGGTTCAAATCAGTTTCTCTTGTGTCCCTGCTGGCAATCGCTGTTTATGTGTGAGGCGCACAGAGCAGTTAGCGGCATGTAAAACACCGAGTGTTAGAAGCACACAGAATCTGAAATATCCCTTTAATGGCACGTAACTGTGGCACTTTCCATGTATGTGCTCGCAATCTGCCGCGCAGAATCTCACGCTTGTCATCCTCGACTCTCCGCTTTGCACAGTCGGTTTGATGTACTCTGGCATTATAAAATCTTTCAGCGTCAGCTGGAGAGAAAGAGAGTGCCGCTGTCGCATTGATTTACTCCCATCAGAAATGGCAAAGCAAGTGAGTTTGTGTGTGTGGAAGGGAGCGGGCGGAGGGAGGGGGAGGAGGAGGGGGTTTGGGGGGGAGAAAAAGTCAAACAATAACCTGTCAGACTCCCAAGAATACCCTCACACACTGATACACACTGAGACGAGCCAAGCAAAACGAGAGAGAGCCATTAAGGAAGCCTGGACGAGTAAAATGATGCCCCGGATGATGGGTGATGTGCTGTGTTCATCAGCGGCGGCGGAACGAGTGAGCCGGTTCGAGGGGAACCAGAGATCTGATGAGCAGCAGAGAGGGGTGGAGACGTGGAGCCACTGACGGACAGTGCACATTTGATTATGAACACAGCAGATGAGTGCGCGCTGGCACAACATATCCATCCACACCGTTAATTACATCCCTCGGAAACAAAAGACCTTTGTTTTTGTGCCCTATCTCGTCGGCTGCATCTGTGGCTGGAGAGCAGCTCGACAAACGTCTGCAGAACACAATTGTTCCGCGCGTGTCGTCCGAATGTGGTGATGTTGTTCTGCCAAATTCCCGATCAGAAAATAAAGAGCGGGTATACTGTTTACGTTATTGCACCTCCCTCCTTTGCCACGATGCACAGGACTCGGACGACCAGTTTCTGTTGGACGGTAATGAGTGACAGACAGACGGAGGAGGACAGTCTTCATTTATGGACTGCGGCGACCTTGGAGAACAAAGGAGTCGCTGAGGGGCTGAGGTTGGGCCTGATTGGACCACGCGCAAATCAAAAGAATTAAATTGACATTGTCACTTTAATTGAAGTTATGATGACGTGCATAGACTTGTAATCCAAATAATCACGGTGATAGAGCGTCTTAAGTTCCTGTTCTTCTGTATCGTAGGAAGTCGGGCTGCTCGAGCATGATATTTTGGGTCAAAATTGAAATCACTTATTTCAAACTATTCTGGACGGTAGGAACAAGGTTGCGGATACAAGCTGCTGAAATGGGTTTCCTCTGGGGAGGAGCCCAGAGTAGAGCCGGATGAGGTGGTTCGGACATCTGGTTAGGATGCCTCCTGGACGCACCTCCCTGGCGAGGTGTTCTGGGCATGTCCCACTGGGAGGAGACCCCAGGGAGGAGACCCAGGACTCGCTGGAGAGACGATGTCTCACGGCTGGGGAACACCGAGGGATTCCCGCTGGACGAAGTGGCCGGGGGAGAGAAAAGTGTGGTCTTCTCTGCTCAAGCTCCGATCCCCGAGACCTGACCTTGGATAAGTGGTAGAAGATGGACTCCTCAGCAAGGAAAAGTAGCCATGGGCTGTCCTAAAAGCTGCCAGAAGTCGCTCCATGACGTTGTTTATCCTAAATATGTTTAGAACAAGCTTTGCTAATGGCGTACAGTCGACAGATTCACAGCTAACCAATCAGAACGAGCGTTGTTGGTGCTGAAGGGTTGAGAGGGTTAGCTTCAGTTGGATGGTGTTTGTAAATCACGCTTCCCGTCCGGCGTGCAAAGATACGTACTTTTAGATACGTGCTTTCATGTCAGAGTTTTCAGAGTTGTCTCTAATAACAAGACGTCAGACACCTTTACAACATTAAAAGCCTTATTTTCAGTATAAAAGCTCCCATTTTGTGATAATCTATTTCGATTATTTTGTTTTTGTAAGCGTTTCGATGAATTGCACAGCCCGAGTAAAAAGGTCAACAATATATCACCGAATCAATATTATGAACCCACCATAGTAAAAACAATAAAAGTGATTGTGTTCAGTCAAAGGTTTAAAAGACTTCAAACTTTTCACAGCTCTATAATAACAACAATAATAATAATAATACTAGCACCAGCACCGGCAGGATTTATGTTAGTGTTCGTGCCTCACAACATACAGTCAGTGCCAGTGTTCAGTGCTAATACAGGGAGCACTGTGTCCTCATGTAGCCCCGGTGCAGAGTAATGGTGTGGAGTTCATGGTGATGGATGGGTGCGAGTTTAACGTGGGAGTCTGCATTACTGTGTAACGTGTGGGCTCGTGTCTCACCGTTTCCCTAAATTCAGCCGAGTGGTTTGAAGCAGTGTTTCCCAAACTTTCTGTATGGGGGGGGGGGGCACTTTTTAAAGACGGCAAATCGCAATATAGATCTTCAAGAGAGCAAATTTGTGCATAATTCACAACCATATCCATGTTTTTAAAAGGTAAATTTAATTAAAACGTAGTTCATGCACCTTATTTATCATGTATATGCATAATTTTAAGTAAAAAGTTTGGGAAAACTATTTAAATTTGTCTGGGGAGCCCAAAAAAAATCACCCACGACCCATCTGTGGGTCCCCACCCAGTGTTTGGGAACCATAACATAATGTGGTTCTTGCTAAATTGTATTCATTTGTAAAACTCCGTGTTTATCTCGTGTGTTATTTATCTTTTTCCCCTTGCCTTTTACCAGAACATTGCTGGACTCCCCTGATATTTGCACTCGGTGCCGTTCCCAAAAACCTCGTGCCTTCCGCCTGTTATTGATATCATTTTTCATTATCGATCCGCGCGCTACAGTTACACTGAAAAATGATCGCCGCCAGATACTCGCGCTGAGGCCAGTAGTAGCAGCTAAATATATCCGCGGTTGTCAAAGAGCTAAACGCGACAAAATGGGGGCAAAATTCCTTTATCTGTGTTCATTTAAGCTGCAGCTGATATGACACATGCAACATGAAAGATCTTGTCTCGCACGATAAACGTACACACGTTTTCTGTGCTGTATTTATTCTCGTTGAACTTGTTTTTTGCGTCTAAAAGCGCCTCAGATCTTCAGAGCGCCTGATTTTTGATAGACGACGTCTCTTTAAGCCGCAAAAGCTCTTAAAACACTTTAAAAATGACACAGAACGTACTTATTTAACACCCACCACTCACCGAGCATCATATTCCATTCAAACTTAAATAAACATTACTCATCTTTCCACAAATGTGAATCAGGTCACCCCCCCAGTTATTGTATATTTAAAGGTATTTACAAGGTAAATATTGGAGAGAAATAGCTTTGAAAGCTATAATATATGAGGCAAAATAGCTCTCGTGTCTTGACGGTGTTTTGACAGATGCAGATGTTTCTTTTTGCTAAATGACATGTAATGTAATGTAAAGATTGAAAAAAAACAACCTGTAGCACTTTAATTTAAAATAAAACAATTACGAGCTCTCGACTCAAAGTGAACTGAAAGAAAACGCTCAATGAATCCATTGATCCGAAAGTCCTCCATCACACACGTACATATTTCTATATTTAAAGACATTAACGGTCTTAATTGATCTTTAAGTTCTTCCCGATGTTTCCATGACGGAAATGAAGGAATAATAATAATAATGAAATGCATCTTTATATGCAACATAAATATAAATAGTGACGTTTTAAAAGTAGAAATGTTTTAGTTCGCTGTGACATGTAACGCTCGCTCGTACATGTCCTTTCCTGTTTCACAATAAAAGTCTGGCTGTGTTTTCACAAGTTAAAACAGAACTTTTGCAAGTATTGTCACTTGTGCACCTTTTTTCGTCCAGTTTCGAGGTACATATTTGTACGCCGCCACCATAAACGTCCATCCATTGTCTACGTCTTTATCCTCACTCCTCTTTATCATTTCCTCTTTCCTCACTTCCTCCGACAACTGATTTCTCTGTTTTTCCGCTAACAGACAGTAGGGGGCAGTGGAGACAGCCCGCAATCTCCTCGCAACGAGACATTAGACCACTGCAATGCCTCTGAAGCTGTTAAATTAGGGTAAAAATCCTGCATCGTTCCACTTTAAATGCTAAGTTAATGTGAAGGTGAACTGTTTTGGTCTGAATTTGCAGTGGTTTTGTAAAGCGCTCCACACATTCTGAGCGTCGCCTCGACACACGTGAGGTCCACTCTTGTTGTTTCTCATCTTCGCTCCGATTCTGTCCTCACAGCTGATGATATCACAACATGAGGTGACCCGTGATGGCCGGGTACATCTCGTTTGTGGTACACGAAGGGCGATACACCCTTGACCCTTGAGGCTGCTGGTTTTCTGGGATCGTAGCAGTCGTGAAAAACATTCAAATAAGCTGTGTGTGTGTGTGTGTGTGTGTGTGTGTGTTGCTCCTCACATAAAGAGCTGTGTAAAGTTATGGTTGCGTGGATTTATATCAACCGGCTACAGCCACACTTCCATTTCCCGAAAGATCATCAGGACTTCATTACCCAGCTGTCACTCTGCTGAGACAGCATCAGTAGTCTCACCACACACACACACACACACATACTCCATCGCTGTGCCCTTCATACTGCGCCTTGATCGCTAATGTGATGTATTTGACTTTTTTTGGGGGGAGGTATTAGCCGTGTATCAGTGGAAGCAGAGGTCGTTCATTACCGGTCTGACAGAAGAGAGTCGGGTGGCATGAAGCCCAGCAAACGCACATCACACCGCGATCAGCCCGTCACGTCCTTGGTCCGCTGCTTTGAGTGGGGAGGGAAGATGTGAGGAGATCCAGAGGGACGGAGGCGAGGAGGAAGAGGAGGAGGGTGCCGAAAATGAAGGAGAGTGATCTGAATAGGAAAGGAAGCGAGGTGAAGAGGGAGGGAAGGAGCAGAGATAGGGGAGACGAAACAGAGAGCGCATGACTGATGAAGGCTGGAATGAAGAGAGATGGCGGAGAAGGGAGAAGAGAAGACGGGAGGGGAGTGACGGGAGAGCGCGGGCGCGACAACGATGAGTTATGATAACGCCGCGCACGTTCGATAAATAAACACATCAATAAAAGTGAAACTGTCTTTAGCCGGCGCGCCGACGCGGCACTGCAGTAACGCGGCTCCTGATTAGTGTCTGTGGAGACACACACACACACACACCCACTCTGAATAATGTCATGTTTTGCATTTAAAAAGAAGACGGGGCGTGTTTTACTAGTGGAAATGGGAAACGTCGAGTGGAAGTGGAAATCAGTGACAACACAGAGAAAGGGAAAGATGTGGAAACTCCCACTGGGAAGTAATTAGCATGCAGAGTTTTGAGTGTTGACACCGTTGGCTGAGCTCTCAGATCTCTCATTTGCCGTCTTGGGAAAACATTTTCAGTGCTGGTTTGGATTTTCCTTTTCATTTCAAATTGAAAGAGTCTCTGGTCTTGTGTGTGCTGAGGGAGAAAAGAGAGCGTCTGGAAGTGGCAGCACATGAGCGCCAATGAGACACACCAGAGTTTTCCCAGAATTCTCCACGTTGCACTCGTCAGACGCAGACAATTCAACATCATTACCGTCACCGTTGTGTTTCTTGTTTGTCATAAAACAAAAAAATAACAAAAAATAACGTGCGTTCTCTGACGACTTTTTGACATGTTTCGACTTCTTTAATCATAAATCACTCTCTCAGCGCGCACGTGGGACGTTGATATAAAAGGTTCTGATATACTTTTTAAAAAAGTTATAGAACTATATGCATTTATTTAAGTTAAGGAGGAAAAATAAAGTTAGTTTTCTTAACTTTATCTCTGTCAAAGTAGTTTCTACCTTGTCTTTGGTGTCGCTAACTTTTCACATCTTCTTCGGTGCATTCATCCATTTATGACATTTTTTTGGTAAATAAAGGAAAAAATAGCAAAAAATGAACAATAAATCTTTAATCTGAGTCATTTTAAAAGTGCCTTTCACCTTATACAATGTTCCTGTTGTTTTTTATACTCACCGTGAACATACGGCGATGCTGCGTTAGTCGTTAACTTTTATGCAGCGTTTTATAATTTTACGGCTTTGCAGTTTATGTTTATTTTAACCGTTAATGTCATGTCCACACACACACACACAGGTTTGTGCAGCTATTCCTCTAAAGACTCTGCATTGACTTCCATTAATTTGTCGAAACAAAACTTTAACCTAATAGCTCTAAACTTATCCTGTTCCTGAAAATAAGGTTTAAACCCCTCAAAAATGACCGGAAAGCCAGGAAAACAATAGGTTTCTTGCACAGATCAGGTCCTAATTATATGTTAATTAATACTTTTCTGTACTCCCATACATTTATGTACATTATGTCATAGTTAAGGAATGCATGTTTTACACTTTACATTGATGGTCACATGGATCATTAATACATGTAAAGTATCCTTAAGTAATGATTAATTCAGTGCCATTAAACATACATGGTGTCACTTAAGGGAAACAAATTTAAGGCATTTACAGTTACCTAATGACGTTTTATAGACCCTTAAGTCATAAGATATGACTTAATAACTTCAGTAACATGAATAAATAGTCAGTTAAACATTAATTAACTGTTATTAAGTGGGTTAGTGATGTTAATTAATGTACCCTGTTATCACAGACTGATTGATCAACAGGGACATGTCGCGTACACCGGCTTTAATTATGACAGAGACGTCTTCTTCCTCCTCCTCATTTAACCGCGAGAGCGTTCATTAAAACGTCCTTGAGCGCCGGCCCTGTCGCCGCGCCTCGACGCAGCGGCGGAGGCTTGACGGCGACACCTTCACTGACCTGAGGAACGGCAGCTGTGACAGAGCGCCGACGTGGCTGTCACTCGTCCTGACCGATGACGGACGCGCAGCCTCTTCCTGCCAGCAAACATCTGGGAAAGCAAAGAGGCCGGCGCTCGCGTTGACAGCGAGGGGGAGGATGAAAGCGGAGGAGGAGGAGGAGGAGAGAGGAGGACAGGATGCCCGGTTTCTTCCTTTATTTTCGTGTCCAGCTGTGATTGCTACACACATTTCTTTGCTTGCACTTTGATTAAATAAATGCCGGACACCAGAGGAAAGCACAGATTTAATCAGTGACACTAAAAACAAAACATAAAAAAACCGAAAAAAAAAAACTGGCGTTGCTCCTTTAAAGACACATCAGTGAGTCAGCATATACGCACTAACGCTGCTTTTCAGCTGACTCGTCAAAATGTAATGGAGCCATCACTGATACTGAACCAGTAATTACATGTCACCATGACGCAGCGCTGCTTTACAGATACAGTCACAGTCGGTGTTTATTTACTGTACATTTGAGTCATTTAATTAAAACAGAGACATCACAGCGATTGATGAGCCAATATTATTCCTTAATATCGCAAAAATGATTTCTCTGTTATGACTGTTGTTGCTTTTAGTTTCCTGTTTTATTTTGTAGCACTTCCTGCAAAAGCGCGTGAACCCTGTTTAGTTTTACTTCCTGTCCCTCTGATTGCCTGCCCCGCCCTAATGCGTTTCACCTGTGTGCAATTAGCCACACCTCCCTACATATGACGGAGCTCTGAACATCATGTGACTCTGTTTCTGTGAGCTGGTGCTGGATTTCAGAATTCACTTTAAATACCGCAGAGATTTTTTTATTTTCAGAGTTTTAGAGTGCGTAAACCGGCGTAGATGACATTTTTATTCCACACCTGCAGGGCACTGACGACTTCAACTTCCTAAATTTAACTTGACAGTGACAGTAAACTGAGGTATTGAAAATATTGTCCCTCCCCTCAAGCCCCTCCTCGACAAGTCAAAAGAGTAACAGCATGTTGAAACTGAAGACACTGTAAAAAAAAACTGTTGTTGAAAAAAGACAAACATCAAGAAAAAATCTAAAGATTGAAATTGAAAAAAAACCATCAAAATACATAAAAATATCAAAATGAAATGAAACGATTGTGTTGTTTTATCTTTCAATTGAACATTTTTTCAGTGACAACATTTGTTTCAATGCCAATATTTATTTTCAAAACCTCAGTTTACTGTCATTGTTCTCGCGCCATACTTAAAGAGACGGACGACAAACATTCAACTCTGGAGTCTAACGGCTTAACATAGCGCTGTAAAGGGTAAGTGTCCCGTTAGCATAATGTTAGCATTAGCGACGGGCTGTGTAATGTGAATAATTGTGTTAATGTTGCTGTGCAGATTTGTGCGTGTCAGTGTTCCTCTGACTCTGTAAAATGTTCTCCCATTGGCCAGTTAGCCTGTTAGCCTGTTTCTGACTAACCTCCATCTTCATCTTTTATGATGAAAATGCTGTGTGGCGTATTTCCTTATTTATGCATTGTCTAGTACCACGGTTCTCAAACTGCGGTGCATGTACAACCAGTGGTACGCAAACCTCTTTTTTTGCCAATGATTTGGCTCGAAAACTTAAAAGTAGGTTGTAATGTAATGTTCCTTAAAACAGGGGAAAATTGGCCAAAATTTCAACAATCTTGTACTAAAGTTTACTTAAAATATTGTTTTCGCTTGTAATTGGTAATTAAAGCTTAGCTTTTAAGTGTTATTTCTTCATATAAGGACAACGGTTGAAAACCTTCTTTCCAAGATTATTTCCCTTTTTAGGGCAAAAATAAGTAGTAAGTAGAGCAATTTCCCAGAAACTCTTCTTTTTTGTATTTTCTTGAAAATCAATTTTTAAAGCAAAGTCTTCTAAGCCTCCCAAAACGGCAATTCCATGTGGATAAAAAGCCAATTCAATCCAAAACTTTAGCAGGTTCTCTTAAACTGGTGTTACCGTGTTCTGGTCCTCTGGTTCTTTTGTCGGTTCATTTTTCCCGTTTGTTCACACGAGTTCTGCTTTGGGACATAAATACTTTATTAAGCACAGACTGTTAAAAAAAACCAGGAACATGAAAAATCATTTAAAACAACATTTTAATGAGTCATGTTTTGGTCTTTTTATTAAATAATTTGCATCAAAATGTGGTTTTAGGACATTTGTTGTTTAATATTTGAGCTTTTTTGTTGCATATTATCCAAAACTGTGTTATTATAAATTCACCACACAGTAAAGTAATAACTGAGAGAGTGTCAGGATCTTATCGTTAGTCGGGGACCAGCAGCCTATTTTTTGCCCCCAGGCTTCCTCGCAGCCTCACCAGGTCAGGTTTGCTGATGTAAGACCCTTAATAAAAACCCTAGTCAGTTAATAATGGCATCCAAGTTAGACACACATCATTATCTCGGCCATTTTTATCCTGTAATGATGGACAAGACCGAGCTCGAATTTAGTCTCGTTAAAAATAAATTGTGGACACACGAAGTACGTGTGGTTTCGCTGATGAAAATAACCGTTTTACAACCCAACGTTTTGCAGTGTTTTGCAGTGTTTCTTGTGCAGTGCTGCGTGTGTGGGTTAAAGCTGGGCTCTGTAATTTGTTCCCTTCACCTTCTGATACCCATCGATGCGTAAAGTCGTCCGTGCTCTCGCAGCATTTGATCAGAGTCTTTAGAACACGTCTTCGAGGCGTAAACTGCTGACGCAGACATGACAGGCGAAAAAGTTAGCTCATCAACGAGCGCAGCCAAGGGCATTGTGAGTACAATGCACAGGGCTGCATGTTGCAACCCCCTAATTGAATGGAGTCTAGTGGACTATTAGGAGTGAAAACAACCTTCGTCAAAGGCCCTTTTCAGACTCGGTGCTTACATTAGGTGTCTCTCCTGATCACATGAGATCTGATACGAAGTTTCACTTTTTTTTTAACGACTTTAACTATACACATGTGACTGATGTCAATGTATTTGTAGACGTTGTGTGTTGTGTGTGTTTGACAGAAAGAGAGGAAAAAAAATGAAATGAAACAAAGCCCTACTCACGCTGCTGTAACATGAAATACGACTCAAATGAATGCAAACATAAGTCAACAATTTATAGTTTTGGATGGTTTATTTGACAGGGACAATGTAGCGTAACATTGTACAACTCCTGCCTGCTGTAAACAGGCTGTCGTATTTAAAGCCTCGGATAGTTGTCAGTTCCTGTCCTGTGTTAAGCCTTTGTAAATAACAGCGATCATGAATCTCCACCCAGAATGTTGGCTCGCATTTCCAGACTTACAGATCTCAGCTTTATTAAGTGGTTTGAGATCAAAGTGATGTTCACCGAGTGCAACGGTTGAGTTTGATACTGTACAGTACATATATTTTTGCATTTTCATCAACTTGCCCCAACCATTCCATTCTGAAATGGCGTCCCTTCCCCTTGAGGTACCGGAGCAAAATGGTACAGTCCAGTCAGCTCAGTTAGAAAAAGGTCACTCCCTTTCGACCCAGGACTTTACCGTTCCACACCGAACCGTGATGGAAACGCAGCATATGAGTCCTCCATCAGCAGCTCAGTGTCTCTTGGCTTTTTAACATTTTCCAAGTGTCACTTGTGGTGATTATCACTTCAGAATTCGCCCACATCTCAGGTGTCTCTCGCTTCAGGTTCCTCTGCATGATAATCACACCTTTAACTCCAGTCTATCATAATCAATAACCACTCTTAACACTTTATAACGCTGAGGTTTTCAGATGAAGTGGTTTCCTCTCCTCTCTTTTTTTTTTTTTTTACATATCTTTGATAAATAACGAAGTGAGATTCTCCTGAGCAATTTTCCGCAAGTTTTCACTGAGCATAATAACCACAGGGCATTTAGTTATAGACAGACATCAATGTGATGCAGTGGCAGACAGTGTTCCCAGACATGATCAATAATGGCCCTAAAAAGGGTGCTGAATAAAGGGTTGGACAGATATTGGAGCCATTTAAATCTGCTGGCATTTACAGTTAAATATATATTCCACAGCTATTCAGAAGTCCACTTACACGCCTTATCTGTGGGCAATTTTTAAAATGTCATAGAATATCACTTAGGAATGATGGAACATACTTGGAAAATGAAATTTGATGGTAAAGACATCATCACATAAATAATCAAAATCATGAAAACAAATAGAATAGAATAGAAATACTTTAAGGGGGGAAAAACAATCAAATACAAATGTTTAAATCAATTGCAAAACAATCTAGGTGTAGGGCATATATGTGGGGTTAAAATTAACGAGCAAACACTTTTAGTTGGAACTAATTGACTTTGACAGTAGAGCATTTTATAATGTCTTTCTGTATACAAACAATGAGGCAGAAGAGTCTGATAAATGAATGTACTGTAATTATTGAATTTTTAGTTCAGAAATTGACATGGGTCATTGAAAGTGCTTGAAATTTGTGCAGGAAAGAAGTGAAATTGATATTTACCTACTGTTTTACCTACTGTTTCATGCCCTGCATTGCTGGATGTATTGTCCACTGTCTTTTTCTCCGTTGTTGACGTAAGATTCCATGAGCGAGTAATTTTAAGCAAAGAGAGAGCAAATGAGGCAATGCCTGGGAAATGGAAGTTCCAAGATCTCTGTCTCACCAAAGACAATTAGAAAGACTGACTCTGACCAAGATCCCAAGGACAATCACAAAGTTGTCTTCCCATCTTAATCACATTCAGTCCTTGAATTTGAATTGGTCCTGGAAAGTCCTTTTTATAGTCCTGGAATTTATGCTTTGAACAGTCGTCTTGAGTTAAGGAATTCAAAATGGTTGCCACACTCTCTGTGGCGGTGAGAAACGTACTCAAAATGTTGCGTTTGAGTTTGTGCTCGTGTCCATCGGTGCAGGGCTGCTACCAGGTCTCAACAACTCTCAGACCTGTTACGTTACACATTATGCAGTCAGAAAATGATATTTATATGAAAATATGGTGATGCAACATGTAATACCAAGGTTAATTCTGGCTGAGGTGACGATTTCCCGCTCTAGAAAAGTCAAACCTTTTGAAAACTTATGGAAACTCATATCTCCTCCTTCCCACCGTGTTTGAATTAAGGGGACGGTTATTACATGACATAACTCATGGAGTTAAATTCATCAGTCCCTCTGAGGATGGCCGAGCGTACACATGTGTATATTTTAATTAAGAACGTTTCATTTCAATATTTCAGCTTCAGCTGGATTCATGTCCCGGGACACAGTTGAAGCAAGTTAATAAATATGGCAATTAATTACGAAAGTAAAATATGGATAAGAATGGGAAAAACCTAGTAGTAATTATTAATATAATACTTTATTTCAAACATGCTAAGAAAGAAAGAAAGAAAGAAAGAAAGAAAGAAAGAAAGAAAAATAATATTGGAATTGTTTTTCCCTTTGCAAATATTGAACACAACAAAACCGAAGAACAAAACAGAGTCAAACAATAAACAAATAAAACACATGTCAGTGTGGACCGAGCGTTTCAGAGGTGGAGAGACTGCCTCAGGACATGTGTTGTATATGAAAAGACTGCGTCTGTCCGCGCTTATCTGATGAGACGAGCTCAGTAGCCACAGTTGAAATCCCCCAAAATGTGTTTATTTTTAAAAACCTGCGGTAGAAACTCAACTATCGACTATTTTTTTTTTTTCTTTTTTGGCCCAAAGCTGTAACTTTAAGAGTGTGAACCACCATGGACACTTCCACAACCAAAGTGTCCCGCACCAGAACACATCCACTCTTACGTAACTAAGATTCGTCAATAAATTCCAGATTAAAATCTGCTCCAATGAAGACATTTGGAGCAGGTGGCCGCAATAAAGGGGCATCGGTGCTCGTTTGATGGGACTGATGGGCGACGTTAGATCCAAAAGGCCCGAGCACATCTGGTTCTCCACTCTAAAAATGTGAAGCACCCACAATCCGCTGCTGTGATCACATAGCGGAACACACTCATTAATCCATCTGCTCACTTGTGATTAACAGATTATTGGAGAATTTTCATCTCCAGAGATTCGGAGTGCCTGAAATGTAAACTTCAACCATTTTTCATGGGTGTTTTTTTTTTCTCAAAGCTGGATTAGCAACTGAGCGAAGCGGGGAGCTGTGGTGTAGGCACGGATTCCCATGCGACCTTGAAAATCACAGATTCACTGTGTGGCAGTTCATATATTTGGGGGGAGGATTTTGGAAATGTGCACCACGAAAGCACATTATCGCCTGATTCGGTCGATGCCTTGAGGATAGATCCGACTTTATCACCTCAAATTTAAGGCCCTGATTTAGAGAGAGGCTCCCATATCAAAGTCAAGCTGTACTCTCCTAAATTAATTATGTGTAATCATATTACTAAACAGCAGACTGGAGGCCATGTAACAGTCCAGTGGAGGAATAGAGTGTTAAAAATGGCTTATTACCTAATAAAGTGACTCTGCAATCTCACTGAGCCATGTCTGCACCCTCATGTCATGATGTTGCATTGAAGACTGGTTTTTAAAAACTGAAAATATTCTTTAAGAGTTATTTTCAGCTTGGCTTTTATTAAAAATAAAATGTGTATAAATCATAGCAAAGGCAAACATTGACAGTAAACTGTTATTACTTGATAAAAAAAAAGAAAGTAATTTCCCCTGATCTCCTGAAATAGTGGCCCATGCGTCAGCAGACTTCTGTCAGTAATAAATATGTGGTCGATGAGTAAACCATAGAAGTTTATAGTGTTAAAAGATGACTCATCCATCGTTAATCTATACTTCACTTCACTTCAAGCTTATAGCTGGTGCCTGGCTATGGGGATGTGTGTATTTGTGTTGCTCGCGAGATGCTCCTGATAGCGACTCCGGGTCGGCGGGCCTCATCTCGCAAGGCTGGTGTTCCGCTAACAGACAGTAGGGGGCAGCGGAGACAGCCCCCAATCTCCCTGCAACAAGACAATTAACCATCACACTCTACCCGCGTCTACATGCATGTTAAACGCCCAAATGGAGTCGGACTAAGACGACAATTTGCTTTTCTCAATTTCATGTAAACACATTAGTCCGACTAAAATCGAGCTAATCTTAGTCGGACTAACAAACCTGGATAGTGTGTTTCATAGTCGGACTTGGCGTTCTGCACACGCACCAAAATGTCCTCCCTGGTCTTTGACCCGGAAGTAGAAGTGTTTTACTGTGACGTAAAAGTGAACAGGAAACTAAACTAAACTAGCTTATAGAGAGATACAGCGCCACCTACAGAGGCGGAGTCAGACATACTCCTCCTCCGCATGTACACTCGACTCGGACTCTGTAAGTTGTCCGATTGCCGGTCTTAGTCGGACTAGTCACTTGGTAATTTAGCACTTTATTGGTGCTGTGCGTCTTATGTGTACTTATTATTGTGTGTTTTGTGTTGGAATCTTTTCATACTGGTTTGTGGAGGAGCCACTGCTGATTCTGTTGCCTTGTGCAATGATGAATGTTTTCTATTCTTTTCTGATATAACACCTGTACAGGAAAATGCAGCAACAACAACACAAAGGTCAGAATATCCCTAATGAGGCCCTGTGACACTTCTGCGCTGCCAAAAGCTTCACAATTTCTTCACAATTTCGAAATGCGACGGCGGTCATGGTTGAGGGATTGTGTTATTTTGAATTAACGAGTTTCACCGTGTGTTTAACGTGTCGCAGCAGAACAGTTGGGAGGAGGTTTTAGGGTCAGTCGGTCTGGTTCTTTTTCCCGGAGCCCCAAAAGTCCTTTTAAACCCCTCCGAGGGAAGATGAGTAAAAAGAGTTACAAGTCACGTCCAACAAACTTTAACTTCCTCCCATAATCACATTCTCTGTCCAAGGTGCCCTGACAGTAAAACCAAACTATAGGCTGTAAGACCCTGTTTGCTCAAAGGACCTGTAGTGTCATTTTTTTAAAGGGAGTACTGTCTTTCTATTAAAGTTTGAGGAGTTGCTCTCTGTACCTCGATAAATCGATGTAATTGTGGTGTTTACAGGTGGAGCTGTTTGTAGAGCTGGAGCTCAAGTAAATAAAGATGAACAAGGAGGACAACAGTTGACATTTGGACCTGTGAGACAAAAAGAAAAAAAATATCATCATTGGAAAGTGGCTGAGGCGAAGAGAGAGCGAGAGTCTGAGCGATCAGTGTAAAGTCTTATCACTAAGCTTTTGTTGTCACACATAACAACAACGCTTTTCACCCGTGTGGTCAGATCATCCGTCTCAAACTTGTTCCCCATCACCACAGGTCAGAAAAAACCCATTCAATCCCAGGTTGTAAGAGTTTTCTTGACCAATGGCGATGCGTTTAATCGCCGTTCACTCTCCAGTCGAAAGACTCTGATTGGCAACACAAGACCTGAAGGTTAAGGGAACTGGATTTTTTTATCCATCTACTACGTTTCTTGAATTTGTTGCCCTTGACTTGTCTTGGGATTTGGTCGACCCTCCGTTTACAAGCCCAGTTCCTTTCCCGAGGAACCTTACTAGAACTAGGCCTAAGCCTCTGACCAAGGCACTGGCAGGAGCCCTCACAGATGTTTTAATGCTGGAAGAACCAGATTACCCAGAGAAAACACACAAACACAGAGAGAACTGGACCAGGGGACCTTTTTGCTGTGACACCGTGTAGTGGGGGAACACGCTAATAATTTGTATGCATACGCTACGAAATGCATTCAACGTCCAGCCATTTTTTAGTGTAGCAGTTAATGTTTGAATGAATGTTTGCAGCAAAGTTTGGTTTTTACAGCTTGATGCAGCGCCCAATGTTTTTCTAAGTGATTTAAAATAATTTACGTGTCGCTGAGTTTGAACAATAGGACCAAAGTAGACTTTTTTTCTTCTAGTACAGTGGTTCTCAAACTTTTTGTACCACCATTGTCCACCAGATTATTTAGTTTTATTACTGTTTTGTTTCATTTTCAACGCAGTCTGGTCAAAATTCCTCATCTCCCCTGCGATCACGACATAAAGTATTTCTGATTTTCCACCGGATTAAGCTTGCGTACCACTGGTGGTACATGTACCACAGTTTGAGAACCACGGTTTGAGACATGCACCACAAAGCAGATAATCATTGGCAGCAATAAAAGGTGTAAAAAGTGTCTGAGGCGTCATATATATATATATATATATATATATATATATATATATATGACAGAACTCACACAGGACTTTGCAGAAAATCAGACATCACAACAAAATCAGATGGAGATGAAATGAATCAGTCCCAGGTTTGAGAAAGAGAAAAAGAAATCGCAACAACTGCGAGCGAGACGTGCCAGATGACTCGTTCTGAGGCTAAGAAGGGAAATTAGTTCATCAACTACTTTAATCAGCTGTCACACTGGAGGACGACGAGAGCTTTGGAGCTGTCAGAACCCTGTTAGGCGATCCCTGCAGGTGGCGACTAATGACACAAACGCACACACACAGGTGTGTTGGAATGTACGACTTCAAAGACGCTCCGCTTAGAAATAACAGCCTGTCTCTTCTGAGATGTAATTAAAAATGATTATGATCGATTTTTTCTTTCTTTCTTTTTCTGTTGTTGAGAAGAAACGTCTCATTCGGAGGGAAAACGAGAGTTTTTTCCCCACGCCGCAGCCGGCAGTGCTTAATTGGTGACAAACAAATGCAGTTACAATCGCAGTGTTGATGAGGGTCCCACTCTAACAAGTTTGCTCGTGTTAATTCTGTTTGTGAAACTGTTGTTTCAGTAAATTAGGAATATTCTGCAAACCCAGTACGAGAGCGGCGACTAATGGCTCCTGAAAAAAGAGAATAAGATGATAAATAAGTGGAAAATAATTACAGAAAACCGAGTGCAATTTCAACAATATAATGCCTAAGTTTACCATTCAAACATGTGCATTACAACCTACAGATCACAGTGGAAGACACAAAACTGATTAGTCAGGTCAGGTATCGGGACCTGAAAAATATAGAATGTCACATTATGATTGGATTCAAATCATAATAATGTGAAACTTTCACAAATTCAATCTCGCGGGCCGGATTGGACCCTCTCTGGTGGGCCGTTTCTGGCCCACGGGTCATATGTTTGACACCAATTTTGCATGTCATTCCTCTTAAAAGCAGCGTGTTTCCGTATTTGGCAGATTAAAGTGGTGAGTGCAGGAAACTGTTGTCTCTGTTGAGGAGCTGGATCTGCTTGTGCTTGTGTCGTGTCAGTTTCCTGTTTTATTTTGTAGTTCTTCCTGGCGTGTGTGCACCGTGTTTAGTTTCGCCTCGTCCTGATGTGATTTGCCTGTGTTCCGTTCACTACAAATGACTTCCTCGTTTTTCTGGTAAACGTAAAAGGTTAAAAGTTATTTATATTACTATTATTACTGCACAAAAGCTGTATTTATTAATATATAATATTGAAATAATGACACAAAATGAATAACAATGACTCTTTATAAACAACATTGCTCAAAAAGCTGCACTTCTGCACTTTCTTCCTAGTTTGAGTCTCATCCAAACAACGTCAAAGTCGACACTGCACACACTGGTGTCCTCAGTAAGAGTTTTCAGGGCATTTAAGTAACACGTCTGTCTTTATTATATTGTTTCTTAAGTTTTACTTTCACAAAAATACTTTAGTTTAGTTCAGTTGTGCATTGAGGTCGTAAGTTCTGCTCACGTACTGAACCACTTGGCAGAAACAGGACTTCACACATCACCAAAAACAAACCAAAAAATCCATCCCTCCATCCGTCCTGCATCTGTACTGCCGCGCATCAGAGTGCCAACATCCACAAATTATCAACTATTTACACTTATCGTCTCCAGTTAACCTTAACCTTAAAATCTAAAAACACAGATATCCGCAGAGAAAACTCCTCTAGATACACAGCAAAATAACATGTTGACTCCGAGTTGAAAAGCTCTGGCTGTCGGCCAGTCAGCCTTCACTTGTCCACGTGTTACAATAACAAATATTATAATATTCAGTTATTGATTTGTGTTTCCTGCATTTTTTCATTTCTAGACCTTGCAGGCCACGTAAAAAACAAATTTGAAGAATAACATCGTACACTAACTTATCATAAATAAGCCATCAGGTGCAATCAAGCCAAAATTGTTGTCAGTGACTCCTCATCCTCAGAAAGTGGAAAGAAAGATACCAGTTATTCCAGATACCTGTCTGCATTGCCTCTTTGAAAAAAAAAAAAAAAAGCATCTTTTAATTTCATCAACAAAGCTGTGACTGCTCATTTGTAATTAGCCCTTTCATGGCCTTAGTGAAATCTCTCCATGTAAACCCGGGTGTTTGAAGTGCAGTGCATGCGTTTGATCAGATGTTCTAAATGTCTTAACTCGCCCTTGGGATTTCTTTAACTTCCCTCTCTCTCGGTATAAATAGCGGTGCCAGTTTGGCCGCCCTCCAAATACTTTGCTGTCTTAAAAGATGCAACAGTGCAGTTTTGGCAGCTGGCACAGAGGGAGAGTTATCGGAGACAACATTACACAAGACTTGAGAGGAGCAGCACACTCGGTTCCCCGTCGGAGACGTCCAACATCCAAAGTACACGTCTCTATCAAAAATGCAAAGCGTTTTCAAAGGGATTTTGATAGGAAGTTGGCTGGGTTTTATTTTTGCATACAAAAAAATGCAAAAAACAAACTGGCAGGACTACGAGGATTTTTATCTGGAACCAAAATATGATCAATGGGAAATGTTTACTTCTATAGTATATACTTATTTACATATATGGATAAATAGAAGAGAAATAACATAAAGGAAACTCCTTTTAAAATAAAAAATCTTGACCACTAAAAAGAAAATCCACAGTGTTGTTAATTTTTATGTTTTTTCCAGTCTTTCATGAAAACTCCCTTATTTCAGACACAAAAAATCGTGAATCATCACTACATTTTGTGTAGTTATACCTTTTTAAAGCGTGAACCAATGTACTGGACCAACTAGTGGTTAACACGTGTAACTGCAAGGGACAAAGAAGTTTGCGTATGAGGTCTTTAAGAAGACGTGATGCAGTGGGTGTGGTTCACGCAGTGCGAACCGTTCGTTTTCTGTCGTGGACATTTTTGGCCAGAAGCAGCAAATGTGTAACTTTATTAAAGACACCACTGAAAACTCAATTAAAGTAGTGGTCAGCAATTCTATTGGTTCAAATACTTCATGTGGCATAAATATGAAAAGTACAATATTTTGTTTATGGGAACGTTGCAGAATTGCAGAAAGAAAGCACATAAAAAATGTGTAAATAGAAAGAAATCTTATTGCAAAACAAAACGAAATTAAGCGAGAAATTGCATAGCAACTCAATATCTAATTTTTTTTTTATGTAACGTGTGGACAGTAGTGTCTCGTCAGACCATTATGATAAAAATGGAAATAGTCTTCCTATTTTCCTTGGGGAAATCAATCAGGAAGGATTAGATTAGATTAGACTATTGATCCCACACTGGGGAAATTCACCTGTTGCAGCAGTTAAAGGACAGACAATAGAAATAGAACAAAAACATAATAAATTAGAACAAAAATTGTAACGCAAAGTATAAAATAAGATGAACAAAAGTAGAAAGACAAGAATAATAAACCAATAGAAATTTCTATTTACATTCTTTGAATATGCAAGTATATGGGAAAAAGTAAATGGTTTTAATCACTATTCAGGGGAAAAAACTTTGATTGCATACCAAAGTCTTCGTCGTCATACTCTCCAGAACTTACTGGCCTCTAACTCGTTTTTGGTGGAAACCTGAAAAACTCCTCCAGCATGAAAATGTGACGGGTTCTTCTCTGTGACCTTCACCTCGTCCCATTCCAGGCGAAGCAGGAGAAAAGTGTCCTAATGGCTCATGGCTGCCAGAGTCACTTTCTACTCTCTTGCTTTTGTTTGAGTCAGTGAGCCGTCACACTGAGCTGCAGCGAGGGCGCGGAGGTGAGCGGGGAAAAAAAGGCTCAAGGGAGCCCTGCAGCACATTTGGAACAATCTGCTCCTCCTGATGCTTCCTTTTCAGGCTGATGGTGGCCTCAACAGCCCGGCCCGATCGTCCGAGCTGCTCTCTTGTCAATACTCTGACTCAAAAGTCACATTTTTCTCCATAGAAAACTCATTGTTTTGTAGTTGTTGCTGTTTATTTATAGAAAGGGCAATAACGGGCATGCCAGATTGTACCTGTTGGGTTCATGTAGACGAGGATTTTAATAAACAGGCAAATTCACTTTCAGTTTTACCCATTGATTGCACATAAAACATGAAAAGTCTTTAATTCAAAACTGTAAACACAAGAAACTGATGTTTCTCCGACTGACCAGAGAACGAGAAGAGAACGCTGGATTAGCAAAAGTGTCGTTGATGAATTTAAGTGAAAGTGTCAACACGGGGGCTTTTATTCTGAAAAAAAAAAACCCCGCTTAATATTGTATTGTTGTTTGACTTCCTGTCTGTGGCTCGTGCTAAAATCTGCTGAATTGAAGTGTTGTCGGTACACGGACTAGACTAAAGCTGCAGAACTTCCAAAAATGGAGCTAAAGTTTTGCGCTTGAAGCCGCTTTCACAAAGTAAACTCGCCCTGTACTTTTGTCTGAGCGCTAACTCATCACAACTCTGACTTTAAACCCTCTGTCTGTCAGATTTGCATTTTTGAAGTCATTTTCCTGCTCAAATCTTCTTCTCACTGTCGCCCGTGTGCTATTCTCTTCCTTCAATACCAACAAAAATCCTGCGAGATTCCGTGTCCAGCGGGAAGTGTGCAGAAACCTCGGCAACTGCACCAGCAGATTCCCCTGCAGAGAAGAGATCAGCGTTTTTTTTATGCATTAGCAACAAAAGTGACTTTGTTTTTACCTTTTTTCGTTTTTTGCTGTGGGGTTCAAGCAAAAGAACGTTTTTAAAATCAAGTCATGAAGATTTGAAAAGTGTGGGCCAGACTCTGCTTCCACCGGTGCCGAGCATCCGAGCGTGTAAAGAGGCTGCTCATGGAATTAGCCGCGCGCTGACGAGGACCTTATTTACCAAGCACTTCACAGCATCTGTGTGTTTCCAATGTTTGTGCGTTTATAGATTCAAAAGTTTGGCCCTCATCATTTCTAAAGTTCTCTCTCTCTCTCTCCTTTAATTCTCACACCGATGTGATACTATTTCCACCAACAGCCACGTAGTCAAATAAAGCATTTATGATCGCTGTAGTAAAGAAGAAGCGATAATGTCCTTGTTTCACATGACCATTGTGGTGCTATAACACCGGCTTATCTTCTGAATTACTATGGTAATCATATTCACAAGCTGGAGCGTGGTGAGCGCGTAGATTGCCATCAGGTATTATATTTTTTATAGTAAGAGCTCTGTAGTGGAAAGAAAATGATTTCAGGCCCATTTGACTCTCAAGTCTTTTATTGCCAATTCAAAGCTGCCTGTAAGCTGCGGAATGACTCAAAAACATTATTTTTATGTTTAATAAAATCACACGCGCCTTCTTATGTACTTCTAATTTATTTAATTCTTCTGGAGGAATCCTGTTATGAGCAATAATAATCGTAAATCGAAGAAATCATGTAAGAACAGTTTATTTTCCCCAAGTCAGTTTATGAATTATAATAATAATAATATAAATTCTCGGTGGCAGTGATGTGACGCCGCGAGGCGCTGCCACTGACAGCCGCACATATGTATGCAAAGCTTTTTAAGTGTGAAAGTGAAACGCAGTCGTGTTTGCGGTTTTGTTTAGGCGCACGCTGCACGTCCACAGGGCAGTGCGCTCAATTTTCACATCTGAGCTTTCAAATTCGAAACTGTGACTGTGGATAATATAAATATACACACACACATATATATATATATATATATATATATATATATATATATATATATATATATATATATATATATATATATATATATATATATAGACACAATAATAGTGATATTGAGGAAAAATAATGTCGTCTCTGCTCCTCAGGACCCAAAGTAAAGTAAAGTAAATGTTGTAATGTTATTTTTCTTTAGACTGTGTTTTCAATATATATATTATAAAGGATCATCTTTCACTGGAATAACATTTGTTTTTTGTAGAGCGGGAAGCATCAGAGCACACACAATAAATTGTGTATATATGTAAACATAAAAAGATAATAATTACACTGCAAAAAAACATCCAGTCACTCTTTAAAAAAAAGTAGAGAATAATATAAAAAATAAAAAAGTAATAAAGTTCAAGAGAAGGAAACAGAAACAATGAACATTGAGTCAGTAATATTACTTCAGACAATAAGAACATATTTTTATTCCCTTTTTTGCCATTTTCTCTATTTTATTGTGCAAAACAAGTCAAATACAATCAGATTTAAAGTAATCAAATAATATCCTGATGTTTCATCCTTAAAGCAACTCAACAAACACCAAAAAAAGCCCATTACACAACATTTCTTATAACCGTGAGCGATCTTCTCTGGGCCTTTTTTCTTCTTCCTAATCATGGGATTTTGGCTCCGTTGTCATGGCGATGACTCAGGTGTCACTGGTGATAACGCGCATAACGAACCCCGGTGTCAGGATTATTTCCCGTGGATCTTGAAATGTTAAAAACACTGATGGGGGAAATTGGTGGATCTTTGATGACACTACAGAAGCAGAATTGTCCTCTGTTCTGCATAATGACCACATTAATTCAGCTTAAATAAAATCCCTGTGTCTGATTAATGAGGACATTAATATTAACACCTTTATAATTTGTAATTTCAGTGCCGGGTGACGCAGAGCAACATTTTTCTGATTCTGGTCCAACTTGTCCCGGGATGTAAATTAGAGCCAGCCGTCCTCGCTCGCTCTCTTCTTTGGTTCCGCTCCAGATTTCTGGATCAACGTTCAGGGACATATTTTTCATATGCTTCTCAGACAGTTTTATTGCTCGTGTTTATCTTCAATCTCCCGACAGCTTCATTTGGCGTAATCCCCAAAAATTGTTCCGATTGGAAGGAAAAACAGCAGAGGAAAAAAAAAAAAAAAGTCTATTTGACAAGCATTTATCGCACAATATCGCTGCGTTACAGCCACAGGAGTCAAATTATGAAACAATCTCAATAATGAAGGGAAAACATCATTAAACGGCTTCAAGCAGATGTTCAGACACAACAAACGGAAACAAGCGGCAACCGCTCGTCAAGTCCCTCATGAGGATCTGAATTTTTCAGTTCAGAAGCGTCACCTGCAACGAGTCACAATTTTTGGTTCCCAGAACGTTCTGGGAACGTTCCCCGAAGGTTTCCCCCTAGGTTGTCCTGTGGTTGTTATGGAAAGTTTTCCAAACGTTCACCTGTGGTTGGACATCTGATTCCTAGAATGTTCCCAGATCGTTTTGGTTTCCAGAACGTTCCCTAATATTACTTTTCTACAACCTTCATACAACCTTTAGAGAACTTTTGGTTACCAGGACGTTCCCTAACGTTACTTTTCTACAACCTTTAGAGAACTTTTGGTTCCCAGGACGTTCCCTAACGTTACTTTTCTACAACCTTTAGAGAACTTTCGTTTCCAGAACGTTCCCTAACGTTACTTTTCTACAACCTTCATACAACCTTTAGAGAACTTTCGTTTCCAGAACATTCCCTAACGTTACTTTTCTACAACCTTTAGAGAACTTTTGGCTCCCAGGACGTTCCCTAATGTTACTTTTCTTCAACCTTCATACAACCTTCAGAGAACTTTTGGTTCCCAGGACGTTTCCAGAATGTTTCCTAACGTTACTTTTATACAACCTTTATAGAACATTAGTGACGGCATATACTGGAAAATAGACGATAAAACACGACACAGTGTACACTGATGTGTTGTTTTTTTCCAATAGAACCCAAACAGCTGTTTAGCCCCCCGCTGGCTATTTAATAAATTGTAACTTCCCGCTCCGTGTGACGTCATATTCATCACCCACCTATTTCTGCTGAACACTCCAAACACATGAACTCCACTTTGACTTTGTGTAGACTGTACACACTTACTACATCCATCCTGTAACACTACAGTTGGCGCGGCAGCACATTTGACAGTTGGAAGGGAATCGGGCTTGTAATTGGAGGGGTGTCCGTTCAAACGCAGAACAGGTCAAGGGCTGGGGTGCCCCTGAGCAAGGTAACCCGACCCCTACTGCTCCCCAGGTGCAGAAAAATGCTGCCCACTGCTCATTTGCCCGGTTTGTGTGTGTTCACTCGTGACGTGTAAAAAGAATGGGTTACATGCAGAGGTCAAATTCACTATCACTAATTGGTGTGTGTGTGTGTGTGTGCAAATATGACTAATTCTAAATCTCTTGTTTTGGTCAAAGAACACAGTAACCATGGAAACTTGCTGGCAGCCACACGTGCAACTCAAGTCTCAAAGCTATTGATGAAGGACTAAATGAACAAAGTGGTTCTATATTGACAGTCAAGGTCAAGTTTATTTATTTGGCATATTTGAAAACAATAAAAGTTGGCCAAAGTGCTTCACGGTAATAAACAAGATCATAAAAATATAAAACCACAATAATTACAAGTAAGAGAGGATAAAAACAATAAAAATGACTTCTAAATTTAGATGTTGAAAGCCAAGGAGAAGACATGAGACTTTAGCAGTGACTTAAATATCCCTACAGTCTGGGCAGTGTGTCGCTCGATCTCCTCTTAGTTTTAACCGAGATCTCGGATCATCTCGGATCATTTTACCCACAATTCACAGTTGGGCAGAGTCTGCTCCAGTCATCGCTCGTTGGGGAAAGTCATCAGGGCTCGTTGGCACAGAAATCTGGACTCAATCGCACAGTGTGTACTGATTACTGACCCAACTGCAAACACATGCTGCCAACAGCCAATGGAAAGGAGTAGGTTGGACACAGGAAATGCGTCAGAAGACAACAGGAAGTAGAGGGAATATCTAAATCATGACGCTAATGAATAAATAAAATAAAATGAATACACTATTGAGGTCATTAAGCTACTGATAGTGACCATTCACTTTTCAAGAAATTGTTTACCAATGTTGAACGAGTTCATTTTCCCATAGAGATTTTTTTTTTTGCAGCTTGCTGTAGTGCCCCCTGGTGGCTATTCAGTGACTTGTTACTCCCTGGTCAGGACTGAGTCATACCTCACGTGCACAGAGGATTCCTACGAACCAACTCCGTGTCACTTTCCTGTTTAGTTGTTGGCGCGCTCTTGTTTTGGTCAGAAGAGACGATGAAGAAGACGGTAACCATGGCAACTTGCTGGAGCTTATATGGGGGAGTCTGCTGGGAGCCGCACATGTGCAACTAAAGACAAATTCCTGTGGCAAAGTGTTGGATTGTGAGAACAAATACACATGCGGGGGAAAACTAGACTGACACAAGTCTGAACAGAACCACCGTTAAGAGTATGAAGTATTAAGTATTGAGTGAGTACGACCTGACCCTTAGACTCACTGCAAAGCAGAACTGTGTCTATGAGAGACACTCAAATCACTGATGCAGTCCAAACATTAATTCCACTCCCCTCCCTAAACCTCTGGGATATGAGTGGTGTGTCTGAGGACTAATGTCAGCTTTCATTGGTATAAGTACAGTAACACTTGGCAGGCGGAAAGGCGAGAGCACCCTTCATCAACCCGCGCGGTGACGACGCTCAGACCAGCCGAGCTGTCGGGGGGGGAAAACGTGGAGAAATCAGCGAGAAGTGGCGACACTCCTGCAATCAATTACCGGCGATCGCAGCGTGTTGGCATAGTAACAAACATGCAGCCCCGAGGCAGGCGGGAGAGAGGGAGGGAGGGAGGTGGCGGGAAAACAGAGACCCACGCGTGAATATGTGCGCCTGTCAATTATTGTAATGAACCTCAGCCGTGCTGTGATTGTCATCTGAGCAAAAAGACTGAGGAGACGCGATAGAACATGCTCACACATCAGGCGTCGACTCAAACAAACACCTCCGCACCGTCTTCAACACATTTTACATTAAAAACTCATCACATTTTTTTACGATATCAGGCAGTTTTTCCGCAAACACCTGGATGTTTTCACGCTGAATAAATGAATGAGGGTTCTGTTAATGTCACAGTAATTTACATCAGCTGGACCAAAACACTGTGGACCCTATGACCTAGTTTTTCAGTCACATAAACAGGATTTGAGAAACAAAAGTGTTTTTTTTTGTATTTCTTTGATAAGTTATGTGCTTTGTATCTGACTTTTACTGAAGATTGCTCCCAGGTTTGTTTTCAGCCATCGTCCCTTCTCTGATGGTTCTGCGCAGTATCGTAGCCGTTCCGAGGTCTCAGACGTCGTTCCTGGACTGTATTTGTGTCAGTTTCTCCCAGTTTTTGAAGGTTACAGCTCCAAGTGCTCCCATCACCACTGGGACCACAGTTGCCTTCATCTTCTCTTGCTCCTCTCTCAGCCCTCGGTATGTCTCAAGCCTTCTCATGTTCATTCTTCTTGATGTTGCTGTTGTTTGGAATCTATCGCCACTGCCCTTTTCTGCTGCTAATCATTCGCTTAATTAGCCGCCACCAGTTTGTGTATGGATCTGGAAGTCCCACAGGATCTTAGCCCTGGAGTTCTCTTCTCATTTATGCAGGTATCTCCTGTCTTCAGTCCACATATATCAGTGATGATTGCTCTAAGACAACAAGAGAAACTCAGCTTCCTCTCAAAGTGTCTTACGTGACTTTCGTATTCCCGTAGCAGCGCCTGCATTCAACGGTTCTCAATGGTGACGACACAGAATAGGTTAGTTTCGCTGTGGAAGTGGACAAATGCTGCAAAAAAATCACTTCCAGGGAAGCTCAGCTTCTCCGTGAGTCAGTGGGGCAGTAGACGAGCTGGGCTTCTGAAGCCAGTGTGGATTTTGTGATGAATGTAGTTCATAATTATCGCGTTTCCTTGTTCTAGTTGTTCGTTTGCAGAATTTATGTCAGAAAGTTTTCAACTGTCAGAAAGTTTCGACTGTATCCAGTGTGTTAAAGTGAAGCCGAGGACTTTTTTAGCTGCACATCTGTGCATGCGTTGGAATTCTGTATCTGCTGTGTCTGCGTTTGGTTATTTTCTTTTTTTGTAGCATTTTCTTTTTCTCCCAAACGCTTGTGGCTACAGTCAGAAAAATTGCCCGGCTTTACCAACGAGGAACCTAAACGCCTTTGACAAAAATAGGGTGCCGTGCTGTGCGCGGCGCCGCTCCGACACACACTCCTGCCCGGTTAAATAAATGGCACAAGCCGCCTTTAACCGGCATCTCGAAGTGATCAGACTGTGTGCTGCGTTCAGAGGCTGCAGCGTTCTCCTGATAGCTCATAAATGTGCAGCAGCCCTCTTTGTGAAAAGTGATCAGAGCAGCTGAACCAGCAGCTTCAAGTCCACTGATCTGACACTAATGATAATTATCTATGAGGATACAAGTGTAGCATGATTATGCACTTTTAAAATATGTTCTTCCACTGATTAAATTCAAAATTCTGATGGTGTTGAATAAGATCTGAAGTCACAGGCGTACACTGCAGACACTGTTCCCCCCGTTTGATGCTGTTTTCATTAATTATTGATGCTCCTTCAGCCCTGCCTCCAACTTTTCCATCCTGGGAGATTATCAGTGAGCGCTCCACTGTAATTCCAACAAACAGACAGCTCCTTTGTTCCCATCTGCTCCCCGTTGAGTCGTGGAACAGGTGAGGGCCTCCTGTCGCGCTGACACGAGGACAGACTGCTGCAGACGCCGCCTGTAACTGTCGCACCTGCAGCACCATCGATAACCGCCGAGACAGCTGACGCCTTTATCCTGCCTCTCTCTCGCTGTCTCTCTCCGCCCGTCACGGCCGAGACCGGCTTTCTGTCCCACAAAAGGATCAATATGGAGATGAAGTTGTGGAGGACGGCAACAAATTGAGTACCCTCTCTCTCTCCCTCTCGACACAGACGGGCAGCTGTTAACCTGTAGGAGGTGAAGGACTGTAATTGCTGTGTCAGTTGCAGATGGCTTTATAGAAACGAGGGACGTTTCAGCGATTAAACAGAGGTAGAAAGGTGACGGGCAGGAAAACAGCTATGACATTACGTGGCGATGGATGACACAGTGGGAGCTTATGTGCGTTTCCCTCGGTGAATTAATGGCAATCGAGGCCGCGGTTATGACTGCGATGATGTCGCCGCCACAGCTGGCACCGTCGCGGAGATTCCAGAGGAATCGGGAACCTAAATGGGCCTCTTGAGTTTGCGCGTCGCCGCCGGCAACGAGCAAATGTGGATCTTGATGACCCACGTCGACATATGTGTTTGCTCTCGTACCGTCATATTATCGCCGTGACATCCTGGGTTATGCGTTTGCACGTTTAACGCTGCGAGGGTAACACCTGTTCTGCTCGCGGCGTCAGAAACGGAAGACGTGAGTGATGGATCGTAAAAGACGATCAAGGTGCAGCGTGCAGGATAAACAGGAGGGGTTTGTTGGCAGAAGTGGAATATACTACTTATAAGTATGTTACGTAGTGTTTGAAGTGCTTGAAAATGAAAAAATACTGTTTTTTTTGTTGCTGTAAAATAAGCATTTTAAACATACTTTAAGGAAATCTTGCGCCGACATGTTTTGTTATTACTGAGTATTTTACAAGCAAGAATTTATGGTTTTTGGTCTTAAATGAATGTATTTGGTCAGACTCGCTTTGGCATCGTTTTGTATTTGTTGCTATTTTCTTAAAGTTTGTAAAGTAATTATTCAAAGTCCTGTATCAACAAGGAAATATAATTGAACATTTAACCTAATCAGGTTTTCCAGAGTTAATTACTCTATAAAATACAGGAGATTAAACAGAAAATAGATAAATATAAGAATAGAATATATAAGATATAACATAAGGGATAAACAATATTAAATCAACTTTTTCCCTTGCCCTCCTGTCATGTACAGCATTAACAGAAAGAATAATTGTGTTTCTCTGTGTTCCATGTGAAAAATAACACAACAGTGTGGATTTAACAATGTTTTGACTGCAGCGAGAACATTTAGTCTGTAACATTTTCTGTGTAAATGTCGTGGAGTTACCTGCAGCGCGAGAGATAACGGCGCGCACGTCCATGTTATTTACCGAGCAAACACACGGACTCATAACGGGACAAATTTGGGTCAGTCGGCCTCACCGTGTGTGTTTTTTGTCTTTTTCCTCATTGTATATAACCGATGCTGCTGCCTTGTTTGTCTGCCGTTACAGTTTCCATTATCACGAGCGGAGGCTAATCTCTACCATGACCGAGCAGATTACGCCAGCAAAGCATTTTAATTTATATATATGCTGAATTATTGTTTGCAAAAATGCTCGGGCCTGACCTTGTGCTGAGAGTTACTCACACGCCCTGAGCTACAGTCGCAAACACAGTGTGTGTGTGTGTGTGTGTGTGTGTGTGTCTGCAGCTGCTGTGGCTAATTGATTTGTGGTTAAAATTACATTTATTTGTTTTTTTTACTCTCTCTCCACCGAGGACAGAGGACTTGCTCACACGACGCGTCACGTTTGCTGGAATCAAATTGAATTGAATGTCTTTGGTTTGACAACATGATACGTGATAATGGCGGCGAGGGTGTTTTCCCGAGTTATTATCAGAAGCGATGTGTGAGCTGGCGGCTGAATGTCAACGGTGTTTGTGATGAGATCCCACGTGTTGTCAGTGGCCGGTCCTCCGCAAAAATACACACTAATATCACTTTAATCAGCAATTACATGATATTTAACTATTTAATCCCACAAATTGTTTGAAATACTTGGAAATTCAAAGTGTCAAGACTGGGTTATATTTTACTTTTGTGACATTTCCTTGCCCGTTTAGGGTAAAACCTTTTCTAAAAGATGTTTACATATAAAAAGTATAAGACAAAACCAACATAGACTTAAAGGAACATGTATTTTTAGTGTCGGCCCCTACTTCGCTGCTGATTGATGAGAAGTCACATGATTTTCCAACCTCACTTGGCCACACAGCGACGTCATTTTGGATATCTGCGGTAGTTACCATTTACCGTAAAAGGGCTACGGTCCAGTGTGTGAGAATGAGTGACATCTAATGGTGAGACTGTAGAATGCAGCAAATCACATACCAGAGACTTTAGAAACGACTGTCTTCTTCAGGTTTACCTGGACGTAGACGTTCTTCTGTGATGCCTCAGTAGATGACAGTCTGTGTTTCCTAAAGTACGAAAGGCTGATTCTAAAGCTCCATTTTTACTCTTTGTGGAAAAAATAAAATAAAAAGTCACTCAGCTCTTGTATTTCACGCCTGTCGCAGACACAGTTATATTTTTCTTTGCTGCGTGGTCGGTGCTGTTGTAATGTTCACCACATGTGAGAATAACCGAGGCTTAAAGTTCCCTCAGTACGTCCGACATTCCTTCTGTGACTGCTGTGAAATTACACGTTGCATCGCGGTGGATCCATTTACACTAAAATCGCAGTCTGAAATCCCCATTTGAAGCCTCAAGTTTCACGGCTTGACCGGCGCCATGTTGAGGTTTTACAGCCTGACATCAAACACCTGTTAGATGAAGGCTGTCAATCCCACTGTTGTCCACTCATAAAAACAGTCATTTATCGTCCATTTTCCTCTAAATGGGAACATGCATTACAAAATAAAAATCACGTGCTATTGAAAAAGGGCTGAAACTAGTGATTTAGATCAGGGAACTGTTGTTGTGGACTTGTGTGGACGCAGAAAGAGGAAGAAGAGTTCATTGTCTTGTGATGAGCTCTGACCTTCTCGTCCCTCGCGCAAACAATCCAGACGTATTCTGCTGTGTTTCCTGTGTCAGGGCCGCTCTGCCGCTCTGCCGCTCTGCCGCCGTTCTGCCGCCGCTCTGCCGTCCCTGTGTTTTATCACCATGACAGAGGGGGGAGCTGTGATAGAGCTCTCCTGCAGGCCGAGTAATCCTTCTGACAAAATGGCAAGCACTGTTTATTCAACGCCTCTGACTGCAGCACAGAGCAGAGGGAGACTTTATGTCCAGAAAAGAGTCAAACAGACTGTCTGTCTGTCTGTCTGTCTGTCTGTCCAGCCTCTCTCCTGTCTACTTACTTATGTCACTCCATCCACTCATCTTTTTACCTACCTGTTTATCCTATGTTCGTCTTTAGCTCCATTTGTCTGTCCAGCTATCTTTCCAGACGGGTTATCTCTCCATCTACATGTGTTATATATCTATCTACACGGGTTATCTATCTATTAAGGTGGGTTATCTATCTATCTATCTATCTATCCATCTATCCATCTATCCATCTATCCATCATCCATCATCCATCCATCCATCCATCCATCGTAGCAGGTTATCTCTCTAAACGGCTATTTGTCTTTCTAGTCAGGTTCCCAGGCTTTGGTCAGAAGTCTCCTCCCATCACCGTGCTGATATTTCCCATCATGCACTTCTCCTCCGCACACTGACCATTAAGGATCCGTGCCTGTGTCGTGCTAGGTCGCTCAGGTGGCTCCTCTGCTGCGTCTAATGGCCTGAAAAACAAAAACCACACATTTCTCCTTTTTGTGAACGTCCATTAGGAGGACGAGGCTCAATCTGACATTCACCACGTCCACTTAGCCGGTCGTCCATGTCCTCTTCGCCGTCCATACATCCGTCCGTGCCTTTGTCTCAGCTTTGATTCCCCAAAACAAACAATCTCTCCTCTCCCTCCTATTCATTCTTCAAACCTAAAGCCATAATATCTCCCCAATGACAGCACGAGCCTCGAAGAGAAGAGCTCCAGTCCGTTCCATTAGCCTCAGGAGCGGAGAGTTAACCTCAGCCTTTGTAGCGTAGCAGGGGAACGATGGCTCCGGAGGGGAAACTCTGTCACTTCTCCTGGATTAGTCATGGTCTTTCAGTATGTAAATAAAAAAAAAGAAAAAAGTTCTACTCCGAGTGCTTTTAAAGTAAAAAAAAACAATGTGCATCTCTATTGTTCTTTGCTTCCAATCAATAAAACATAGGCCTCCACATGTCAAACCTATCGTGAATATTTAATCACCACTTGTTTCCTTTTATCTGCCAAATCACTCAAAGAGAGGGATCGGGAAATCTTCCGTCGTGGCTGAATTCTTTCATTTGATACGCTCCATTTGAAGCAAGAAAACAATAAACTTGGACTCACAGAGGAATATTCTCTTTACTCTGTTACCTCACAATCCTTCATACAGAACTGTGTTAATGAGATGCAAATATATGTACACAAAAAGAATCTCTATTATCTGTGGTTTCACTTGGTGCACCAAACACAAACACAAGGAAACATTCAAATATTTGTATTTGTATACACAGCTGAGTGACGGAAGGCAAAAATACTCTGATTTCCAACATAACACAGATGTACAGTCGTAGTGGATGTTGCTGCGAGACATATTTCACATTTAAAGGACCCTCAGCTTCGCTAACGCTTCCGTGGACGCGATAAATCATCACAAAACCCTGACAACGTCGCGTGTAATGATTCAGTCTCCCAATCCCAAGCTTTTGATATAGTATATGGTTCCAAAGGGTTTCCATCGCTCATAAAAAACAGAAATAAAAACAACTTGTGTATATACAAAAAAAAAACTTATGTCGTGTTTGTGCCTCTGTAAGAACTGTTGATATTTGAGTCCCTGAATTTTTTGGGTTAGTGTTGACACTTTACAATGTGAATTTAAATCTCAAGTCAATACAATAGCTTTATCTTTAGCTTTAAAAGAACAGTCATTTGAATCTTGGTAAATACAGTGTGTATGTTATTCAAGTTAAATCACTCTTGCTGTGTTAAGGGACTTTACATGAGGGAAACAAACGCGAGGTGCATATTTAAAGTGTGTCTAAACCCAGCGGAGTTACCATTGAGTTATTTTCCATCTTTAAACCGAAGGAGAATATAAATAAAAACTAAACGACTCATCAGCAAAAATGAATAACTTGGGAGGCCGTGAAACATATTTAATGCCTTACTTTCTGCACCGTATTTACACTTAAAACTCACTTCACTTCAGGTTTATTTATTGTGTATGACCACAACAAATACTATCACGTGCATTACCTGAAAGCGCTTTGCAGAGTTGGGTCCAGATTTCCAGTCATAAAAGAGAGAACCCCCATCAGTCTGATCCACCGAGAGCGAGCACTTACAGCAGGAGTCAGACAGACAGACCTGGAGTCGCGCTGGGCGACCGTCTGCCGGGTCGAACGGAGGGAAATGGAAAAGGAAAACAGTAAGAACAGCTGTAAACAAGGAGATAAAGAAAAACTATTGACACACGACATTGGAGTAAATAATAATGGAAACTTGATAACAACGTTATCAGACGAGCCTGTCTCCCCGAAAATAGCCAAAACAACTTAACTCCGTCCTCAGTATCTTTTTGTATGGATGTTATTAACCCCCAGATTACATTTGTTTTTCATGTATCATCAATCCTGGCTGGAGTTGAGATGTAAACTCATCGTAGGAAACCTGTCGTGTAACAAAGTTAGTCATCTGCATAGAAACAGACCACAGTTTCAGAATAAACACTGACAGATTGATTGTGGATAGTTACGGACGTTTGTTTTGCTGCTGACATCTGTAATGTCGCCTCCTTCTATTTCCTTATAAACTCCCTTTTTTGGCACTAAATAAGTACAAACCTGATTTTTGTTGTTTGGGACACTTTGCAATAAAAAGTCCAAGTCTGTAATTTGTTAAATCACTTGAACCGAAGATGTTCAGTGTTATCACTTCAGTGTTCAAATTGGGTTTGTACTTAGTTTCTCTTTGTTCTTGCCTTCAGCCATAAAACCTGTTTACTATTTACTCATTTTATTGTTTTCAACTTACTGTTTTTAATTAAACCCAATCATATTTTGATATTAATTTCGCTCTTAATTATTTCTTGTCCTGCATTACAGGCTAATTTGTCATTTGAATTGTTTTATTAACGTTTATCATGACCAGGCTCCTCTGCCTTGTGTGTGTATTTGCTATATTTTTACCTTTTCAATTATTTTTAATGTTGTTTAACTTGCGGGATGTGGAGAACTGTGAGTTAAGGTTATTATGAGGACATGCTGGCAGAGGTGGAAAGTTCTGAAATATTCTAATCAAGTATAAGTAAAAGTTACTTAGTTACTTTTTTAACAAGGTTCCTTCTTCTCAGATGAATTGTGTTTAATTAAAGGCCAACCTTTACAAATTAAAGTGCTGACAAATCAAAATATGTAAACACATAAAATGGGCACGAATGCTCAGGGACCTTAATTAGTGCCAATTCACCTGTCCTCATCGCTCACCTGTCCTCATCGCTCACCTGTCCTCATCGCTCACCTGTCCCCATCGCTCACCTGTCCTCATTGCTAACCTGCCCTCATCGCTCACTTGTCCTCCTCGCTTACCTTTCCTCATCGCTCACCTGTCCTCATCGCTCACCTGTCCTCACTCAACTGTCATCATTCGTTTTTTTACTCAGTACAGTTTTAAAATGGTTAGTTAAAAGTAAAAATGGTTAAAAGTACACAAAAAACCTACTCCGTTACAGTAACACGAGTAAATGTAATTCATTACTTTCCACCTCTGCGTTCTGGTTTGATTTTAATGGAACAACCAGCAAACCACCACAGTTGGGAGAAACCATTATCTGTTCCCCAACAGAACCAGGGCGTCGTTATAATCGACACATGAAAAAAGCACCTCCATCTTGTTGCATATGCATGAAAGAAGTGATGTCATTCTGGTTCAACACATGTTTTCCTCATTGAAAAATGTAGCTTCTGTTGTGTGGAAATGTGACTTTCAGGAGACAAAGTGGTATCAGATAATCACTATTAGATTCTGTTTCTGTCGGAGAGGAGAGGAGAGGAGAGGAGAGGAGAGGAGAGGAGAGGAGAGGAGAGGAGAGGGTTTTAGGGGGAAAATATTCTGAAATCTCTTGTTTCCCACGTGTCAGAACAGAACAGAAAGTGGCTTCATTAACATTTTTGAGAAAAGCCAATCGGGGCTAATCGTGAATTTAATGCACAACTCGAGCCGTTAATATCAACATCTGGACGAATGTCACCCACGGTAATTATTGCGTCGTCACCAACGACCAACTGGGATACAATTCTGAGGACGAGTCAGGTGTACGACCCGAACTAAGTCGATTTAGCGCTGGTTATTTTCCGGCTTGGTCGTGAGAAACTGAGATTAAAGCTCTCGGATGAGTTACGAGCAAGTTTGGGTCGAGGGTTGATTAATAAGCAGGAGTGGAAAATCACTGCGGCTCCTCCTCAGTCTGTGCCCACGGAGAGCGGGTGAATTAATATGAGCAGATTCATCCGCACTAATATATTCTTCTCACTGCAGCTGTTTCAGCAACACAGAATAAATCAGTGTGATTAGCTATCAAATAATTGACTAACGGGGGATTTAGATGAGTGTGATCTAATATTTCGAATACTTTTTATAGGACTTGTATTGATTTTTCGGGGAAGGTTTGTGTGTAAATCCTTTGCTATTTACCTTCTATTTAATTAATTGAGGAGTTCAGGCGGCAGACGTTAACTCTGTGGGGTTTTTTTGTGTACTTTTCTAACTTTTGCTAAACGATTGCCATGAATAGCTCTTTACTAGCTGTTAAAAGGATCCAATGTTGCTATTGGTTGCTGCCAATAATCAGCATTGTTTTTTCGGGGCTTCTTTGTCTTCAGGTTGTCACCAAACCACCGTTTGTTTGGAAGCTGCAGGAAAGAAAACAGCGAAAAAAAGCCGGATAAAAGTGCTTGAGCACTTTGAGCTTGTGTAGCGTGAAACCCAACAGGTCATGAATGCAGCGAGTAGTTCGCTTACCCTAATTAAGAATGTAGTAAAAAATGAATGGGTTGAGACAAAAAAGGCCGCCTGTAACACAGACAATGGGAAATGAGGCAAAAATGTAAAAGTTACCAAAGTTTATCTTGAAGTAAAAACTGTGGACGTTCTGTAAACGGCGAGATTTTTAAAAAATTATCCATCACGATTAAATATTTCATGGTAAACGCTGACTCAAGTTAGAATAACCAGCACATTCTCAAATGGCCTACAAATAACCCATTTCTTGGGCCGATTATAGAGAGCAGAAGAATTTAAACAGATATCTTTTGTTATATACACAAAATAATTGTCCCATTAAATATATTTCAACCCTAAAAAATAAGAAAATAATCTGGCTGCAGTCGTACTTATTCAAATTAAACCCTGAAATGATGTTAAAAGGTACAGTAGGCAGTACAGTAGATTTTTTCCAGCGGTTTTGATCCATAATTGCATTATTTCATGCGTCAATATCATCTGGGAGTATCAGAAATGAAAGATTGCCTTGGATCACGCGCCCCACATGAAACAAACAAGTCTCAAAAACACCTTGTAACAGCCTGCAGGTGAAACTTCATCAATTAAAGGGGCGTTCAGCCGCCACATGCATGTTGTAGGTTTATATGCTGGATGAGGAGAATGTGATTCCTCACGTGTTTACATGGCAACTGGTGCGACGCATGCACATGTTGTCGTGTTTCCTGTAACTGCAGCCTCTTTCACGATGAACAACATCCCCACTGCCCGCGTGTGCATCGTACACCACTTCATATTATATTTTCCTCCATTTCTGTAACACCTAATATCATTGTGTCCACCCTCTAGAGGCAAAAACCCGCTGCAGATAGAAATCTTCAATAAAAGTCGGGAGGAAAATTTGGCAACCCTAACAAACTCTCCTGTGACCCTTCTGTGGATCCCGGGCCAGTGTTTGAGAAATGACTGGATTAATGAAACAAATGACATTGAAGTTCTCTCCAAACACCACAGAGAGGGTTAATGGATGTTGTGAAGGACATGAGGACGACACGAGGGCTCGAGTGAGATGGAGGCAGATGGTCCTCTGTGGCGACCCCTACAGGGAGAAGCAGAAAGGACAAAAACAGGGAAGATGAAGAAGAAATTAGCATGTTTAACTGGTTCTTATTGGAGTCTAAAGCCGAGTGGAACGATCCAGTTTGGTACGTTTCGTATTATTTTTGTGTTACCAAAATAATCCGCACCAACAGTTCCATTCTTTGGCACCCTTCCCTTGAGGTACCGGAGTAAAATGGTACGGTCATCAGCTGATTGGTGGCGACAGAAAAAACGTAACTCACTGCGATAAATATCCCATGGAAGTCGAGACATGCGATATTCAGTCTATTCTCATACAAAGATAATTCAATTCAAAAAACTTAATTGATACCCAAGGGGAAATTCAAGGTCCAGTAGCTTAGACATCACGCACAACATAAACAGTATGATGAAAAGAGAAAACATGAAGAAAATGGACAATAACAAATACAAAAAAAATCAAACAATTACTATAATAATATGAATAAAATAACTATATGTTGGCGTCTTTAAGTAAGAATAACCGACACGTTCCCAAACAGCCTGCAAACAATCAGTTCTCTTGGGCTGATTATAGAGAGCTTTAGAGCTAAAGACAAGTTTATTTTTTTTTCAAAAAATGCACTTTAACCCGAAAACAAAGAGAAAATAATCCGCCTGCAGTCGTCTTATTCAAATAAAACTGTGCAATTATATGTTAAAATGTGTTTCCATTGGTTACCACATAGGAGTTTTATAACTTAATAAACATAATTATATTAATTGCATAAATGGGTTTGGTTTAAGCACAAAGTCTCTAACGCCAACTTTTTCAACATCTCACAGTAAACAAAGTTAAGTCTTCGTTTGTCGCGTCCTTAAATCACCTCAGTCAAGAGGTCACGACCTCCTCTGATCATCACACATCTTGGAAACGAGACGTTAGGGATAATGTGTTCTTATTATTGTTCTAAAACTAAACACCTGCGTGTCCACATCCAAGTGCGTCTCCTGCACCCGACCTTTTTATTCTTTTCTTTTTCTTGTTGTTATGGTGATTGAGACGTCAGTTGTGAAGCCCGTCACCATGGGAACAAAAACAACTAGAACCTGTGTGTGACAGTGGTGTGAAGGAAGTTTAAAACAAAGATAGGTTATCTTCATATATATTCTTTTTTAGCAGCAGCAGCGGCAGCAGTGCACTGAGGGTGTTCTGGTCGTGGCACTGTGAAGAGCTTTTATTTTGACAGTGTCACAAGCTGTGAAACCGAGAAAACGTCTTCTTCTTTGTCTTCTCACAAAAGTGGAGGATTTACTCGGATCCGGGGGCTGAGACAGAGTCAGGCTGCGGAAAAAGCCCTGAAAATTGTTTCTTTACACTTCCGATTTTTAATATGGACCTTTGAGCAGAAGGTCAAAGAGGTCTTACTTGAGATTGTTATGGACTTCTGACCTTGGAGAACAACTAATTAAATGCCTCGATTAACACTGTTTACCAGGCACATGAGACAACATTGATGCACTAAAATATTGCAACAATTCATGGTGTAATATTGAAGCGCTGTTTTTATATGGAAATATTCTTGATCGTGGTTTTGTGGTGTATTTAAGCCTCCGACCACTAGTTGGCAGTCATTTGACATTTCATCACCACCTTCCACTCTTCTTAGTAGACTACTTTTGGGTGAGAAAACACAATGTTTTGAATGTCTTTGTCTCGCAATAGCATATCTGACCACTTGTTTTGGTCAAATACATAATCCAGAGGTCTCAAACTTGCGGCCCATGGGCCACATGTGGCCCCCCCACTCCATTTTATGCGGCCCCTATATATCGAGTCATAATGACAACTGGCCCATGACCTGTAGCTAGATTTTAGACAGAATATGATTATTCTATTAGGCTATTGCCATGAACAATGATCAATATTTTTATTATATTATTATAATAATAATAATAATAATAATACCTAAGGTTATATGAATCACACTTTTAAATGGATTTAATGTAAAATGATATATACATGAGCAGTGTTTAGTGTTTTTCTACAGTTAATTTTTGATTTCACGGTGCAACTGTGTACAATAACAAACACGTTTACTTTGAAATTTTGTGAAATATCATCAGGAATATCGGTAATTTCCCACATAGTGGACCTTTTTTGTCTCATGACCAGACTGGATACTCATCGACCCCCAGGTCGTTTGACCCCTGACCTCATCGATAAATAAAGCATTTTCTATCAATAAATTCAAGGAACGTCTGTCTGTTAATGGCATAACTGTCCAACTGTTTGCTTGACAGCAGGTGACTCACTAAAGGCGCCAGCGTGTGCACATTGTTCGGATAAGAAATGCAAGAAAAAATCGGTAGAAATGCGACACGTTTATTGCTAAACATGCCGTTCTTTTGTTGTGCAATAGTTACGGTGACCGTATTAATTCGGTCCTTGAATTTCAGGGAATTGGCCCTGGAAAGTGCTTGAATTTGATGTCAACCAAGGTGTGGGAACCTACCTTTGGTAGCCTTTCAATTGACTTTAATTGATAGATAGATTGATATTGTGTTAAATATCCGGGTTAGTCTTGCTGGATATCCACGGATGAACACCTTGTAAGACGACGCTGAGGGACAGTGACAGAGCAGCAGTATATACTGTATGACATATGTATATGTGCAGGGTATGGACCGAAAATGAGACGCTTCATTGTTGGACACATCAGTGTAAGTGACTGGGTAAAAAGCCTTTGGAAGTCGTCGGCTCAGTGTGGATAAGTACGTGTTTTTCCACAGCTGCAGGCTTAATAACAGAATTCCCACAGTGACGCAGTCCTGTGACGGCGTTATCTCTCCGTCCATGTTGGGGAAAAACTCATCATTAATCCCCGAATGGAATGAGAGTGAAAATCCACAATGCTGTTGTGAAGATTTGCGAGGAAGTGAGTCGCAGACCGTGTTTGAGACCTGCCACATGTGACGTGATGTGATGTCTTGTATGGAAACATTTCAGCCGACAAAAGGCGATCCTCTTAGTTACAAGTCTTTCAGCGCAAAGCCGCTGGTAAATTGATTGTTTGGATCAATCCACGAGACGTCGCACCTTTTGTTACGAGTCTTCTTCAAACGCCAACCGCCGCACAAAAGACGATCAAAAAGACCCACCGGGCTGCGGAGAAGAAGAAGAGCTGGAAGCTCCTCGTTTCAAGTCCGGCGTGTGTGGAAAACTGAGCGACTATCAAAGTCGCCACCGCGGAGGTGCCGCGAGCAGAGAGCCACACTCCCGACAGCTCGGCGGTCAACAAGAGAGAAGATGATTGCAGTCGCGTCGCGTGTGTCTCCTCAGGTTTAAATCAGGAGTCTGTGTCACTAACAGCGTCCGTGAACAAACAAAGGTTACAAAAATGTTAATACCATGACTAAACTAAATACGCGCCAGTGAGGGGATGAAGAGAATCCCCCCGGCGGTGAAGTGTAATGATCAGAGGCAGGAAGGAAATCTTTATGCAGCCGACGGCCTCCTGGCAAATAAACTCGTACGTCTACAAACCAATCTCATTTCCTCATCGCAGCTTTTCCCCAGGAGCAAAAGTGAGGGTCTCATTCGTGGAGGAGCTTTTCCTCTGATCAGCGTTATAGTTCATTTATAATAAAAAATTAAGCACATTAGCAGCTGTGAAACCTCACCAGTGCATCTGCGCTCGTCTGAAATCCAGTTAAACAAATGGAGCCTTCAGGATCCAACTGTGCCTGTTTGTTCATTTTTATGATGAAGTTTTTTTTCTTTTATTCTCTTCACTATACAGTCATGAAAACCAAATTGTGGTAATTTGCAGCTCTTCTGAAATTGACTATGAAGCTTCACCAGCATTGTGGGAGTAGAACAAAGCAATGAATTGAGGCTTTTCCAGGGGAACAGTGTGAGAGTGGAAGCCACACATAAAGCAGTTTATCTCGTAAACTTAGTTTCTCCTTTCCTCGATGATTAAACGGCCTTGAAAGAGTCTTTTGTTTTGAGGAGGAACCTGTGTGTGGGAGGACGTCTGTGATTGTCCTTCAAAACAAATTGGTTGAAGAAAGTGCAAAATAATTCCAGCTCTTCATTGAAGTGTCTTCTGCTTCATCCTCCACATGAGGGATGCAGGGAGCCGGAGACGACGCCGGCCGACACTGGGCGAACAGTGACGTCGCATGCTTGGCCGATCCAAACCAGGATTCAAACCGATTACCTTCTTGCTGTGAGGCAACAGTGGTAGCCACTGTTTCACTGTGTTATCCCTTATCACTGATGTTTCCATTTTTAAAGTTTTGCAGTTGAACCAGGATTTAAACCGATTGCCTTCTTGCTGTGAGGCAAAACTGTGATCCACAATTCACCCGTGTGGCCCCTTCATCCCTCATATGATTTCTATTTTTTAAAGTTTCACAGATTTTAGCCATTTTTGGCAGATCCAGGATTTGAACAGGTGACCTGCTTGCTGTGAGGCAATAGTGGTAGCCACCATTCCACCACGTGACCCTCAGCTCTGATATGGTTATGATATTTAAATCATTCTTGATTGAACCGCGATTCAAACCGATAACTTTCTTGCTGTGAGGCAAAACTGCTATCCACTGTACACCTGTGTGGCCCCTCACATGGCTTCCATTTGTCGCGGTTGGACCATGGATTTCAGCCGTTTCAGTCAATCCAGGATTCAAACCTGTGACCTTCTTGCTGTGAGGCAACAGTGCCAGCCACAGTGCAACTGTGTGTCCCCTCATCACTGATGTGCTTTCCATTTTAAAAGTGTCTTGGTCGGACCAGGATTCAAACTGGTGAGCTTCTTGCTGTGAGGCAACAGTGCTAGCCATTCTACCACCGTGTGCCCCTCATCCCTGATATGGTCTCCAAGGTCAGAAGTCCATAACAATCTCGAGTAAGACCTCTTTGACCTTCTGCTCAAAGGTCCAGTGAGTAAGAAATAGTGACCTCTAATGGTGAGACTGCAGAATGCAACAAACCGTTCCCCTCCCAGCATTATCAGGAAACTACGGTGGCCTTCATGGACCAGAAAACACGTCATTGTCAACAATCGCAGTGATTTTCTCAGAGATGTTTCTCTTCTCACGCTCTGGTCCGTCTATCCGACACTAGACGGCGCTGATTCCTTGTTTCTGCATCGACACAACGGATCCCTTGTTCTCACCAGGTATCTGTTTTCTCCAGACCGTGTGTTTCTTGTGCGGCGTCGACACAGATACACGCAGCTCTTATGATCCGGCGTGTGGATCTGCAAATGCGTCAGATTAATTGGGCTATTAAACTCTAAAATGTAGCATCCAAAAAAATAACTATAAAACACACAATAATGAGGCACACTGTTGCCATGGGTGACATGTTTTGTTTTTTTCTGTCATTGCTCGTGTCTACATCTGCGCTTGTTTGTTTAAAGGTGATTATTTTCCACATTTTAACCGAATGAATTGAATATTTTTGTGACATTTTGTTTCCTTACACACATTTTAATGTTTCATCGAGGTAACAAACACTTCAATATGAGAAATACTGTCTTATTTTTACCCACTAACAGTGAGATTGTATTTTTTTCCTCGTCTTTGTCCTACCGTTTTATTCACGTCGCTCGTGTTTAACCCTGTTGCCAATTTATTAATTGCTAATTAATGGCGAACACCAGCAGGCTGGGAACATGTATGGTAATAACGAGTGTCTTTGTCCGGCGTGGTTTAATGGAGCAAAGCTCAGCATTGCTGCTTCATCCCCAGAGTGTTATAATTAGAGCAGTTCTGCTGAATACGGCCCGACATAATGAATAACTTTCAATGTACGACATGAAGGAAAAAATTAAAAATCAGCACAACGTAACATTAATTAGACGCAGTGATTGCAGTGAAGCAAAGCAGATTTTAGCAGGGCGTCAAAAGACTTTGGTAGACAGATGCACATGCCACCGATAATGCTGACCACAAAACATAAACAAACCCACACAAGCTCCTTGTCATGCTTGTTCTATATCTCTGTCGTTTCTCTCTCATTTCTTTTCAAAAAAGTGTCCTTGTTTCAGCCTTCTTACTGCATTTCAATAATTAAAAAGAGAGCTGCTATAGTTAGCTATTTGTTTTAAAATTAGGTTTAGATTATGTACATTTTACTAGAGGAGGGAAACACACTTTTATTTTGCTGCATTTACACCAAAAGTGACACCGTGGGAAAAACTGAAATGCTGTAATAGTGTTTTATTTACAGTCCGTATGTACAAATGAAAATGGTCCATGTCGGCGAGCAAATGACACACAATGACCAACAAGACGATCCATCATCTCAACGTCGATTGGTCATCGTGAATTATTCGCCAAAGTTGTGACTTGCAGCGTTGCACTCACGCACAGATTTGAGCGTTTTAGTGGGGACCAAAGTCTGCAAACGTCAGCGTTCGTTATGGTGCAGGATATTAACATAAAGGCTCCAGTATCAAAGAAATCATGAGCAAAACACTGAAGAAAAACTCCTTTTCGTCTCCCAAATGTGTGAAGAGGAGAATCTGTGCTTTTGGATCCCTGTGTTTCTTAAACTCTTTTGAAATTGACTTCACTTCCAGACTGTGACTGATGTAGCGGTAATATAATGTGAGCGCGCTCCTGTCTCTGTGAATTGCATACATCAGCGTTGTCCTCTCACTCCTCGGGGGCAAATCCATCGACAGATCTGTCAGAGAATGGTGGTTTTAAAAAAAAACAACAAAAAAAACAGATTGAGTCTAATACAAGAAGTCGTCGTCGTCACAATTTTATGGCTCTAACTTCGACATTTTCTTTCACTCTTCTCGGCTCGTGACGGCGTGACATATTATCAGAAGTTTGGCCAACTGTTCATTTAAGATGAGATGTCGTCGTCGTCGTTTTAGATTAAAATGTCTAAAGTGCTTCGTGAAAAGGCGAGATGATGCTTTATTGATCGACGTGGGGGGAAATTGGGCCATCGCATCAGCAAGAGTGGAGGCCACTTGGCAGAGAGTCGTAAAGGATAAAAATAAGCATTTTAAGTTTGTATGTGATCTGTTTACACAGGTGCTTGTTTGACAATTAACAAAAAGTTTAACGAGATCTGACGCTGAGATATAATCCATGTTTATATGGACACCAAATCTGTAATCTGGATTAGATCCAGATGAAATTTAGTCAGATGGTAGAGAGTCTGGTCTTACATACACACACCAAATTTCATTCATCGGATGAGCTTTAAAATACTTACAGATCCGTGGATTCTCACCAACATTTGAATGGGAACATTCTTGGGTGATCACCTACTCATCACCATCGCCAACTAATAATAATCTCAAAGGTAGATAATGAAGAAAAACCAATATACATGTAACACTTATTGAATATTATATCGTGCATGTTCAATGAAGGAGCAGAGACAAGTTCTTGCTTGCTTGTTCCTACCACTTCTTCACCCACTCAGTACATTACTAATTATAATATCTGCGTTTATTGCACATATTTTACACTGCACAAACAATACGTAGTCATTTCCCTAATTACAAAGGCTAAAAATACATTTTACAGTGAAAAAAATGTAATAATTTCAACCTGAAAAGAGAATTGAATTCATAAACTAACACAGTAATAAACAGTGCTTCTGTGTAGGAGATGCTTGTGTAACTTGCAACTGAGGCTCAGTGTGTTCCCTGTGGGAAACCCTGTTGTCTGAAACCCTATAGATTGCGTCAGCCTCAGCCTCGGCCTCGTATCCAGGCGAGGATCTCACCGCCACGAGGCATCTGCAATCCTTTCATCAATACGCTGCGATCACATGCAGTGGACTCGAAATGAAATGAAAGTTAGTTTTCCATAAATTGTCTGTAACCGTGATAAGATCTGCTTTGTAGAAACAGGGAAAGTGAGCTGTTTCTACAATTTAAAGAATTTAGATAAATCTGTAACTCAAAACAATAAATGGACACGGATCAGAATTCCGTTAAATGATTCAGATAAAGCACTTCAGGCTTTGACATTAAAGGTGACATGCACGCCGAGCGCGACGCATATGAAACAGATAAATTATGAGGACGAGAGCATCCGAGAAAAAAATTTCAAACGTGCAAATAATTGGTGTCCAGTGTGCAAAAGGCCTTTACCGTAACTCCTAGACCCATCCATTCAAAAACTATGATCTGTCCACGGTGTAAAACATGCAGCAAGGTCTCCTCACATTGTTCCGCACACATTCATCAAAATCTAGATTGAAAGGGTTTAATTAAATCAGACATTCAAGGGGGTTTGACACGGTCATCAGACCATGTTAATCTGTTCTGTTTTCACTTTATTCTATGCAAATTTAGAGGTATATTATACATTTATGTAGGATGCAAATGAGTATCTCTATGTACTTAATCTTGCATTATAATATAGGGTCATTAAAGGTGCTGTGTGTAGAATTAGGGGATGTCCATCAACAGAAATTGAATACAAAACCCTTTATTTGACACAGTAGGTCCTCTTTATGATTTGTCATGTGTCCTTCTCATTAACGTAACTCCTAGTTTGTGATATGTAGAAAATTCAGAAACTATGGACTGGCGATCTGCCCAGGTTGTGACCCCGCCTTTTATTTTTTATTTTATTTAACCAGATAAAAGATATAGAGACCGAATTTCTAACATGCACTTTGAATGAAAGCTTCCCATCGATAATTAATCCAAGGTACTTGTAACTGGGGACCAGCTCAAGAGCTTCTCCAAGGGAACAGATGCATTTGAAAATAGCATTACTTTAGATTTGTCAGCATTTAAAACCAATTTCAATTTGTCCACCTGTGTCTGCACTGCATCAAAGGCGCACTTGTGCAATCGAATGTCAACAGTAAAGCAGTAAATTACGGAATCATCACACGAAGATTGTAAACAAGATGGGTCCTAGGACTGAGCCTTGAGGTACACCTCCACATTGTGTCCTATTTTGCCAAATAATCTTTAAACCAAGTGGCATCTTGTGTGTAAATAAATCCAGGCGGCCTGATGATCATGATGTTCAAAAAGAGGGTGAAGCTCTTTCATCAACATGGAGACTCAACTATCACCACCAAAAAACACATTTGGACAAAAATAAGAACAAGGAAGTACAAACCTGACATCAGGTTTGGCACCGACACGATGTCAACGTCATGCATGTTCAATGTATTCCTTCTAATCTATTATTCATACCTCGCACGTTTTCACGCCTTTGCTGCAGTTATGTAACGCAACGCGGCTCATGATCAAAACAAGGACACGAGGGAAATGAGAAAAATCCTGTAGGTGACGGCGTTTTTTTAACCTTATCAAAGACTTTTGAAAGAAAAACCTGGTACTTCTTTTAAGAGCTCGCCTTTTCACTAATTGATCGCGAGGTATTTGGTGTCAAACTGTCGCCGCCGGTATCTCGACGGCCCCCGAGGAAGCGTGACATTCACTAAATGATAGATTCTTAGCAGGTCTTTAATCAGGAGACCACTGCATTATATCTTGGCTCCGCCGCCGCCGCTTCCAAACAGCCTCCGCCGGACCAGGGAGACTGATGACATAAATTATTGAGCGTTTTTATGGGAGCATATAAAGGATCAATGATGAAATGTTCCATTTCCCGCTGATGGTGTCACACCAGTTATATATTCTTCCTTTTTAATCTGCAAATTATGCCTCATTAAAGCTGTCCCGTGAATGTAATGTGGAAATACACCGCTCCCATCAGCCTAAATTACAAAGTGAGGCTCAAACTGAGAAAACACCACGTCTCCACTAATTGAGACCCAGTCGAGTGAAGAACATCCAGGTATCAGACATTTTAGGGACAGATTAACTGGAAATTCTTCTAAACATTACAAATAGATCCAGAGGAACCTATTTAGTTATTTAGGTGGAGTAAAAACAGCCACTGTTTTTACTCCACCAAGGATGACTGTTTGTAAAATGAACGTTATAATAACAATAAAAATAATACTTGTAATAACTGAAATACTACTACTTCAACAAATAATAATAGTGCGTGTAATAATAACTTAAAATACTGCGAATAGTACTGCTACTAATAATAATAATACTTGTAATAATAACTGAAATACTACTAGAACTACTAAAACACTTGTAATAATAACTACAATACTGCTTCTGCTGCTAATAATAATGAAAATACTAATAATAACTGAAATCATCACCAAAACAATTCTATTCTCTTTATAAAACCATTTTAAAAAAAATTATATTTTGCCTTCTTTTAATAATTGAATAGATTATTGTTTTACGCTGCTCTGTGTCGTATTATATGCTTCCTCTTTCATATTTTTATGCTCCATTTAATCTATTTTAATTTTTATTATAAACTATTTGGTTAAAATGGTGTGTTTTAATGTTTCCACGTTTTAACATCGAGTCACATCGAGTTAACCCTGTTTATGAAAATGAGTGCGATGTGAAAAAATAAAGCTGCCTTTTAAGAAAAATAAATTTAAAAAAAATAAAATTCAGAAAGGAAGTCCGTGTCCCCGGTCTTTAATCAGGAGACACCAGACAAAAACCAGTTTCCATCGCGTTTAACGTGAAGTTGCAGCTGCAGGTGTTTTAATGCACATACAGAACTATTACATTATACTTTCATCAGTGAACCATGAGCTAAATCATCATAGTTTCTCACCATTGGCCGGGGAAATAGTGACTTTTAAATATCATCCCTTTAAACCCAGGGCCACCACTAAGTAGCTTTCATCTCAACCTCACGGTGATTCACATTTGGGCTCCATTAAATCAGATGGACGTGCGTTGAACATGTGTGCACGCCTCATTAGACGCATGATGTCGCACAATATGTACCAAATAGCTTACGGAACGGCTGATTAACTGCACTTTGCTCTAAATCGCCAAAGTGATTTGATTTCATGCAAACACACGGGCTGAACAAACCTTCCCCACTGAGTGTTAAACACAATTACCCTACGTGTGTACATATATATATATATATAGAGATGAAGATGATGTTAAATGTAAAGCAGCACAGGTGCTGAGATCGTTCACACAGAGTTTGGTCTTCTCCAAAGATAAGCCTGAACCGACTGATTTGCAAATAGACGTTCCTCGGAGAGGAGAGGAAGCAGAGAGCAGGACTCGCTGCAGTGTTTCAAGTGCTAATACGTCCTTCATCCTCGGGGGGCTAACGTATCGTTTCATCTGCACTTTGTGTTGCCGTCATAGCTAATTGAATGATAATGCTTAAAAGCCATTTTGGATGGCGGAGGCTTTATTTGCATACGCGCCGCCGCTGCCGCCGCAGAAGAAGAAGAAGGAGTGGGAAGAGGATTATTCCAAAGTTAATCGTTGGCAGAAGGAAAAAAAAAAAAAGTGCGTTAATGGTGTTTGAGGGTGAACTGAGGTATTATCTGACCGTTTTCAAACGTAATAGCAGTGTGTTGGATGCCGAGTAAAAGGAGGATAAGATAAAGATGGATAGGCCAACGCTCACACTGGAGCATTAGTAATGCTGTAAGGATGCCCTCGCTCCTCTCTCTCCTCTCTCTCCTCTCTCTAAACCCTCTTAACAATTTCTCCTGACCTTTTACTTGAAGAGACATTTATGCACTTCTCTTTCTCAAGATCAAATGTCTGCTCTCCTCATAACACCCTCTCTCTATATATTTCCCCTTGACTTGGCGGCCCGGCTTTTACTTAAACACCTCGAGTACAAGTTTGGATTCTTGACAAGGTCCGAGGCGTGATTGCTCCGGATGTGTGTGCGTGTCGCTGCTGCGTTCCACCGAGTTCTTCATTTCTGTGCCCGTGTTTAACCCTCGTATGACCGCCATGATGATGACGCCGCCGCCTGGATTTATGCTTTCCAAGATAACTTTCACTCAAGCTCTATTTCTTTCTGCTTTCCAGTATCCATCCATCTTCTACTGCTTTATCCTTCACATGAGGGTGCTGTGCCAATCTCAGCTGACATAGGAGAGCGAAAAGATGGGGTCACACCCTGGACAGATAGTTTTAGAATTTCCTAGATATCACAAATCGTCTAGGAGTTACCGCAATGAGAAGTACGCATGACGAATACTGTCAGCGACGACAAAAACGCCACTTCCACGGAAGCTCAGCTTCTCTGGGAGTCAATGGAGCAGTGGGCAGCTGCCCGTTTTGTGTTGTTTGCTCAGTGATATAGACCATTTTCTGTAAATTGGAGATAAAGAGAAACTTCCCTGCATCGGTTTATTTTTATCCAAGCTTTCATAGAAAAAGCTCCAGGAAGTTGATTGACAGCTTGAATTGTCTGGTTTGTTTTGCATCATTACTTTCTTTTTTTTATTCGTAGTATCTGTCATAACAGAGTTTTATTGGCATCGCAGCCGACGTGGAACCACAGAGCTTCAACCTCTGAACTGCCCCCATTTCATTAATTGACATGAGGCGACATAATCTAATGAATAGGAAGTGCCCTCAGACTCCACGCCCCCCCCCATTCACCATTTACCCCCACCACACACACACACAGAGCAGATGTTACATGTAATGCGAGCACAACAGGAAGAGAATCCAATTCAATTTGGCCCGAGGTCTAATAGGACATCAAGTGGAAGTGGAAGGCGATAGGGTTTCAAAGTGGAAGCCCATCTGTGTCCGTGTTCCCCTTTAAACCCAGCGACGCAGCCATGTTGTTAGCCTGAGAGGAGACAAGAGCACCCTGATGCATCGTCGGCGATAATCACCATCTCAAATGACACCGTGAACGCTTCGGGGGGTTTCGAGAGCAAAGAGGCGCGGATTTGTTCTGTTTGATGGCATCCGGTGTGTGTGCGTTCGTGTGTGTGTGTGTGTATGGTTAATATACACTTTCATTTCATTTAAAAACACATCAGTGTGTCAGTGTCACCGTGGCGCCACAGGAAACGGTCACTGACCTGTAACTCTACTCTGTATTTATTTAGTTTTTTACCTCTTTTTCAACACGCACTGAAAGAATATGGTGTTGCAGAATAACAAATCATATATACGTATAGATGGTACACACGTATATGACGTTTTTGCGTTTAAACATTTAAAATGTTTAATTTTTTAGCTTTTTGTTTAATTAACCCTTTAACACCAAATGTATACATTTGCACAAGTGCAATTTTCATTACCATAATTACATAATTACTGTACTATCCGAAAAATTCCAACAGTTTCTGAAAGCCGAGAAGTTATTACGGTAATTTCACTCGCACTGTTGCAGGAAGGCGGCGAATCAGCGTCTTTGCACATTGAGAGACAAAGACTCAAATAAATGTTATTTTAAATATGTTTTATGCGGTTCACATTTCAAAATCTGGTGTTTGTGTACAACTACAGTGTATTTTCTTCATTTTAAATTGTTAATGCACTATTGTAATGTGCAGTAAATTGTGAATAAGTGCCAGATATATAAAGTTATTCTGGAAAAAAAGGGCAAAAGCACTTCGTCCCAGGACATTTTCTGTTCCTTTTACGGTTAAAATAAGCCAAATCAATTCCAGACGGACATTTTGAGGCTTAGGTGTTAAATAAATAAGTTTATATTGTGAACACTTTTATTTTGAAATTATGTCAAATATCATTATAAATTAAATATTATTATGATGTCTTTTTCTTTCTTTTTTTCACTTCACTGCCCCCTACTGGCCAAACTAGACACTCAGTGGCCCCCAGGTCATTTGAGTTTGAGAAAAAACGCAAAGCATAAAAAGCATTAATAATTTTTATAAGTTTTCTTTGTAGATAAAGAGAAATCTGTCCTTTTCTTTCCTCCTCAAAAGTCCAAAATTAGACGATAGTGAGTTAATGAAAGGAAGGTGACAAATAAAAATGTTTGGAAAACCTTCAATTTGGAAAAGACCTCGAGAAAGGTCACCGTGGGTATCACCACTACAGTATAAATCTGCTATAATGTATATATGTAGAGACATAATTTGTGGACGACATGAGCGTTTAACACTTTTATTACAGTAGGAGGTGAGAAAGTAACTGTTACTTTTTGGGGAAGATTTTTTAACAGTTTTAAAGGAGTTACATTTACATTTATGACCACATACACCTGCACAATGTGTGGACAACAGGAGCATAAAAAGCAATAATAAGTGAGAAAATAAATGTTTAAAGAGAGATAAAGATAAATAGAAAATGTGGCCCCTTTTTTCCTTTGTGAAAAGGTCCAAAATAAGAAAAGGAAGGTGACAAACAAGCAAACAAACAATAAGTACCTATCTGTATTCTGTGTAAACATTTGGGAAACCTTCAGTTGAAGAAACCCTTGAGAAAGGTCACCGCGGGTTTGACCACGACATTATAAATCTGCTGGAGCAGAAAATGAACACAGTGAATTATAATACAGCAAATAAACACACACACACACACAGGTGCTGCTCCAGTCCTCTAAACAACAGATAAATGTCGCCTCAGCAGGGATCCAAAATAAGAAGATACTTACACTGGGAAAAGAGAATAGTTGTTCTGACGGATGCCGATTTTTGTTTTCTTACTGTGCAACTTACAAAATAAACGTTAGGTGTAAAAAATTAATGAAAAGTGACTTCTCTGAGCTCAAAATATAAATTTTCACTTTGTTTAAAGCTCTAACAAGGTCACAACTAGCGTGAGTAACTATGTAACAGTATTTTTGAAGTGTTGTTTTTGGGGGGTTAGTGGTTGATAATCCTCTCATCCTGCTGTACTACTGAGTTGATCCAACAGATGGATTGTATTCCATGACGTGAACGGTCAAATATTATGGTTAATATACAGTTTCACGTCATTTAAAAGAGATTAGGGGGCGCGTGAGTGGAGGTCAGGTGACCGTAAAGTACCCTGATATTATGAAAAGAAAAGTGACTGCTGAAAGCTCAAAACATACATTTGTACTTTGGATTGTATTCCATGAAGTGCACAGTCAAATATTGTGTTGTTTTTCACCTGCGTGTGCTCAGATAAGGACCGCGTGGACTCTCAACGGCGTCTTAAGTCCCCCTGATGTGGCCCCTACAGCCTCGCCGCGCTGAAGTGAACAGATGCCGCCGGTACAGAGAGACCGTGAAGAGTCGGAGGCAAAGAGAGCTTTTTACAAACTAAATCCCCATTAAACACAAAAAAAACAAAACCTGAGCAAGCTGGGAACCATTTTGTTTTTCGGGGGGCTGTTTGGCCAGCAGCAGGTGCTTGTGGAACACATGGAGACGCGCTCCTTTAAGTGCCTTGCTCAAGGCCACCGCGGCGGTAGTTTTGCGAGGCATTGGAGAAGGATACGCATTAACTTTTAAAAGTCCCAGCAGAACCTTGGATTCAAGGTTTCCTCCGAGCTCGAGGCTACTGCTGCTGCCTCAAGACATAATGGGAGGTGTGGAGGAAAGTGGTGGGCGATGCTGTTTCAATAGCTTCTCACTTTTTTTTCAGCAGGGCAATAAAAACCATATAGAGCTTTAAACAGTGGAGGGAAGAGAAGAATGTGCCTTAGTAGCAGTATATTCTTATATAGGAGGCATGTGGATACTCTTTGTCCAAGTTAGAGTCTCGTGGTAGAACAGACTGTACAGTAATGGTGGGAAGTTCAACAGAGACCTTAGGGCTCCATCCATATTACTGTGTTTTTGCTGAAAATACTCATCTGCCATCCCAAAGATGGAGAATAAAAAACATGGCATTGTAGAGCTCAGCGTTAATCAGTACATTTATATGCACAGAATAGAGTTCAATAGAGCTAAGGTCATAGTCCGACTAAGACGGGACATCGGACAATTTGCCCGGAGGAGAAAAACGATTGATTGGCCGTGTACATATGACCCCGCCTCCACAGGTGGCGCTGTATCTGTCTATAAGCTTGTGTGTCAGTTTCCTGTTGACCTTTACGTCACAGAAAAACAAGTGCACGGTGAGATGAACGGCGCTGTGGTTCTGGTTGTTTTGTACCCGCTGTGCATGTTTATCGTGATATATCAGTTTAAACGTCGTCTCCTTCTACTTCCGGGTAGAATTTTGGTGCGTGCACAGTACTCCAAATCCCACTCCAGTCTGACTAACGGTATACATGCACTATGAATCGCATTATCCAGGTATGTTAGTCTGACTAAGACTAGCTCGATTTTAGTCAGACTAACGTGTTTACATGACACTAAGAAAACTAAATTATTGTCTTAGTCCGACTAAGGGTATACATGCAGGAGTAATCGGACTATGAATCGCATTATCCAGGTATGTTAGTCTGACTAAGACTAGCTTGATTTTAGTCGGACTAACGTGTTTACATGACATTAAGAAAACTAAGTTATTGTCTTAGTCCGACTAATCGTATACATGCAGGAGTAATCGGACTATGTGTAGCATTATCCAGGTATGTTAGTCTGACTAAGACCAGCTCGACTAGCTAACGTGTTTACATGACATTGAGAAAACCCAATTATTGTCTTAGTCTGATTAAAGTTGGACTTTTAACCTGCCTATAAACATACTGTTACCGTGGCTACAATGTTGTATCTTTTACTTGGGTCCTTCCTTCAATTCCAATTTTGTAAAACTTTGTATGGATGAAAAAGGCCAGAAGTTCTGTTTCCATGTGGGAAAAATCCTCCAAGACCATGAATCCATGAAGACAAATTTGCCGTGTTCACCGGCCAATTGGAGCAAAAGCATAAAAAAAACCTTGGTGAATTGCGGATTTATTTGTCTGGGGAGTGAATGGACTCATTCCGACTCAGTCCAAAAACCTGGTTTATCAGTTAGACTGAGGTACAAGCAACTGCAACAGAGAGAAGCTGACACCAGCATAAGTATTTGTTAGTGTGTTAATATGGATGTAGATTATTTCTCAGAAGGAGTTTTTTTTAGAAACACCATTTTCAACTGAGGCTGTCGTCATGTGGATGTGGATGTGGGGAAGGTGGTTTTTTTTGGGACTGCTGCACATATTTGTCGCTTTTAATTTTGATCAAGCCGTGAGCAGCTTACACACACACACACACACACACACACACATTCCTGAGAGCTAGAGAGCTTTTCGGTTCGATAAAGACTAGGCGGCCTCTAAGTAGCGTCTCTCATCATTATAGTTCCTGCAGCCTTCTCTATGGCTACGACTGCTCATTTGTAAGTGCGGGATGTTTCCACGGCTGTGGCTTCATCTTTTGTTACTCACCACTGTTTGCCATTCAGTTTATGGGGCCCACACACACACACACACACGGATCCCTCTTTCTTTTATTTAGGGAATTCCAGGCACATGTGAGTGAAGCGGGGAGGCAGTCCACATACCCCTCCCCCTCCAGCTGGTATCCCCCTTCATTCTCATGGATTTCTCATGGGGCTAAAGCAGACGAAAAAAGAGGAGGAGGAGGAGGAGGAGGAGGGAGAGTGGGGAGGTGGTGGAGGAGGAGAGGGGAAAGAGAGCTAGGCTAATTCATCAATAATCTTTACCTAATCCCTCCTCCCTTCTCCCCTTCTCTGTCGCACTTACTCTCTCTCTCTCTCTCTCTCTCTCTCTCTCTCTCTCTCTCTCTCGCTCTCTGCCTGGAGGCATTCAAGCAGTACATCCATCCCCCGCCCTTACCTCACACAGACACACACACTCACTCACTCACAGCCCTTATACTCACTTGCATGCGCATACACATAAGAGTCTGCCTGAACACGTCCAGGGGGATGAATCCAGCAGAAGAGTGTTATTTCTTTCACCTCTTCTGAGTGTGTGTGTGTGTGTGTGTGTGGTGTCCTCAGAGGGTTGTGTGTGTGTGTGTGTGTGTCTGCTCTTGACCGGGAGCTAAAATGGTGATTATAGACTGGAGAGACTAGGTGTGGCGAGTTGGGGCGGCGTCAAAGGCTTTTGTCTGTAGTTCCTGTACAGCCCACCAACCAGGAGGGAGGAGGTCCAGCCGTGTCTATCAAGAGTGTGTGTCCTGGAGCCATGCTCAGTCTGGGCTTGAAAGAGCCGCCACTGCCGCTGCTGCTGCCGCCGCTGCTGCTGCTGCTGCTGCTACTGCTGTGTGGAGCTCAACCACTCTCACGCCAAGACTCCAGCCACAGGGAATCAGACGAGCACAAGTTCAAGAGGCTCAGGACCTTTGTTGTCGGCTTCAAGAAGTGAAGGAAGAACTGCTGGAGCATATCTGTGTCTTCTTCTTCTTCTTCTTCTTCTTCTTGCAACACATGGCAGAGATTTTCTTCAGGGGAACCTAAACTTCTGTGGAGTGCAAGTGAAGAGGCTTTCTTTTTCTGTTCTGGGGGATTTGTTTTATGAAAAGCGACCGCTCTGATTAGTGTTCACATTTTAAAGGATGAGCTCTCGATGACAAAACCGCTTGGAATATGGGATTTTTAACATTTGCCTTGGACCATGGGGACGTGCAACTCTGCGTTTGTGCTCAGCTCTGGGTGATTTTGATGAGTATGTCACATTTATTCCGTTTGTTCCCCCCGCTGCTTTGATTCCGCCAAAGTCACTTATAGTAGGTGTTAAACTGTGTTGACTTGTTTTTCCCTTTTTTGAAGAAGTCGAGTTTGTTGTTTTTTACTTTTTGACACTTTAGAGACACCAGCCGGTCCCTCGTGAGTTTGTGTCTCATTCGCAGTTGTTTTGTTTTGTGCTGTGAGTTTTGAGATCAAACGTGTGGAAATGTGTGACTGAGTGAAGTGGGAGCTTTTCTGAGAACCTGTTGATGTTGACACGTCTCGCTCTGACATCTATTGGCCACTTATCATCCGATAATAAACGTGTGTTGACCTTTTCCCCCCTTCTGTCCCCGATGGCTGGTGTAGTGGAGCAGATCTCTGACTTTCTCGTGCGCTGTTTGGTTTCATTGATCTCTCTTCTCTGCATCTCTGGCTTCATTGTTATGTAAAGTGCGACGTTTCTTACAATTCTTGTGTATAAACCTCTCTTTTTCTCCTTTCTGTCTCCACAGCCCTTGCAGGTAAAATCTTTCCCACCAGCTCCGATGCTCTCCTCAGTTCCTCGGCGATGACGGCCAGTCCCTCGCCGCCAAGCGTCTACCTGCCTGCCAACTTCAAAATGTCCAATGCGCAGCTGGCTTTCTTCCTGCGGGAGGCCCAGATCACAGGGCAGACGGTCGGTGGGGGCGGTAAGAGCGGCAGCAGTGGCCCCGGCACCGGACACCCACTGCAACGAGCTGAGAGTTTTGTGGTTTTCCAGACAAAAGACCTCCCTGCCATCAACATAAGCTTTGGGCCTTTTGCCCGGGACCAGGCTCTGTCCAAGGAGCTGCTGCAACCAGCTAGTCCGCTGGATATCCCCGGCCAGCTGACCGTCAACTGGAAGGTCCGCGCCTTCATTGTCCAGGCCCGGGTGTTTTCCAACAACCCCGCGGTCCAGGTGTTTTTCTACATCGCTGGCCGCGACTGGGACGACTTCAAGGCTCAGGACAAGCTTCCCTGTGTCCGTCTGCATGCCTTCAGGGATGTCCGTGAAATTAAAACCTCCTGTCGCATGAAAGGCAACCTGGCGCAGTGCTTGGCCCAGCTGGATCTGCCTGTGTCCTGGTTTAACACCAACGTGGCCCCGCTGGGCCGCAGGAAAGGCTCCGGCGACGGGCTCCTGGATGGGCTGACGAGTGAGACTTTGCAGGCCGAGCTCTACTACACGCTCCATGAGCCCAATCTGGAAGGGGAGTGCAGCGAGGGTTCAGGTTACAGGACTGGTGGTGGCGCTTCCAGGGGAGAACCTTTGTCACAGCACCCCCTGCTGCGCATTGGGAGCATCAGCCTGTACCAGGCCAGTCAGGAGCAGCAGCTGGTGGACAAGCAGCTGGACAAAAACATGTTCCTCAGGCTGCCCGAGAAACCGCTGAAACCCGGGGAGACGCTCACCATCTTCCTCTACTTGATGCCCAACTCCACTGTGGAGCAGTTCAGCCTCAAGTAAGTCTGCGCTTTCATATTCACCCATTAAAAAAACACATGTTTACACGCACAGCAGAAGCTCCTCCTGCTCTTTTTCCTGTTTCCACGCAATCATGTGAGCACGGATCATCGACGGACACATTATTTGCCTCGCTTCCTGATCCACCTCCACGCCAACACTCGTCACTCCCCTCCAGCCATAAACTACACTCTTTTATCTCCTTTACAATTACGCTCGCACGTAATCGCTCGCAATTTGTCCAAGGTTTATGCTTAAGGCGTTCAGGCTGCATCTAAACAAAGCTGTGCAGCTGCTGAGGTCCCCAGTCGACAGGCTTTATAAGAAATCTAGGATTTTGCAGCATTACTGGAGCAATTACCAGTGCTGGACAACTTCATCATCGTCTCACTGTTTGGGCCTGCTTTAACACGGCATGATGACATAAAGGCTGTTGCATAATATCTAAATGAATTGCAGGGATTTAATGACGGCGGAAGGTCACGCATGTAATTGTGGTGATGTGTTTCCAGTTCATGTAAATGTATCGTGTTTTGAGGCGTTCATGCGTGATTTTCATGGTTGTTTGGAAGCAGCAGTAACAATGATGATGATGATGATGCATTCCTTCTTCCTCACCATATCCTCCTTCAGTGTCTTCTTTACAAACACATTCTACTCCTCGCATTGTCGCTCTCATCGTAGAAATTCCAGCTCTGGATTTTCCGTTGTCGTCGTTGTTTCTTGTTCGCCGTTCTGTCTGTAGATAAGTAAACAAACAAACGCCCACTTCCTGTTTACGCCGGCACGAGCATGAACCTGAACGGTCAAGTGTAATAGTATTTGGACACAGATTGGTTTGGATTTGTGTCAGTAGTTTTATTTTGTCGATTTAATCATTCAAAAATATTCTATTTTATTTGAAAAGACACTTCTTCTTTGCGCTCCCTGATTTGTCCTTTGCACTGTTGTTTTTTGTTTGTGGGCGGGGCCTGAGGAAGCTGCCTGCTGATTGGCTCCTGAGTTTTGGAGCGACAGTTTTCCCCATCGACATCCGACGAAATAATCTAATAATTTGTCAGATTATTAATGTTAGATAAAATAAAATACAATATTTTATTTGCTCCTTAAGAAATATGGACGTATCCTGAGGCGAGTGGTGTGTCGGGTGTATTTGGAGTCAGAGCTGAAAATAGAGAACAGAGAGGTGAAAATGAAATGATGGTGTTAAAGTGCTCATCACTGTGTGGTTCACCTTCTGAAGTGGTGGCCTAACACTGTGAGAGTTATCCTTTTTCTCTCAGGAAAGGATTGTGAGTCATTTCTGTTTGACCGGCTAATGCTCGCCGATCACTGATTGAAACGACTCTGGTGTTTCGCTCACAGTTTGAGTCGCGCTGTGACGATTTCCCGCCACGTTTCCGCCGCAGTCTGCACCTGATAACGACAACAACAACTGCTGCTTATTATCTACGGACACACACATAGCTGACCGAGTCTTTAATGTCGTATTTAATGACGGCGTCGTCATGCGTGATGTCGGCGAAATCGATGGAACCCATTTTCTTATAACAACATCCTGAATTATTAAAAATAATTACCTGTGATATAGCGTTTAATGTGCACTCGCTGCATGAAATGGACTCCGACAGAGCGGTAATGAAAGGAATCATTGACTTTTGTTGTCATATTGCTAATGAATACATGCTAAATGTCTTCATTCTATGAGCATGCAAGTGGAAAGAGGCCATGAAACTGTGATAAGTGGGTACATCATGTACATATACGGACAATCAGGCCCTTTTTCTTTTGTTTAAATGCTTTTAATTGGCTTTTAATGCTTTGGTTAGGGTCTTGACATAATGTAAAAGCCTCTAATGCAGGTTTCCACCGTCTCACAAAGAATCCCAGCTTTATATTTTCTCTGACCCGTTGTTTGTAGAAAGTCTCAAGCCCGTTCTGTCCCCTCTGCTCGTCCTTGTCGACGCAGTATTCACGATATGGGAGAATTAAAATGATGATTTGCACTTGACAAAGGTTGAGGGAAGTTTATCTCTCGCTCGTTGACTCGAAGGCAGCGCGAGGAGGAGGAGGAGGAGGAGGAGGAGGAGGAAGAGAAACGAGAGGAATCTATTAGCAGCTCAACTCAGGGATGATAATGATAAAAGATAGTGTAAATACAGTCGAGTTAATCAGAACTGAATATCACAAATACTCATCGAGTATTAATTAAGCCTCAATAAGTCATTCGGCTCTGACTGAAACGCAGCGTGCTTTCCTCCCTGAAGAAACAATTTATAAACAGCTGTTTCACTTTAAAACCCTCAGCAGATTATGATTAAGTCTTTTGTCGACTTTGAAATAAAAGTACTTTTAGTGCGATCTGCGGGTGATTGTTGTGACATTTCCACTGATGTGTTAAAAATAGCAAGTCGTTCTCACGTGGAAGCTCTGAGTCGCATTTCTCTCCTGACAACGTATGTAAACTGAGGGTCTGGATGTGTGAACACGAGCGTTAACAGAATTTTCCTCCGGAGATTATTCTGCCTGCTTCCTTGCCCAATAATCCCCAGTGAGATTATGTGGCAAAACTTTTTTTTCCCTGGATTCTCTGGAGATCATCGCCGTCTCCGTATCCTCCTCCCAAATGATGCATGTTCAGCCTCGTCTGAGGAGAATTACAAACGGCTTCCTGTCTTTATCTGTCGCTGTCTCACGTGTTTATGAAATCCCTTCATGTGTGTGAGTTAGTAGTAGTTAGTGAGCATATTAATATAATAATAATAATGTCAATGAATCACCTAAAGGGTTTGGAATCTCTCCATTGTAGTTTGGCAAACTAAGGGCCCTCAGATGTCAATTGTCTGAAGTAAGGTTACGATTATTCTAATTTTGTGAGAAAATGTTGAAAAAAATGCACAATTTCTGAGCATTTTTTCATGTTTTCTTTTTCATGTCTGTCTTTGTCAGTCTGTTGGTTTGTCTCCATGTCTCCGTGCTGCTGTTTTTTTGTCGTTTATAATGACGTATGGATTTCCCGACCGTCCAAATGACTGCAGATCCCATTATGATGGTGTTCACGAAGCAAGAATATTCTACAGGGGAGGGGGGGGGGGGCGAGACAGGAGAGGAAAAAGTCACGAGAGACACTTTTTTTTCTCTGTGGCTCGACACGTTTAAAGTGTCACTCGCTGGAGAACAAATCAGGTTTAAGATCAGGGATTTGTCCCTTGGACTAATTAGGAGGTTTTGAACTGTGTGAACCGATAGTGAGGGTTGAGTTGGTAGTCGAGACGTGTGTCGTATAATCCCGTCAGGACGGGAAAAGGGAGTGACTCTCTGGATCACTGATCCGAAAAAGTTTTTGTCTCTTTAGTTTTTAAACTAAAATAACAGAGCGGAAGTAAAAAATAAGCCTTGTTTCTGGAAAACGTGCCCAAAAAGAAAAATACTCTTGGCAAGCAAGTGTGTTCACTATTAAGGACGTGTTAAATAGGTGGAATTCTATCATATACATTCTTAATGCAGCTTAAATCAAGTAAAGGAAGATCCATTTTAAGTAAATGATTCTTACATTAGCATTTCAATGACAACTTTCTTGAATTCTGGCCGGTTTTGTCCAGTTTTTCCTTGTTTTAAGGAACATTACAGACAGATTAACAAGCTTAGTTTTAAGAGTTGTAGCACTACACTATTTCATTATAGACTTAAAGCCTCAAATGAACATAGCACAAGTCCCTTATTGACATAACCTTATATTAGTTTGACAAAAATACATGTAAAAATAATGATCTCACAGCTACTGTATTATCTCCTTAAAGACCCAATGAAACTTCATACAGTATTTAACTGTCAGCCTTTGGGAAATTACAGTCGCTCACCGGGAGTACTAACAAAATGTTTAATCAAGAAGCAAGAAGTGCAATTTCGGGCTTTGGCATTAAAATTTCATCCCGTGTTGTTCAGTGATCACACGTCTTGGCTCCTCCCCGACCGGCCGTAGGTGGTTTGTCTTCAACTTGTTCCCAGGGTTCTGCAGGTTTCTGCTGGAAGCTGGAACGTGAAATTCATCTATGATTTAGAGCTTCTTTTTACCAGCTGCTGTTTGTGTGAATTTATCCTCGACCGAGACCGTGAGTGCAAACCCATTCCTTATCAGAGTCCCAACCCCCCCAGGAATCCCAGGCATTCGTCTTCGCCCGCTGTCAGAGCCGCAGTTCCACTCAGGAATCGGCCACACTGTGAAGCGTGCGGCGAGGTCCCGCTCACATTGTTCTGCACACATTCATCACAATCGAGATGAAAATAGTTTAATTAAATCAGACGTTCGCGGGGGTTCGACGCGGCCGTCAGACCGTGTTAATCGCACACACTGCAGCGTTCTGTTCGTCACTTTATTCTGTGCTAATGTAGAAATGTATTATACATTTATGAGGGGATGCAAAGGAGTATCTTAACCTTGCATTCAAATATAGGGTCATTAAAGGTGCTGTGTGTAGAATGAGGGGATGTCCATCCACAGAAATTGAATACAACCACCTCATAATAACACACTACGTCCTCTTTAACTCCTGGACCGTTTCATGATATGGAGAAAATTCAAAAACTAGCGACTCCTCTTTCTTTATCTTCCCTCTGACTCTGACATTGTTATCCGTGATGTCCACGCGTAGTCTCGGAGACGGAGGCCAGGGTTTGACCACCTCAGGACGGAGTCTTTTTCCCTCTGCTGCACGGCTGTAAGTCACAGAGATGCAGAGCAGTGGTGCGTTAAATGTATTCACCGCGCAAGTGCAATGATGATGATAATAATAATAATAATAATAATAACATGCAGAGCTGCATTTTCTGGTATCTAGCACGCTGGGCTTGTCTCTTGTGTGCAGCATTTTTCACCACTCGTCGTTTATTGTTGAACATCAGCAGTTCAAGTCACTGCTGTACACTTTTCTTTCCAGAGAAAGTGTTTGTGTCGCACAGAAAATAGAAGTTTACACGTGTTGTGTTCCAGTGAAACACAAAAGTCAGTCACTGGAAGTGAATAGATTTCAGGAAAGGCTGCACATTTAAAGAGTCACGCTGTCATTGGAGACTGAATTCAGTCGCGTGGTGAAGAGAATGTCATTCCACTTAAATATCACCTTAACTTAAGGTGTAATAATGTATGGATTCTGTATGTGGAAATAATCTTTTCTGACTGTGCCTCCAAACACGAGTCCTTATAATCCTTATAATAACACAGACGAGCACAGGTATAAAGCAGTGACTCCCAAAGACTGAATTTTCCAACCCTTTAGTGAAGATGTTTGTGTATTTCTTACGTCATCACGACCAAGTCAGAATGATATAAGGTTTAAAAGATATGACAGTAAATGAGTCTCTATCATGATTCCTTTATGGTGCTGAGGGTTACAGAGGGATCTCTGGTGATTTTCTCCGTCCACTTCCTCATTCTTGTGAAGTTCAGGTCCTGAAGGGCGGGCGAGTAAAAGTCCCGACAATCTTATCTCCTATCTGATCTCATGTGTTATCCATTAGCCCCGCTGCTTATCCTTCAAGGGTCACAGAGGTGGGAAACTTGAGAGGGAGTGGAGTCGCTTCAGTGAATCCACACAGAGAAAACCTCTCGCTCGCGTCGCTGCCAGTGGTTTGATACACAACAATCACGTCGAGAGACGCCTGTCGTCCAGCTCGGCAGATCTTTTCCTCCGGCTTCTGTTTTTTTAGGCCGACAAAGTCGACCTGAGTTCCCCCTGCAGCTGTGATCAAACCCGCTGTGAGTTCCCTGCACAGGATCAAACAGCACATAGTGATGAGCTTGTGCACACAGTGAGGTATTTTAGTAGTTGAAGAGGCAGATCATTCACACAGCGGGAACAGTGTGGTCCAAACTGTGGTCTCAGGTCAAAAACATCACACTCAGCCACCTCTCACGGAGGCCGTGTTCCGACCTGCGATTATCATCCTCAATACTCCCATCACATGGCGATGAAGACGAGTGGGAGATACATAGTGATGTTGTTTTTCCAAAAAAGTAGATGATGATGAAGAGGTAGACGATGGATGGATGGATGTTGACGGTGGTGTCGTACAAATGAGCAGCAATCAGAGTAAAAAAAAAACACTGTAAAACCTAATCAAACCATGTCTCCAGTCTCCAAAACAGAAGTGTTACAATCTCTCGGATAAGGAAACAAATTCTGCCCGAAATTGAAAGTTTCCACCAATCTCTGTACAGTGGGCGTGTCCGCTGTGTGTTTGCAGGGATTCAAGTCTCCGGGTGTCCTCGTGCACCGACCGCGCCCTACACGTCGTTCCAGTGGGTTGACTCATCAGTTCCTGAAGTGGCAGAAATTTCCCAAAAGTTGCCGTTAAATGGGTCAAACCCGCGGTGCCTGCTACCGTCGTGAAAGAAGTGACCTGGTAAAGCATCTGTGTGTGTCTCTGTTCGTCTGACCCTTTAGGCCTCGGCGTCTTTAATGAAATGATAATTATTTGCTCGACTTGAACTCGCCTTGTTGTGCCAACGAGCTGCAGCTGGTGAGCAGCCCGAGAAATGGTCTGTGCTGTTTTATTCATAAGGAGATAAGTCATAGTTGCAGAATATCAAAGGCTGGTGTGAGACGCTCACGCCGGTGAAGTCTTTAAATGTCAGCCAGGTCGCCGCTCGCATACCGACGAGGTTTTGGTGATTCAGTCACAAACGACCGTCCTTCTCCCTGAACACAAGCCTCCGATACACTAGGGCGGCGATAGGTGGTTGACCTATTACCTCTAAGTTCTACTTCCTCTGTTTCCATTTGAATGGAAGTCTACAGCAAAATCAGCTTCTATTTCTCACAACCAAAAGACATAAGACATTTCTTCTCCTCTTCCTCATCAGTACCATCTTCTTCTGTTGGTTCCAGGTCGAAGCCCGAGGGCAGGAACATGCACACGGCAGTTTTTGTCCAGTTGAATTTCGAATTTAGTTCAATTCAGTCAGAAAAGGTCCGGTTCCAGATGGATGTACACGCTATACGCACAATTCTCCTGTTTTTTTCTTGCCCAAGTAAACACTGTCATGTTTCTGCACACAAACACGGACTGCACTCGTCCTAATCTATGTACACTGCAACACGAGTACTGCAGTACTGCAGAGCCATGTGGGATTCACACGCTGTATTCAAATAAATGCCGGAGGAGAAGGAGCACGGTGGAAGCCGGGGTGAGTGACCCACATTCGGCGGGCGGGAGCTTCGTCCCCGGCGGCTACGCGGCCGCTCGCGCCTCGCAGGGAGCGGAGCAACTTCCTGACCTCAGCCTCTGCTTCCTGCCAGCTCCGCGGTCTCTCGCCTCGTCCTCGACGCTGTGTTCCGCTCGTCTCGTCGCCGGTGTCAGCATCGGCTCCGCTTCCCCCCCCCCGATGCTGTGATTGGAAATGTCAGCACCTCTTGTGTGTGTGTGTGTGTGTGTGTGCACGCACGTGTGACCGCCCCGGCCGTCTCGTCAGGACACACTGGACGACGCTCCACACTCGTCTCGGTTTTAAAAAACAAACAAGGAAGAGGTCAGGGATGTCGCGCTCGCTTTAAAGTGCTTCCACTTTCCCAATGACAAAATAAAAGGGCGCCTCTCCATTAGAGGCACATACTGGAGTGCACCACCATTACTGCTTCAAATGCTTCCCTCTGAGTTTCCAAAAGTTCTTTGAGGACACACAGAGGGAAGAAAGTGCAGGTTATTTACCTTAAACTTCAATCTGTGTGTGGCTGAACACACTGATGCACCGCATGTGGAAAGATTTAAATTAAACCAGCGTTTCAGTTTTCTATTTTTGTTCCGAAGAAGTTCACACACGTGAAATATCCCCACGACACGACTATATAAGCTGTCGTATGCATGCCAGGCCTGTATGTGGTGCTGTAACACTGCCAAGAAATACACCAACAATGGATTTGGTTTTCCCAAAAGTGCAAAGTTGGCGTTTAGAGATTTTTTCCCTCTCTCGGATCCGATCTCGGATAAAAAGCTGATGCGATACCAAACTTTTGTGGATTCTGGGCCCTTAAGATCACATTATTTTGACTTTGAACTAACGTTGCAGAACTGTTATGCAGGTTTTTATAAAGTTTGTTGACTGGTTTGAAGCCAGAGTTCACTGCGTGTGTTAAATCCTTACAAATTGAGCAATATTTCACAGAATGTGACAGACTCAATGTCGCTCACCCATTATACTGCCCCCTGGTGCTTTTCACCAGTATGGCAACAGCCAGAGCAAACATTATCCCAGATTTGTACACTTCTCCGCTGCATGTTTTTAGCGTGTTGTACGGCAGTGATCCACGTCTGCCACCAACTGTGACTCTCCTGTATGTGTCTTTGGAGTTGAGCGACTGGTTCTCCACTCCTTCATCACCAATAATGTAAATGCAAGTATTTTGCGAGCGTGACCAGGCGAGCGGGTCACCCTGTGACGGGGTTGATCAAGCGTGGGTCCACAGATTAGCGGCGAGACCTCCGCCTCTGCAGGAACGTACATCATTATTTTGGCCATTAGATTGCATTAGTCTAATGAAAAGCGGTGAAGTGCGGCATACAAATCTTCGCCCCGCTTCCATCTCATTATCTTTGCCTTAATATTTAGTTTTTCCCCGCGTCGGATTTCCACCGAAGCGTCTCGACGCGCTCGCGTTGGTCTCGTGCTCGGGGAAATCAGAGGATCAGAAGTGTGTTTGTCTGATCCGACAGCTGCATAAACACAAGTCAGACCTGGGGATTTTCTGTCCTCCGCCATGTTTTCCAATTCATATTTGAACATTGCCTCATCCTCCTGCACACTGTGAGTTTATACAAGGAGCCTGGGAGACAAATGGACCCAAAACAAAAAAGGAAAGACGAAGAAGAAGCAGCTCAAAGCTCCTCATTTCCTCGGCACACAACTTATTCAAACAGGCAGTTATTTTACGAGTGTGTTTTATTTTTCATGTGGAAGCACCGGCTCACGTTAAGCGCTTTTTATCTCTGTAAATTAATTTCCTGTGCTCCAAAAGGAAATCTGGTTATCACCAAATGTGTTTGTTCTCTTTTTCCCCGTTTGGCGCGGACAGGTTTATGTTCAGTCGTCGCCTTTAGGCAACACAGCAACACTGTGTTTATATCTGCAGGTTTGGACCCACGTGCTGTCCTCGACGTCTTTTTGTACAAAAGTAAAGCACCTAGAAGTTATTAAGCTGTATTTATTCATATAACATATATGGGTTTGTACATATGCATTTTTTTTTTTTACGTTAAAGCTCGACTGATATGTTTCTTCCAGTTGAAAGACATATTTTGGGCCATTTTTTGTTACATATAAGTATGGTTATCATACCTATTATACTACATGTGAACGTTTTATATATAACATAACACAAAGTTCTTGAAAGAGAGATACTTTTGGGTTGCTAAGCAGCGTGTCGATAAATAAAGCACGTCTATTTTCACAAAACCTCTCCAGAGCGACCTATTCTGGAAGTGAGGGGAAATGATTTTTCTGGGAAAACAGTTGATGTAAAAATAACATTTATGTCAGAGGCGCAGAGGAGAGCGACTGTAAACTCTCCGTGGACAGTCACTAAATATTTTCAAAATGAAAGCCTGCTCCTCACAAATGTCCCTGATTAACTGCAGCTCTGTGAAGAGTGGACCAAATGACTGCGCACATCTGGGAGCGACTGATTCATTCATCAAGAAGCGTTTTTGGCTGCAGACGCGCGCCCGCTGCTAAATTTGCTGTAATCACTTATTGGCTGTGAGGAACGGTGTTGTTGTTGTTGTTGTTGTTGTTGTTGTTTCTTTACACTGTTTAAACGCGTGTCGCTCAGCTTAATTCACAAAGTAAACAAGACACCGAATGTGAAAAACAACACGGTGGAGAAAGGATCCACGGCGTCTGCGTCCCGTTTCTGTCCCCCTGCCCCTCCCATTGAATCACACTCTGCTCCCACAAAAGCATAAATTCATCTTGTTATCTGTCAAAACCTTTCGGGAGTTTAGGGGACGAAGGCGAAGATAAGCCGTATTTTTCGCTGCGTTTACCTGCGCCTCCCTCTCTCATGTTGTCACGCACTGACTATCTTTCCCTCTCTCCCTCCCCTCCCCTTCCCTTCCTCCCCCCCTCTCTCTCTCCAGTCTTTTTTTCTGACGCCTGTTTGAGAGTTTTTGCCAAACCAATCTGTGGAAATAGACACGGCTCGATCCAGCGTGAAGGATCGCAGTGCCCAGTCGGCCACACTTTCAGATGCGTCTTTCCACTCCAACTAACGTTTACATTTTAACGACGAAGCCTCTCCGGCCTTAAACGAGCGTCCCGTAGTTATTTACTGTGCAAGAGCGAGAGAGAGAGAGTCGGAAAAACCCCGTAGACCGTAATGGAGAGACGGCGTTAAGTGATCTCCCGAGAGCAAAAGACTCTTTAGTTCAAGTACAGTGGGATTGGATTTCTGAGACAGTATTTCACAACAGCAACACTAAGGTTGTGTGTTTGTTGTGCTTCGGCTTTTGTCTCGGAGTCATCGGTCCGTGACCGTCTTCTTAGGGACAAATTAGAAGAAGTCTTTCAAATTTGGCACAAACTTTCACTTGGACTTTTTATTGTTCTAATGAGGCCTCTGTTGTTTTATATTTTTTAATCTTATTTTGTACTACTGCAATATCTATGTGTTGTTTAGTGATCTTGACGCTTAAACCATCAATTTCACCAAGATTTGAACTTTGACTGACAATATCAAATCAATTCACCCTCAACTGCGTCCCCGTGGTCGTCTTAAAATATCACGTTTGCAAAAGCAGAGGAGATGCAGTTTCTCTGAAGGCACTGTGACCTTGAACTGTGTAGTTTAGGAACACTCTCTAAGGGTATCTTTGCAGGTCAAGGTCACAGTGGCATCAAAAAACACACATTTGTAGGAGGAATTAGTTCCACTCGGGCAGAAATGTTTTCTAGGACTGTTTTTAGCCTTTTGGACCTTCATTTCTGTAGAAGTCAACGTCCATATGTTGGAAATCAAGTGATTGAACTTTCACTGGGACTTGAGGATCCATGAGTTTGAGTTTGATGGTCTCGGTTCAAGGTCAAAGTGACCTCAATAACACATTTGTCGAAGGAGAATCATTTCAACTTTGGCACAAGCGTTCTCTTGGACTAGATTTGGGTGTCTTCACCCAAATTCCAGTTGAAGCGACATTTCATGGACGTTTTAAAGATGCCAGTCAGTGTTGAGTGGAAACACAACGGGCAGTTTGAAGTCACAACAGTCACGACTCCACGCTGATATAAATGCACCTTGGCAGCGTTTTTTTTTTATGCAACATCATAGTTTAAAGAATAACGACGAGGATAATGGAATGAGAGCATGCCAGCCAGTCTCAATGGAAGACATGATTGGTTGATGCATATTCATAAAACACTGCAGCCGATCGCGGACAGCTAATCTAATAATTGTCAATGGATGGATTGCTTTTTCCACTTCCTTCTGGCGGCACAATCTGCGTGACGAGCGCCGCCACGTTTCCCCCCTTCTTCGAAAGAGAGAGTGATTTTCATTCCATCATCTGCGCTCATGTACTCCAGTCGTGGAGAGAGAGAGAGAGTCTTCAGCTCAACATATGGCGCCTCCTTCGTGTGCCTACATAGGATATTCTTCAAGTGCTCTGGCATGCATACAATTACACACGCAGCCGTGTTTGCCATAAACAGAAAGTGTGAATTTCCCTGGTGGAGTTTCAACCCTGAAGTCCATTTGGCACACAGTTCTCTTGGATCCACACTCTTCTTCTTCTCTTTTTTATGGTAATTTTAAATGAAGGACTACACAGTAATTATCTCGACACTCATAGTGACAAGGGGACCTCTGGCTGGCCGGGACACTGCTGGACTTCATCCTTAATGTCTCCCAGGTGGACTCACCCCGCTGTGGTGACTGAGGGACGGGGGGACTCACCTTTGTTGCAGGAGCCGTGAGCTGCAGCTCTGCGCTCATCACTTTAGTCTCGGAGTTTTATTTATTTTTCTTTTTAAGTTCGTATCGTCCGCTGCTATTAGCTGTTAGTTGTATCAGGCAGTCTTGTTTACATGCACAGTTTAATCCAGCTAAGGCCATAGTCTGACTAAGACTAGAGTCCAAGTAAACGTGCGGAGGAGAAAATCGATTTATGGGCCATGTACGTCTGCCTGCATAGGTGGCGCTGTATCTCTGTATAAGCTAGTGAGGTTTGAGCGTTTTAGAGCTCCAACGACGGAGAATACAAACACGGTCATAGTCTGACTAAGACGGGCAATCGGACAATTTGCCCGGAGGAGAAAATCTAATTATTGGCCGTGTACGTCTGACTCCGCCTCCATAGGTGGCGCTGTATCTGTCTATAAGCTCTTGTGTTGCCGTGTTGTCCACCTTCAACTTCCGGGCCCGAGACCAGGGACGACATTTTGGTGTAGTACGCCAAGTCAGACTAAGCGTGCACATGCAGGAGTAATCAGACTATGAATCACATTTTCCAGGCATGTGGATAGCCCCGTTTCAGTCGGACTAACGTGTTTACGTGACATTAAGAACACTAAACATTGTCTTAGTTTTCATGCACGTTGAGTGATGCTTTTATTCGACAGTTGTGAAAAAACCCCAAGAACTTGTGTTATGAAGCCTCTGAATTTTCACAACCTTTTCGATTTCCATGCTCAAGACACTATTTGTGATTCCACGTAGGCTCCATCCAGTGCAGCTTTAAGTACTTGATCCCTTCCTTGTTTACACATTATGTATGCTGTAGTGGGAGGATGTTAAAGGGACTTCAGAGGAAGTAATGCAATGCAGTGTTTCTTAGCCCGAGGCTACTGCTGCTCCGTCTCCAACAACGTTTGTGCTGAGGACTATAACCTGGACATTACATTTTTTTATGTGGTCAGTGTTTTCAGTCACAAGAACACGTGCAGCTTGACTGACTTGCACCCCCCACATACCGACATACCCACCCACCCACCGTGTGAAGTCCCACTCCTCACACCGTTATGCGTGAAAACTGTTCTCTCCTCTTTCATCTAATTTCTTTGTTCCTCTCGGGGGAGGAGTGGGCTCTGGAGTGGAGGTTCCCGCTGCTGGAAGGTTGTTATGTCAGGCTGATTTAAATGAGAATAATTTCGAGCACACTTCTCAAAACCGATGCCTCCCAGCAAACTAGGACAGATTTGTTATGGCCATTTGCTATGCCCTCCCATGCTCTTTAATGGCTGTTAAGCACTCCAGCCCCACAGCCCTGCACCAAATCATGAACTCTCACATTAATTTTCTGTTATTTCTTTATTTAATTTTATTTTTACATCTCAGGATGAGGGGGCAGTGCGTCACCAAATCCTCTGTTAGAGTCACGAGGAACAAGTCGCGCTGTAAAGACTTTCCCCCCCCCCCATTTTGAAGTGGATTGGTAGCACATCCAAGACTCACGATTCTCCTCGGTGGTGAGCTTTTAAGGACTGTGGTTGTCTTTGTTTATTCCTCCGTGGGAAGCGTTTTGTTCCAGAAAGTAGTTATTCATGTTGTAGCACTAGAAAGTTTTTCCTTTCAGAAAATGAACAAATGGAGACTGAGAGCAGTTGTTGTTATGTTTCACTCAGACTTGAAAGCTGGCACTTCACTAATTATTTTGTTGTTGTTCTGAAAAGTCAGAATCTTGTTTCCACAGTTTTACGTACAATATTTGAGTCTCCACTCAAGATCAAGGCATACTTTACGTGTTCCACAAAGAGACACTTTGCATTTCTGCATGTGCGTACTCATGTACTCTTTGTTATATTATTTGCCCCAATTGGCTTATTATTGTATTTTTTTGACATGGAGTTGGACAAATGGGTACTGGTGGACATACTCGCATAAACACAAGAAGGTTTAAGGTTTAAGTTATTATGTGGTATGTAATAAGTTTTTAAGTTATAACGTGGTACGTAATAAGTTTTTAAGTTATAACGTGTTACGTAATAAGTTTTTAAGTTATAATGTGGTATGTAATGAGTTTTTACATAATAACGCGGTACGTAATAAGTTTTTATGTTATAATGTGGTACGTAATGAGTTTTTTATATCACGGTACGTAATAATTTTTGACGTTGTAAAGTGATACATAATAAGTTTTTACATTATAACGTGATACGTAACTAGTTTTTAAGTTATAACGTGGTACGTAATGACTTTTTACGTTGTAAAGTGATACATAATACGTTTTTACATTATAACATGATACGTAACAAGTTTTTAAGTTATAACGTGGTACTTAATGAGTTTTTACATAACGCGGTACGTAATAAGTTTTTACGTTGTAAAGTGATACATAATAAGTTTTTACATTATAACGTGATACTTAACAAGTTTTTACGTTATAATGTGGTACGTAATGAGTTTTTACATAATGCGGTACGTAACAAGTTTTTACACTGTATAATGTGATACATAATACGTTTTTACATTATAACGTGATACGAAACAAGTTTTCAAGTTATAACGTGGTACGTAATAAGTTTTAATGTTATAATGCACTACGTAAGAATTTCTCACCTTTAAACGCTTCACGTTATAATGTGACACGTAATAAGTTTTTACGTTATAACGTGATACATAATACGTTTTTATATTAAACCATCGCATAAAAATGATTTTTTTTTTACAATAAACTTCTCATGTTAATCCACAAAGCTATTCCATTATCATGTGAACCGTATTACGTTCAAATGTGAAATGTATCATGTGATAAGATGATAGTTTTTATTTTTGCTGGAGTGGAGGTAATGCGACTAAAAAATATATATATATATATATATATATATACACATATATTTTTAGTCTGTATAAGATATACATATACATACATATATACATATATGTATATATATATATATATATATATATATATGTATATGTATGTATATGTATATGTATATCTTTTTTAAATATTAACTGTACATACAGGTGTGTTTGTATTCAGATTGTCAGATTCAAATTTTCTTAATTGGTTTTGTGATTTAATCATCAGATCTGTTCATACCCTTTGTTCGTGTTGTTCTGTCTACATACATACATACACATAATTTGCCTTCTTCGTCAGCGAACAGCTGCATGTGATGCAGAGCTCCAGCCTCTCTGTGTTTGTATGGACCGCAGTTAATTACCTCTCCATCAACGTGGCCTTCATTAGCTCTGAACCCACCCACAGAGCAACAGCTAAGCACTCCAATAATCAGCCAGTCTTCCAGCCCACAGAGCCGAGGCTGTTTGAAATGAATTTGACACCAACCCCAAGATGTGCGACGCGAAAGGTTACCGCATTATTTAAAGCAATTTAGACAATGGAACACAGGGAGACATGGTTTTTTTCCCCCCCATGTGCTTTAAAACAAATCAGTAGCATGTTTAATGAACGTCTTCAGCGCACACACTCTGCCTGTTACTGAATAAATGAACCGAGGAGTAGGTGTTTATATGTGTGTTCTGTGTTAATGGGCTCTGTAATGAATATTGTGGTGATTGGTTTGCACCTACTGTGTTACAGTAACATGACGTAACTTCATGCCGTTGTTTCCACTGAACTCTGAGTAAAACCTGAACCTGATGGTTAAATACTTTCTTTTTTTAAATGTGATTTACAGAAAAAATAGCAGGAATCTAACAGAATAAATTGAGAAAACCACAATTAATATACAAATAAGAATATTTCTGACAACTTAATATTACAATACAGTAATAATATACTAATAATTAATAATAATATTTTATAATTGTGTAGTGTAATTACATTAATACCATCTTATTTCTAGTAACCATAGAGTAATAGCTTGATAATAGCAATGGAAATTGAAAATATAGCAAATTTGATACACAAACATTTTCATGATTGTAATTCTCATTACTGAGTATATGTTATTACTGTCATTGTTAAGTTGGAAATTACCTCCCTTATCTCTTATATTATCTCTTATTACTCTGCGGTTGATTAAGAATTGTTGTTAAGAATTTGAAATAAAAAAGTAAATATTTAAGTTATTTTTACAGCATGATATCCAATTAATACTTTCCCATTAAGTATCTACAATATCTTAATTTCTTAATTTCTACTATTATTATTATTGGTATATTAACCCAACTTTTAAAGCTCATCCAAACATAAACAAACTCAAACAGCTGACACATTAACCATGCATGTTAATTGTGTGGTTATGGAGTCAGATACGCGGGGAAATATCGGACACCTGTCAGCCAATAAGGATCAAGCATTCTCTATAGGAAAGATCATCAATAAGTCATTCATGTACAAACACAAAGGATTTTTACGAGGACGTGAACAGAGTAGTGAATATAAAATAAACCTTGTGCTAATCCCACGTTCTGAATGTTTGAATTTTGGACACATATATATTTTAAATTTTAAACATTTTATAACTGATGGAAAAGTCTCCATGGTGACAGTAATGAGGACGTGATTGATAACACGTGGCTCCCCGGAGAGAACCCGCCCTCTGCCATGGCCTCGTGTGATTTGTCACTCACGTGTCCGCGGAACCTGTCACTGCCACGGAGACGTGACGGCTCAGCCCGGTCTGCGTCAACCTGCTGCAACAGGATTTTGACAGGAAAATCATCAGTGACGTTTCCCCCCCTGCTTTAATGAAAGTCTCTTTTTAGTGACGGCCTGATGTGTTGACGTGCGATGAGGCAGATGCTTTGGAGCGGGAGGAATCAGATCAGCGTTTGATTTACTCTTTAAATAAAGTGGCTGAAATACATGATGTTAAAGTTTGACATGAGAAGCATTTTAGCCCTTAAACACCTCCAAATGTGCGCAAAAAAACCATAAAAAGGCCAGAAATGATCCTGTGACTAAGTGCTTTTGCCCATTTTTCCAGAATAACTTTCAATATCTGTCAGTTATTTGCAATTTACTGCATGTTAAAATAGTACATTAACTATTTAAATTGAAGAAAAACATTAAAAAAAACACTCCAGTTGTACATGAACATCATATTGTATGTGTTATATTTGAAATGTGAACAGTTTAAAACATATTTAAAGTAACATTTTCTTGAGTTTCATGAGTCTCAATGTCCAAAAACAGGCCAAAAGATTCAAAAAACAGTGCTAAAACCTATATCTGTTCAAAATACCGTTATTATATATGTAATTAATAATATAGTAATGACTATGGTATATTTGAAACAATATTATGATCATTAATGATTCTCAATGACTGGGTCGGGGCCCACAGATGGTCACAGGAGATATTTTTTGGGTCCCAACCTAAAAAAAAAAATAAAAACTCAAAACCTGCGTAAAATGATTGTTTTAACTTCACCAAAAATGATTAATTTATCAATTCAAAACATTAGGTTGTAATTTAGACACTACATTATGCAAGAGTTGCTCTCATCACATTCTAAACCGTTAAAAAGTGGATGTAAGTGAATCTAAAGAATATAGATTTTTTCTTAAAACAAAAACAGATAGATAAAATGCTATAGCTAAAATATAAGAATTCATGCTTTTATTCTCTTAGTATGTATTACATGTGTTGAATATTAGTGTGGTATCTTACATGCACATGTTCCAATGTAGATGAGCTATACTCGGAGTGACCTTCCTAGTGTCACTCTTTTATTCTGTGCAGTTCTAATAATCTAGAAAGTATAATAATAATAACAATGAACTTAACACATCCGCATGAAGAAGGTGATTTATCAGACGATCACACTCACGCTGAGTGTTCTTCTGTTTTCATAAATGGGATCATCGAGTCAGAGACACTGTTGCCTTCAGATAAAATGTCCATTCTCTTCATAAAAGAAGCTGTTACTAGGCAACAAGCCTCACCCCAAAGAAGAAGAAAAAAGATGTCTCTGAGTGCATTTGTCCGCAATATTAGTTCTTCATTTACTTAAGGAAATTGCTACATGTAACCAGGATGGGGGGTTAATTATTCTCTGCTGTTGGAGGCAGACACACACACACACACTGGTTTCCATGACTTCAGAGGACATTGCATTGACTTACATTCATTTCCTGGAGACGTCCTCCGAATTTAGCCCTATTTACGACTGACCTAATCCTAATCCTGACCCCTAACCATAACATAATAAAACTGGATATTTGTCCCCTTAATGTGAGCGAGTTAGGTCCCCACAACATAAGGAAGACCAGTTACACACACACACACACACACGCACGTGTGCTGGAATAGAGTTGAGGGTGAGTGGTGCAGGATTGTTTGACTCGAGTCACAGCGCTGTGATAAACTCACGGTGAGTGATCTGTGAAGGCCGAGTGTTGACTCGTGTCAGATACGTAACAGCGTCAGAGCGGCGTCTGTGCCAGGATCACAGTGCAGAAGCGCCGTCGAGTTTTCTTTAAAGTCTAAAGTAAAGTGATGAAAATACCTCCGGGGGGGAGGGTCTTTATAAATCTACGATCAAGTGAAGACCCAGGACCACACAGTTGGCATTTAATCAAATGATTTTAACTACTACTACATTTTAATAAAAAATTGGGACAGATTATGGATTAACTGGATTAACAGACTTCTTCCCACTAGCTAAATGTGCTTTTTGTCTAATAATAATAGTGATAATACTACTACTAATAATAAAAATAATAATGATAATAATAATAATGATAATACTACTACTACTACTACCGATAATAATAATAATAATGATAATAATATAATACTACTAATAATAATGATAATAATAATAATAATAATGATAATAGTGATCTTTTTGTGGGGCCCTATTAGACAAATCACATTAACCTTTCCTTAAGGGCCCCGTTAAGACATCAAGGCTACTTAATAACCAGTGTTTTTTTGGCTGAAGGGCGACGAAAAATATCGGGATTATTAATAACATAGTAGTGAGGATATCAGGATAGTAGCTGAGGTGCTTGGGGATCAGGGCCCCTGAGCCCTTGGGCCCCTGCACCTGGGTGCCATCAAACTACTCTAAAAAACTTTTCAAATGTGTTCAGGTGCTTTAGTTCCACGTTTTCCTGCACGGTGACAAATACCAGAAGAGGAATTCTCATCACGTCACACAAACTTAAACCCAGTGGACCAGAGGGGCCACACTGCTGCAGCTCAGTCCACACACACACACACAGAGGAGTTTTCTTCTTCTTCTCTTTCTCACTCTCAGCGTCGCTCTGTATCCGTCCCCAACCAAGCAGGTGATGGATTCCGCTATCTTAGTGCACGTCGGCGAGTTCAGTGTGAGAGAGCAAACCAATTGGAACTGACACCAGGTCCCCAGGTCCTGGAGGGAGCTCGACGTTATCTGGTGTGGAAGGAGTCGTCGTTTATGTTTGCACGGGTCAAACACCTGGAACCTCAGCAGGTTTCTCCGCCGTCCGTCAGGTTTTACAACGTTTTATGTGGACAAAATCTAGAGCCTTAGATTTAGGAAGAAAGTTGATTTACTTGTCTTCAAATGTGGGCTGGAGGGCTCACAGTGATTTTACCCATTCAAGGCGCTTCCTCTTCTCCACCAGAGTCCAGAGAGAAAATCAATGATTTTAAAATCCCGGCACACAGGAGCTGCCGATCCACCGCCGCTTCCATCGATACATTCAAATGTGTTATTTAGTGACTTCTGCATTTGAATTCCTTTTGAATTCCTTTGGGTAATTACTTACCAAGCGAGGCAGCGGTAGAGCAGCAGCTGCTGTGTCCGCGTGAGCTAAAAAAATGTTGTTTTTCCGTGACCAACACATTCTTGTAGCCTGGGAGTTCGCGTAGATTTGATAAGTAGGTCATTTGTGGCCCGCTTGTCTCCGAAAAGCGAGTTGTGTTCACTTGAGTGGAGGCAAAGTGGATGCAGTTTGTAACTGACCCTGATGATGGGACCGATTGATGGTCATTAAACCATAAAATGCCCCGCCAGGGTGTGTGGAGATAATAAATCCCAGACGGGGAAAAAAGTGAAACGCAGCAAAACGGAGCCAAGGCCGGGGGCTGTAACGGCAGGGGTGAGGGCGGGGCTAGTGAAGGTCCAGATTATACACCTGCGTGAGAAGAGTTTTTAAGAACAAGAACCTTATTTCTCGTCATCTTAAAATACAAACACAGAAACATGAGAGCAGCGAGCTGAAGGAACATCCTGGCGCCGTCAGGGCTGTCGCGGGCCGGGACATTTTGAGGTCTGTGTTCTGCTGAGCGCTCGCCTCCGCGTCCTCTGAGGCCGTTACCTCGACGGCACCCCAGAACTTTCTTTTGTCGCATTTGGCAGTCGCGTGCAAAAATAGAGCGTCCCGTTCTTCTGCGTACCCAGATCTCTGTCACAGTCGCGTTCGTGTTTGCTTCTCCTCTCACTCCCGACAAAGCGGAGACGAGGCGAGGGCGGCTGAAGATAAAGGAAAACACCCGGCGCCTCGGCTCCTGGCAGCGAGCCACGCGCCGCGATACGGAGCACAAACACAGACGCGCTCATTGTTCACCCGGACACTTTACAGTCTGTGCGAGGCGCCGCGTGCGTTGAATGATGGCACAATAAAGCGGCGCGCTGCTGCCGGCGTGTTGATGCGTGACAGGGTCTGTGATGGCACGCTGCATGCACAGGTGACGCAGGAGGAAACACAGAGAATGAGGGAGATCACAGTATTTTTAGCTGCATGTTCTTCTGAGGTGAAAAAAAATAATAAAAAATGACATTTTCATTCTCAACTTTTGTTTGTAGCGGCGTTTTTTTTGTTTTTTAAAGCTGTAGTACGTAACTTTCACGCGACGCGGATCAAGTCTGTCGGCTCTGCAACGACCCTCCCTGCATTTTGTTTACGTGTCTGTGGAGACACAGAGTGATGTGGAGGTGGAGCCGGAAGCTGATCGGCCAGTGAAGGGGAGTTACATACTGTAGCTTTAAAGCTGGATCCCAAGGAAAACCTTGCGATGGTGCGTCTTTAATGAACAGAAATACAGAAAAACCCTGCGTACGTTGTTAAAGCATGTGTAAACATGATATTAAATCATGCACATTTAACAAATACCACAGTTCACAGCGGGATTTTATTTAAGTTCAAGCACCTTGCCAGAAAATGATGTAGGTTGACGGTTAACAGAACGACTGCAGTTAAAAGTCTTAAAGTATTCAATATTTACTGTGTCTGAGTACAAAGAGTCATTTTCTGTTGAAGTATTTAATGTAAAATCACAAGTTAATAAAGAATAATGTAATAATGATGAAACAAAGACTCATTTGGCTCCACCCACATAGACGTACGTTTTACTGCGTTTATTTTCCAGAGTTTCTGTTTGATCTTGGATGTAATCTGGACTGTTGTCTGTTTGCACGCTCGATGTGCTGAGACCACGCGGTGGAAAAGCGTTCGGCAGCAAAAACGACCCCAATGCGAAAAGAAATCATCAAGAAAAGAATGCACTGACACCACATTTAGTGTAAAATGAACGTGATTATCTTTGAAATGCACATAACATTAAATAAATGATGAAATGTCTCATGCATGAATGCATTTGGAACATGTGAACCCAATAAAAAAACTTAAAAAAGAAAAGAAAACACACTCCATATTGTACTACTGCTGCAAAACTTTACATTTAATTTAATCACCAACTAATTTGATACTCAATAAATCATCTTACATGTTACATAATCAAAAACATCTCATTATTTGCTCGCTTCTTTGCTTTTTTTTGAACACAAACGACGTGTTTTCAGACATTTAACGAACCAAACAACACTAAAGATTCAAACTCGCCGTCTTATCGCGCTCAGGCAGCATCCAGATGTGGACATTACTGGAAAAGTAAGCTCCTGTTTTTATTTATTTTCATGCTTTAGTTTCAGAGCAGACACTTCAGTGTCTCCCCCACAGTCGGGTGGAAAGATCGATATCAATTTCAGCCGAGAGACACAGAGACACAGAGACACAGAGACAGAGAGAGAGGATAGCTGCTCTTCTTTGTGTGTCCAATAGCTCTTCTTTTTTTTTCCTCCTCTCTCCTCGTTTTAAAAGCTTCCTGTTGTCCTCACCTGCCCCAGGTGGTTTCTCCAACCATTTCCAAACGCCAGCACACTGGCACTGTGGTCGACGGCGGGGAGTTCTTTAATCACCACACAGTCTTTAGAACACTCTCTCTGTGCTGCTGCTGCAAAGATTGTGTTTGCATTTTGCCGGATTGAATTAAAAACAGACTCATAACTTTTGGATGCAGACACTGCAGTGTGTTAGACGTGGGTGTATGTGTGTCATTCGCATGTGTATGCGTATGAAATATAAATGAGACCTCGACAACGCCTCTCAGCTGTTCATAACCGACGTAGGAGGATTGCCAAACCTTGACTGGAGGGCTGGATAAGTCCCACAGACGGAAGCTCCGGTTCCTTTATGACTAATAAGGAGTCAGAGTCAAGTGGGGGAGAGAGAAAAAGTCTTTTCCTCGGCGTAAGTTGGTCAAACGCACCCTGCAAGTATCTACTTTGTTTTTTTATAGCCTCACCACCTGCGTCTCTGCCGCTTCTCTGGAGCATTATGGTCTGTCTCCACCAGCATGACTCCATAAAGGAGGACGCGACTGCGGGGGCCAAGTGGATTAAAACAGATATATGAAATCCTTAGGAAGACGCCCAGATGGTTCTGTGCTAACGTGGACGTCCAGAGACTTTTAAACGTGCTTTATTTTCAATGGCAACGCTTTGTCTTCTTCTTCTTCTTCTAATCGCGATTTCTGGCAGGCTGCAGTTCTGCAGTTCTCCCAGGAGGTCCTTGAAAGTTTGGGAATTTGAAAAAAGAGCTTGAGTCGTGTGCAAGAAAGAAGTTAAGGTAATATTTAGGTGAATGTTTCCCTCGTTTGTTACGACGCCACCTACTGTTTCATGCCCTGCATTGCTTCATGTACTGTACGTAGAGTAGGCCGAGTCGTCATTGTTGTCCACTCACTCTCTCTCTCTCTCTCTCTCTCTCTCTCTCTCTCTCTCTCTCTCTCTCTGCCGCTGACGTGAGAACAATGAGCGAGTAAAGTTAAGCAAGAGAGAGCCAACTATGTGATGCTTGGGAAATGAAAATTCCAACTACCAATGAATTACCAAGATCCCCATGGAGGGAATCTGTCTTAAGCACATTTGGTCTTTGAATTTGAGGAAATTGGCCCTGAAAAGTCCTTGAAAAGTCTTTGAATTTGATGGCAACCAAGGTGTGGGCTCCCTGGTTCTTTATCACAGGACCAAAGTTTGTTGTCATAGCTCAGTTCACTTCAAAGTTCTCCACCGTAAACCCAAAGCTTCTCAATGCAGCTCAAGGTTCCCCATCCTCATCCCCTCTCCCCCCCGGTCCCTCTGGACCCCTTCCCTCTACCCAGTCCCAGATGGAGTGACCCAGTCCCTCAGTCCCTCAGTCCCCAACGACAACACTTGTTTCTTGAGCTGGCTGAACCCAGGGCTTTCCTGTTTTACCTCCTTGAGTATTTCTTTATGCAACTGGTCTTTATGTGAGAATAAAAAACCAATAGAAGCATTTCTTATCTTCTCAAATTATTATTATTAGAAGAAGAAGAAGAACGTGTGTTTGTGTAAAATAGATAAATATCACGTTATATACATTATATATTGTCTATAATCTCACCACCAAGAGAACCATGAAAAACAAATCATAACTTTGCAGAACATGTTTGGATGTTAGAGGGTGGAGCCGAGGAAGAAGAAGAAGAAGAAAATCCATCTATGAATGCAGTAACGTCTGTCTGTTAATCACATTATTGGATTTTAGACTTTTCCTTTGCTAAATGTTGGAGATTGAGTCTTTTTAAGTGATCTACAGTTTGGCATTGTTTGCTTTGATTCTTGTGTCGGATATCGCGCTCATGACTCTTCCAGTGACGACACTGCAAAGCAAAATAATGTATGTGTATCCATCCAACTACAGTGTGTTTTAAATATGCACATTTAAAAGATACTGCCATTCATTTTGCATTGAAGATGAATGTAGTTTTTTTTTCTCCCCTCCGCATTAATGTGAGGAAATGACAACGCGCTAACAAAGCTACATGGAGACGAGAGAAATGAACGAGTGAACGAGTTCCTGTGCGGTGCTGAACGCAGACGCCGTGACCTCCGCGGTGACAACCTGCAGCACGCTGTCATATACCAGCGTCTCACGAGCGTCGGGTTTCACACACACACACACACACACACACACACACGTTAAACCACACGTCAGTGTCGTTTTCATGAATCCACCCGAGTTACTGATGCCTCGGGGGAAGAGAAACTCATTCTCTGTGGACTTTGTTCACAAGTGGAAGATTTACTATGAAAGCAGCTGTCATGAACAGTGTTGGAAACTTTGCAGAGGAATAAAGAGCAAATAAAGAAAAATGTTGTTCAAAACTGAAGGCCTGTACGTCTCTGGAAGAGTCACGAGCACGACGTCCGACGCAAGAATCAAAGACTGCAGATCAGTTAAAAAATCCTGAAAACACGCATTAATCTCCATTTTTGGGGTTAAAAAGTGTTAAATAATGAATAATCCGTTACTTTGGGGTATGGGCAAAACAGGAAACTGCTAATTCATTCATTCATTCATCCATCGATCTCACTCTTCTTTATTTAGCTTCCCAAAAAGCCACCGGGCTGGAGTTGGAGTGTCTGGAAAGAGCATCAGACTCATCAGCTTTTAACTGGAGGCACAATTGGTTTGGCTCATTTGGCAAAGCAAGACAATTAGAGTGGCCGGGGTGATGAGACAGAAACGGAAGAGCGGAGCGAACAAGGAGAAGACAAAGCCCGGAGAGAGAGAGAGTGTGTGTGTGTGTGTGTGTGAGGATGGAGGGAAGTGGAGCGCAGTGATTTAAAGCTCCAGGAAGTACATTAAGGTGGAGGTTGTCATGAGGACAGGTCAGAAATAGTCTGGCGTGAGGAAGGAGGTAAAAAACAGTGCGTTTGTGTCATAATTACACGCTTATTATTTATTATTCACATCCATTTCCTCCTGTTTCTGTGTGGGGAAGAAAACCCGAAAAAAACATGTTGGTCATCGTTTCCCGAACCTTGAAATGTCTCGTCCTGTCCACAAACCACGGTGACTCAGTTTTAATGATTTCTCTGTTATTACGGAGCAAAGAAACCACAGAACTTTGTTTTTAGTTGTTGTCTCACTCAGCTCTCACATCTTATAACAACAATAAGATAAGCAAACAAATTATAGTCATTACAAAGATTATTGGCTCACAAAAGAGCAAACCCACATGTGAAAATGCATTTAATGGATCTAAAGAAAGATAAGTAAAGAGCTGAGTCTCATCCACAGGTGTCACAGAGCTGCAAATAGCCTAAAGTACATTAAAGGAGAGGGAGAGGAGAGGGGAGGAGAGGGGAGGAGAGGGGAGTGCGGCATCTGTTGATCCATTTTATGTCTCTCAGACAAGATGGACTCACATTTCACAAAGTTGTTATGAAACATTAATGCTGTCCTGGACGAGAAGCAGGGGACAAACAGGAGTATGTTTTGGTGTTGGAATGGATTGTAAACTTGAAGATGGTCGTGGATGAAAGTGTCCAGTGTGCAGTGTATTGATTTTACGTTTGTACGTTATTCAAAGGAGTGAAACTCTCTCCACACCAAACCCCATAGACAAAATCAGCGTTTTTAGCTCACGTGGACACGGGAGCTCCGTGTCTGCTGCTGTTTGTGTCACTTAGGGAAATCAGAATGACAAAGTAACACATTTAAACTTAACTAGTCGAAGTACTGTAGATTACGAAGAGTCTGTAAAGTGGCTAAAATGTGTGTTTTTGTCGCGTCCTCGTGGAGCAGCGCTTATATATGTTGTATATATTATATTATTACGGTATTTTCCCCTTTATTTCTGCGATAATAATCTGTCCTGGGATGTTCTGCTGATATATTTCATTGATTTTCCTCAAAAGTGCTCAAAACCTGACATTTGATATGGTCGTGAAACTAATCTGGCATCATTGTCTCAGCTCTTTGTTGAAAGGGCAGGGAGATGAGAGCGCAGGCGGAGACGGACGGACAGCGCTACGTCAACGGCAACAAAAAAAACCGAACGGGAAAGAAAGAAAAACAAAAAGCCATTTTCATGAGGAGAACCAGCCCTCCCTCAACTGTCAACAATTAGTTTCAGTCAGTTGTGAGATAACGAGAGTGAGCGAGCGTCCACACTGAGTGGAAGCTCACAAATGTGAGTCACAGATTGCTTCAGGAAGAAAAACCAGTACTTGTGCCGCGTGGCGGATTTAAAAATCAATAAATCAATAGCCCGCCTGAGACATTTGTGTAATTATTACAAATACGCGAGATTATCTCGTAATAGATTGCCAGGATCCACTATCTTATTTGTTTTTTTGGGGGTGGGAAAGTGGGCAGAATTGCCTTTAGAGAGAGAGAGAGAGAGAGATAAAGAGAGGATGATGAGTGTGCTCTTCTTTTACTGCAGAGTGAGCTGCATTCATCAGTTTTTCCACAAACGCCAGAAGGTGGAGGGGGCAAAAGGCTGCGTCCTGCTTTTAGGCTGCTCAGGAAAAGACAAAAGACAAAAGAGAAAAGCCCGCGGGGCAACAGAGGCGCAGAGGGGGAGTGATATTCTGTGTCTGTAACAGCAGTGAGGGGCAAATGAGACCTCACTATGGAAAGTGAACGGGCAGAAGAACTCACTCATTGAACATTTTTTTTGACAATCCTACAGCCATAAAATCAAAATCAATCCTGAGAATTTGCGTTAAACACAGAATCAGAAATCCAGTAAGAGTTTCTGCTTCATGAAAAGTTAGTCTCCACATGTTTATCCAATTTATCGTTCCACATTTTTGACTATGTAAACAATACGCCGTAATTAGGGGAAGTTAATTTGCGTTCAGCTGATTATAAAACCATTTGGGTGATATTTAAATACGGCGGTTAATTTTCACCGGGTCGTTGGTGGTGGAGACATCTGAGCTCGTTTATGAAAGAACAACAGGAGCTGTGATTAGATTTTATCATGATGAAGAGTTTATTATGCTTCATTATTGTTTGCGTATGAATATCCTGACAGACCTTTCACCACAACCGGCCGTGGCACATGCTGCAATTTCTTTTTAACAACAAATTGACTTGGTATCTACTTTCTTTAGAATGTTTAGGATTTTTAATTAATGGTTTTTATGACAGAAACAAGTCAAAAGACAAAAGGGAAATTGCTGTAAACGACCTTTTTTCCTCCACCATCAACACCATCTATCTAAATTAAAGAGCTATATAAATGAATATATAAATACTGACACATGGAACTAAAGCTTTTCGAGACTAAACGAAAATACCTTCATATTTTTAACTGTATGCCCATGGTTCTCAAACTGTGGTGCGTGTACTTGGAGGAAAATGAGAAATACTGTGTTCTGCTGTTCTGATCGGAGTGGAGCTGAGGATAGTTATCAGCCATTTGTTGGTGTCACGTGACTTCCTGTCCCGGTCATGGAACCGAAACATGGACTCAGTGAGTTCCGTGCACTTGTTGAATGTGCTGTGCCCCCCGTTATTCCTCTTTGTCCGCGTTTCCTTCCATCGCTTATTTCCCGCTGCCAACCAGAGAAGCCGCCAGAGTCAGATGTTACTCCGCAGCTTATTTAATTAAAAGAGAATGTTTTGAAATCTGACTCGACCCCTTTGGCAAGCGTCTCCAGCGCCGCGCGTCTGTTTGCGAGAACGCAGAGGTCACATGGATTTTTTTTATTTATATTTATTATTTTTTTTCATTAAAGCCCGAGTCAAGGCAGACTGCGTGTTATTTCACATGGAAGTTTGCACATTAGCTGATGAAAAGGAGTGAAGATGGTTCAGACAGCAGTCTGTAAACAGGACACGCCGCCTGTTTTACTCATCACACACTGGAGCTGCATATCAAGCATGTCTGGGACGTAAGGAGGGCGATGTAGCGCTGGATTAAATGCTGCTTCTCACTGTCAGTCGTGCGGTTTGTTTCTCGTTCTCCGCCTTTGATTTCTTTTATGTATTCTGAATCATCTCTCTGAAATGCCGCAGGGCACTTTTCATCCACCTTGCGTTTGCCTCAATCAATTTCCCCAAATCTTTGTGGTGCCGTCGACATGCGTTTACACCCCGGTAAAAGGCAAACGTGATTGAAATGCACGCTCCTTTTCTTTAAGGGGCAGCGACTGCTTGTTTGGTTCCGTGGAAAAGAGAGAAAAGAAAATACAGAACGTGTAGATTTTTTTACGCTAAGGTCACAGAGAGGTTTGTTGTGATCCAGTTGAATCTTTTCACTCGGCTGCCTTCAGATTACAAAGTCAACTTTTTGCTCCAACTTCATTTTTGGCCACGGCTGTAGACGAAAATGTTCTTTTTTTGGTTTTGTGGATTATTTCAGGGTTAGTGTGCTGAAGAAATGTGAATGACTTCTTGGTCTCATGGTGGAAAGATTCAGCATGGAGTCCAACCATAGAAATGTCCACTGAGCGGCAGAGAGTCAGAACCTGGGACTGGACGAACTTCTGATCTTCTGTCAAGGACAGAAGATCCAGCTTTGGTTATGAGAAGCCTTCATGTGGTCAGTGATGATATGGACGTAACTTGAATTGGACAAGGCTTTAAAGTAACGTAGAGTACGTATTTTTTGGCGTTTCAGGCCCCAACTGTTCCATTCTTTGGCACCCTCCCCCCTCGGGTACCAGAGTAAAATGGTACGGTACAGTCATGGGTGGAGCTAGACCGGCTCCACCCATGACAGTCAGCTGATTGGGCGTCAAAAAAATGCCACTCCCTTGCCATCGGTGTAAAAACCCAATGGAAGGAAGTTGACAAACTGGATGTCTAACCGTACTATACTGTACCAAACCGAACCATACCATAGTGGAAACAAAGCATAAAACATTTGCTCATTTAAGTAAATGTATATCTACATCCACTGCGACATGAATATTGGAGAACAGAAGAGAGTAAACGACCTCTGCAGTTGGTCGCAGTGAAAAAGTATATTATATATATCGATTATCGGCACTAAACATCTGCCAAAAGTCCAATATCCTGTATTCCTCCTTTAAAGTTCCAGTGTGGAGCATTAGGGTGCATCTGGAACTGAAATGAAATATCCTAAGTCACTTTAAAATAAAGAATGTTTTGGTTTTAGTTGCATTAGAACAAGCCGTTTACATGTAGATAGAAGGGCTTCACCGTGGCAACTCTGTATGTTTTTGGACAACAATGCTCGCCACTGTTCCACCGCGTATCCGGATGTATGGAGCAGGAAAGTTCTTCTCCAAACTTTGGAGACAAACCACTCTGTGCTGTTCCACAGGCAGTGACAGCTCTTTGTCATCTGTCTCCACACAGCACTTCCACCACGAGTGTCTTCGTTTTCATTTTAAGTTCCATATGGAGCGACGTCTATAAGGTTCCAATCATCTGGGCGAGTGTTTTCCTCCTCGGCGCGGCTCTACGACTCTCAGGTGGAGTCTCTTTCCGTCGCAGGTCGGGTTATTGACTACTAAATAGATTGTATATTCATGCTTCTTTACGGAGGGCTGTCACTCTCTCTATCAGAGCGATATGATATACAGTTGTTGATCATGGAGGAATTCCTTTGCCGGTGGGAAATAAAAAGCAGATTTGCATTTCAGAGAGCCAGATTTGCGAGGTAAGGGTTTGTCAGATGGCTTCAGGGATGTTCTCAGGTGTGTCGCTGTCATTTGTTGCAGGATAATCGACATCGTTCGGCACAGAAAAGGCCTGTGTCTGCGTGTCACTGTGTGGATGGTCCAGGAAAGACCCGCCGTTGTTCTATGATTCTCTGAGATGCAGTAAATGAGAGACCTTTCCGCTCGAGGTCGCCTCTCAGACGTTGATCTCATTGCGGATGCAGCCGCGGTCCACGTCGAGGCTTGTGCAAATATTCTCCTAATGTCATCAGTTTATGAGACATTTCACATTTTAAACGGCCCAAGTTGGGGCGGAATTATAATGCAGTTAACTTTTTTTTTTGTCCCCGCTGTGGAAAGTCCTTGAGCGTGACTTTAAAGCCCATAAGTGTCAGGGATGGCAAACTTTTAATGTGTATCCTCTTCTCGCAGTTTAATCATTGTCAGAAATGAGGGAAAAGCAGGTTATTACTTAGCGAGAGTGTCGTCTCCTCGGTCCCGACTATTTGATTGAGTTAAAAGTGAGTCGTGTACAATCAGTTTATATTCATAATGAGTTATTGTACAGTGAACAAATGACATTAATGGGGTTTCTCTATATTTGATTGTATACTTCCTTTTATATTCACCCCTAATTGTGTCTCGGCTTAGGTCAGATCTCTTATCTGCAGCTTTTTAATGCCTGTAGAATAGAGTTTTATTGTCTTTATTAAGAAAAATCAGCAGCTGATAAAACAAAAGCATAAAAACAAACGCAATGGAAGGAAAAACCCAGATAAAAACACGACTAAAACAGTTAAGCATTAAAAACAAACACAAATCACATATTAATGGTTTATACTTTTTTTCCCCACAGCTTTTCTTTAAATGTTTCATTCATAGGGTAATTGAATGTGTTAGGACCCATATTACATTTAAGTGTTGGACCTATTGTGGATTAAAATATCATGTGCTTCAAAAATCTTCAAAATACCGATGATGTCGCTGACATTATTCATTTAAGTCGATCTTAAAAAATGCTCTTTTTGTTGCCTCGGCCTCATGAGTCTCATGTTTCAAGGTTAAAGCTCGGCCGCGCGCTCGTCGTCTGCAAAAACTTTCACACGTGTGTGAGATCCTCGCGCTGATATGTTTAATTCAAAGGCTTTCATGAGCAGATGCTGTGGGCCGTCCCTTTGTGAATTTTAATTTATTTATTTACCGTGAAGGCATCGGTCCTGTTGCTCTGTCTGTGTGTGTGTGTGTGTGTGTGTGATTCCCCCAGAGAAGGATAGCATTTCTTTTACACCAGCTTCTGAGAAAGAGACAGAGCTATAGTTTTACTCAGAGCTGTCCAATATGAAACACAAGTTCCTCAGGGGAAAAGGGGAGAACATCAGGAGCGATGACACCATCCTCCTCCTCCTCCTCCTTTAACAGAAGCTGCATCATAATCACGAGCCTGATCACAGCCGTCCAGTGCCTCCTGAACTTCATGTATCTCACCTGAACTGTGGCTGGATTATTATTATTATTATTATTATTATTATTATTTTTATGATCACTATGTTTGCATAAAGTGACTTGAACTCAGGAAATGTCAGCATCTACGCTGCGGCGCGGCGCGGATTCTCCCTCCCCCTCTGCGCCTGTTGGCAGGTCTGACTTCCACTCGCCTTATCAAATAAATTGGACAGTGGCCATTTCCACAATTGCCTCCTCAGAAAGGTTCTGGCTCACCCAAGGGGTCTCCTGCTCATGGCTGCCGCTGATGGGAAGACTACTTAGAATAATTGTCCTCCAAAAGGAGGCCTTTCTCAAAGCTGCTGCAAGTGTGTGTGTGTGTGTGTTCTTGTATGTGTTGCCTCTTTAGGACCTTTTTTCTGGCATAAACACTGACCATATCAGGAGCAGAGACCAAAACCTGGTTTGAATTGTGGTCAGAAATGAACTGGTTGTGGTTAAGAGTTGGATAAGGAAATGCAATATGTCCTCACTAATGATGTCGTACAAGAGTGTGTGTGTGTGTGTGTGTGTGTGGGAGAGAGAGAGAGCGTGCGAAGGAGGAGAAAAACCACAATTTTGCATTTTCAAAGCTTATGTGTGTCAGGATTTATGGTTAACACCTTCAAAGCAGGTGTTGAAACAAACACACACACAGATTTTCTTCTTACGACACTGACTTCTATTCATTCAGACAGTCGAAACTAAGCCTTATCCTGAACCTGAACCTGAACCAGTTACTCCCTAACCTTAACCTTAACCTTAACCTTAACCAAACCACAATTGAAATCTGAGCCCTAAACTGAACAAGATCCTCAGAAATGAGGTTTTGATCTCTCTGAGGACTTACTGGTCCTGATCAGGTCACTGTTTATGTCAGAAAAGGTCGCCGACGTCATCCAACCAAGAGAGAGACCAGAATTTCATATTGTGTGTCATGAATTTGTCTTCCATATATCATAAATATATTCTGAAAAAAAAACAAAAAACATGTTGCAATGTCAGTTTTTCCCAATATTGTGCAGCCTGGAACCGGTTATGAGGTGAAGAGTCAGACAGATGTTCCTTGCATTTATATGCTGTGTTCCCACCATGGTACGGTTTGGTTTGGCATCGTACTAGAGAACGACAATGAACGCAACACAACAGACAACAATGGAGGACATCGAGCAGCTTTGTTTTGAATAGACTACCAGACCAGTTCTAACCCTAACCCAATCGGCTGACCGTCATACCCTTACCTGACCGTACCCTTTTGCTCTGGTAGCGCAGGGGAAGCGTGCCAAACAGTGGAGCGCTTTGGGGCTGCTTATTTTCCTACTATTCCTAATGGAAACGCAAAAAATTTATTTTTTTATATTTTAAAATTTATATTTTTCCTTTCACCACAACCTGTCTAGGCAGATGGCCGCACATTTTTTGAGTCTTGTTTTGTGAGAAAGGGGAGTTTTTTGCTCATTGTGTGAACTGTTGGGTTTCACTTCTCTCTATAATACTGTAAAGCTTTTTAAGTTAACTATGTACAGTGCCTTGAGATAATGTATGTTGTGATTTGGCACGATATACAAGATATTTAAGTACTGGAGAAGCACCTGAATCAATACTGAGAACCTAACATTATGTCCGTTTAGTCCCCGCCGTGAAGAGACTCCGAGTGTCGACTCTTTTTTTTAATGCAGTTAAAAAAACACAAGTGGAAAATCAATAGACGCTGGTCAGAATCGGTTTAATTAAATGTGCAGTTGTGATGCCGCGTTCTCACCTCATACACTTTACTCCCGGGTTTGCATTCATCACAATTTAAGTCTAATGTGTTTTACTTCCCGACAGCCCGAGTGCTACAGACGCTCCGTCTGCCGAGATCACGTCCAGACGCAACAGGGACATCAGTGTTGTCTCACACACACACACACACACACACACACACATACACAGCTTGAAGCAACATGTTGGCGATTATCAGTGGCAACAGTGTAGCAGCAATATCAGGCCGAGTTATCCCATCTGTTTCCATCATCGTCACATCACAGCGTTCATTTTATACCATGTGTTTAAAGTCAATGTTTGTGTTCACAGCTGCTTTAGTTTCTTTATTCAAGTTAGTTTGGATTATGAAACAGAGCTGAACTTTGACCGCGGCTGGCGCATCACTCGTGTGCTACTGAATAATAAACACTTTATACACGGCTGTTTGGATCTGGGAGCGCGTCTCCACATTCAAGGCAGGATTCAAATGCATCTCTTGCACATGCATGAAAGACTCGAGACACGGATTCCTCATGACAAGTTAAAGATTATCACAGTAAAAGAATAGCAGTGCGATTTATTCAATGGTGAAATGAAATTATTAAGAAGCTTATGGCGCTTTTGGATCAGTTAAAAAGACTTCAAAATCCCTGAAACTATTCAGTGTTAATCTCCAACATTTAGCAAAGGAAACGTCTAAAATGTCAATATTTAACAGAGGATTCTGTTGTATTTCGCGACAGCATATCGTAAATCGTTTTTTTTTGGGCCGACCCAGCTTTTTTTGAGAATACTTTTCCAAAAATTGGGTGTATTTGAGAATGAAAATGTCTTAACCTGCCAAAAACCCCAAAATGTCCAAGCTCGAAAGTCTGCGTCCTCCTGCAGGCCCGACCCTGACGATAACCATCAAATCCTTCTCGAAATGTCCTTGCTGCTGTGAACAAGTTTTTCATAAGATAACAAAACAAACCCTGCAAAATATCCGTCCCCAGTCATTTCTGTCTGAAAACAACAATAAGTGAGAAGTGAACAGTTGTTTTTCTTGAACTGTCAGCAATTTTGTGCACACGTCAAACTCCAAAAGCACCTTGTCGTCGTTGCTTTGTTCCCTCTTTCAATGTCTTTCCTCATTACATATGTTGAATAGTTCCATTTTTGTTGTTTTTCAATGTTACACCACCACACACTGGACTTGTTGATTCACTTCTGCGTCTGTGAGTGTGTTCAGAAGTCGTGTTTCGTTTGTTTCACTGTGTGAAATCCTCGGTTTTCTTAAGTGACTCAGATTTATCACAGGAGGCAGCAGTCGACCAGCAGCTCCTGCATCCACACGAGCTAAAAACACACATTTTCTCTGCGGACGTCTTGCACTAACTTTAGTTTCCAGTTAGAAAACACTATTTTAAGATATCGTTGACTCAACCAGGTGCAGATTTGTATCATGATATCAAGTGCCCTTACTGGAAACCACGTTCCTAGTGACGCCGTTACGGTCCATATGCCACAGATTCCACACGGCAAACGTGCAGCAGATAAATCTTCATCAACCACTTAGTCGTCGGCTGCAGCAACAAACAGCCTCTGTTTTTCAGACCTGTAATTGTGTTGTGTTTTGCATCAGGAAGCCAGGAATCCAGTCAAAGCAAGTCGGAGCACGGCTGAGATTTGAGAACTTACAAGATCCCTGAACTTAAAAGGGAAAAAGGTCTGAGCCTCTTAAAACCCCCTCTCCCGACTCCTGTAATTACGGTGTCTCCACATTTTTCCATAGCAACAGACAGACACACAGAGGAGACACAGAGAAAGAGAAACATCCTCTAAATGACTTCAAATATTTATTATCGTGCTTTGGAAACCTTGCATTTCCTCTATTTCCTATTTTAGGGGATAATGATATTTTTAATGCTAAAATATGATTATTGTTGTTTATTAATGTTCGCAGTACAACACAAGAATATTTCGAGGCTTTAAACACAACCATTTCCTTCACTGTCCTGGATCAACCTGCTGAATAAACGGATTTCTCCCCCCAAAAAACTGTAAAAAAATAGTAAAGCACATTGTTATTTCTTGAGTTAGATGTACAATTATAGTTATTTACTTGAAATTCTGCACAGAAAACTATAGTTTTGATACATCTTCTGACTAAAAATGTGAATTCAGTCTGTTATTTGCCAAATACACAACAATAATGTTTAGTTCCAAACATGTTTTTGAAAGATGTCTAAAATATTTATGGTCAAAGTAATTTGCGAAGCACTGTATTTATTATTTAATTAAAAGCAATTTATTTATTTCCTGACTGTGCTGTGAACATGTGCCGTCGGTGCCTTGACTGACGGCGTCGTGCAGCCTCCACACTGACACCTCACTTGTCTCGGGTTGATAATAATGATGAGCTGCTGCTGCTGCTGCTGCTGCTGCTGCTGCTGCTGCTGCTGCTGCTGCTGCTGCTGCTGCTGCTGCTGCTGCTGCTGCGGAGAAAAGCCGTGAACATAATATTCTGAAGATATCCTCGACGTACACTTTTGTTTAACAACTGGAAATAGAATCTTGTGTCTCTTTGTAATCCGCTATCTTTCTTGAACCAAAGTCCAGAGAGAAAATCAGCAGTTTTAGCTCACAGGGACACAGGAGCTGCTGTAAACTTAAGTTCCTCATCAAATGAGGTCCCAGGTTCTGGTCTCCATGAGTGTTTTCATCAGTGTTTATGCCAGAGAAAAGTCCTGACGAGGGAACAAATACAAGAACACATTCCTTCCACATTCCACAAAAAAAAAAAAACCTGGGAGAAGTTCCCTCGTCTGTCAATCATCGTGTGTTTTCTACTCGAGCAGCTCAGAATTCAGATGCTCGCTCGTGCTTTTCTCCACCACTGACAGCAGTGATGCTCAGAAACGGACGAGGAGGAGGAGGAGGAGGAGGAGGAGGAGGCAGAGTGATTTAGGAATGTGAGACAAACATCTTTTGTGTAGGTCTATAGTGAGTTTTTGGCAGATTAAATTCTAGTGAAACTTCTAGCTGGTATTACAGCAGCAGCAGCAGTGTCTGTATGTGTGTGTGTATGTATGTAACAGTACTGCCGTCACTGCCAGGAAATACTTCTACAAACAAATCAACAACATTCAAAGTGACCCGACTTTAGAAAACAATATCCCTCCATCCTTCTGGATCCTCTCCAGCTGATTCACAAACACTCCCACTGTCGATGGAGAGATTCCTAACCTTTTAAGATCTGTTACCCTTCACTAACAAAACAAAATCGCTTATATTAACATTAAACTTCTTAAGTTGAGCCTCTTGAGCAAGTTACACTGATAAAAACTACAATAAACAATATAAGGAAAGCAACGGTCGTCTATAAATAAAAGCGTTATTAAGTGTTTTTAAAGAAGGTTAACTTTAAAATTGGAAAGCAAGTACACAAGACAAGTTCTCACAAAACAAAACTTTAATAAAATAAAGTGGAAAATAATTGAGTCTAAAAAACCCACAATGAGCCTGCATTTATATCAATGTACAAACAAGAAAAACAACCAGCTTATTTTATTTAAATCCTACATTTACAGTATTATTTAAGCAGGGAATTAATAAACACATAAGACAGGTCACTTTAAATCTCCTCTGATGAGGCTGAACATGCAGAAACAGCTATGGCTGCAGCCTAGAAGAGCAGCAGACTGTTATAAATAATAACAAAAGATGGTTTTCACTGAAATTTTAATTAGAAAAGCATGAAATGTGTGTATTTGTTGTAATTTGGTAAAGGTGAATGTGTAATTATATATGTGAAAAACGAGTTATTGCCCAGTTCCGTCAACAGATCATATATTTAACAATAACATTGTCTCAGGGTTTGTCATCATAAATGAAATTCTTGATACTCAAATGGTTTTTATCACTAACAGGAAACAAAATCAATCAAAGAACATTTTCCAATAACTTCCCTATGTTCATATGTAATTAAAGAAAAAGTCCTTCCTTTAAATAAACTGCAGCCTCCGCTGTTGAAAAAGCCCGAGACTCACTTCATCATTCTGACCTCACATTCATTACTGTGCACACTCACCACTGCATTATGTAAAAACAAAGTAGCTCGGTCGGCTCGGGCTTCAGAGGCGTGATAAACAGTCTTGTATTTTTATCCATAAATCCCCCGCTGTACATTCACGCCCTTATATCACATCTTTAACTGTGAACTGTGTTCTGCTCCACTTCCTGCTGCTCTGCTCTGAACGTCTGAATTATCTAAAGTCCGGTCGTGAGAACGACTCTATTTAGATATGTTGTCGACTAAACTAATTGATTTATCAAGAAAACTGTAAACTGTTCATTCCCCCGCACCAAAGTCCATAGAGAAAATCAGCATGTTTAGCTCACAGCGACACAGGAGCTGCATTTGGTAAGTTTGTGTCACTTAGGTGAACCCAAATCAAGAATTTCAACACTTTTGAACTTAGTGACGGATCAACCACTAATGTGTGCTGTGATGTGAAAAAGATGGATCGGTTTACAAATATTAGTTTCCACTTGGAAAAGGCTCATCATATTCTTAAGATGAGAGCACTTTAAAGCCGACATTGATTTTTCTTTAAATGTGGCTGTGTATCTGTTTTCCCTTTTCTTTCCATGTTGTCAATGAAAAAGACTCTGACTGTGTCAGCGCGTCATACACTTAAAAAAACCCCTCAACAGTCGCTCTGTGTTTGCCTTTGTGTGGCTGCTTTACACGAGCTATTCCACAGAGTTTAAATGTATATATAGCTTCAGCCGATGCTGCATTCGTGTCCTCAGTGGATTTTTTCCACTTTTGGTTTTTTTTTCCACGCACACAGCACATTTGCCAAAATTATTCAGGCAAGTAAAACTCAAATCGTCAGGGAGGCGTAAAAATAAAAAAGACTTAACTGCCCAACCGAGAACATGTAGGCAGGTGTAACGTGATGGTCCGCATTTGTTTGCAGTACGTTTTGATTTTACGGCGGCGCGGACGTGATCAAGTGTTTGTTTTGAACGTCAGGCAGTGAAAACTTTGGGAATGCGTTACGTCAATGATGTGTCCTCACTACGACATAAAAGTTTGTTTGTTGTATGTTGTGTACACTTGTATTTGTTGCCTCTTAAGGGCCTTTTCTGGCACACACTTTGTCAGGACCACTCGTCCTCACGGAGGACGAGAAAAAAAAACAACCTGGTTATGTTTGGAGCTGGAGTTAAGGTCAGGGGTGAGGCTTTGCTGAGGTTGTCCAACCGAATGGAAGTCAAAGGAAAGCTGCACAAACCCGCGTGTGTACGTGTGTGTAAATAAATAAACGACATGTCGCCGGACACATAAAAGCGACCACGTTCACGACCGGACAAGGACAAATAAGAATCTGCACTTAATCTGAATTATACATATGGTCATGCAATGGAATTTGTTGTGTGGCAAAGTTGTCAGTAAAGTGCCTCTCCTCTGAGGAGCTAATGGAGCTTCTGCCTGCACACGAACAACGGGAGGGAGAAAAGGGCTTCGCTGGACAAATTTAGCTGCCGGGGGAGAAAACCCTGTTTCTGCTGTAATGCAAAAAGCAGAGAAATGCCTGCGAGACATTCAAGCGCTGACATTTTAGCTGTTTATTTACTTTTCTGCCTTCATCTGAGCTTTGTTTAAGGGACAAACCGAGAAGCCAGACTCTATCCATCAGGGTTCTTTCTCCCCGACTGTGGTCGGACCAGTGTGTGGACTGTTGTCGCTGCGGCCCTGCAATCAAATGTTTGTTCACGACGTCCCTCTGCGGTGCCAGAGTATAACACGCCAATACAGGGGACAGCCAAACACGGGGAGACCAAGTCCTGGACTGGCACACACAGAGCGAAAGGTCCTGGATGTTTAGTTTGACAATTTCATTGGAGAATTGTAGTTGGTGCTGCTCAGAAATGTCTCCTAAAATCATCATTTTTGTTGATGAGGCTGGAAAAGACCTGGATTGAGTTGCTGGTTACTGGGGAAGCACATTTGGGTTATTTCTGTTGGGAAAGATGTCCAAAATAAACAAGTGAGAACTGACTATGATGCACTTGTTCAGACCTGGAACTTCCACCCTCAGTGATTTGATCACATGTGAATAGCACATTCTATCGTCGATTACATCACAGTGTATCAACAACATCAATGTTTCTTTATGGAGTGAGTCATCCTGTTTTATACCCATCTCTGCTAAAAAGAGACAAACATCACAATTCATTGAGTCATTCTTCTGCGGAATACTTCCACGTTGCTTTCTAGATGATTTGGTGTTGATTGTCTGTTCAAGAGCTTTCTTCAAACAGTCTGAGGAACTTCTAGACTGTTTATGTTGAGGACGGTTTACCTCTTTTTCTGATGCTCTCATGGCTTTTAAAGGTCTGATCAGTTGAATCATCACTTCAGAAATCAAGGACTTGTCCTTAGTCGTGATTTGCAGCGCTCGCGAGTGAGTGACAGAAACAGAGTCGGGAGAGTTTGGATGATCTTTTTTTATCTATTTTATCTTTGGCACTTTGAGTCAGTTTGTCAGTTTTTCTCAAAAACAAGCTGAAAGTTGGACTTGTCTGAACCCCAGAACATTTCTGTGAAGCAAAGGTTTGAGTGATTCAACATATTTAAGGTTTTATTGCATTTCCAGAAAGCGTCCCAACATTTCTGTAAATAGGATTCCTAGCAGAAGGCAAAATGAGCCCATCCACCCATGCATGTGTCGTGTTTCCATCAGCGCCGATCTGAGCCGGAGCCAATAAAAACCGGCGTCTAATACAGAGACATTTAACCTGGGAGTAAATGCCAAAGCGTATCCGTTTCCATTGCAGACAAATACCAGATGTGAGTGGGTGTTAGTGGGTTTTATGACCAGTGGAAACTCACAGATTATCTGTTTAGATGTCGGTGACCAAAGATCAACGTCACAGTGACTTCACAGAACATGTGTTTGGCCTTTTGAACCCGAAAATCCCCATAAGACAACAAAGGCCACACAACCAGTGAGCAGCAGTTCTATTTTGATTTATTTCTCCACATAAATACAGGTAAATATGGAGATGGGCCAAAGAAAATCCCCACTCACCATTCCTTATATTTGAGAAATGACAATATTCCCACCTCGGATTTATATTTATTGATTTATTTTTATACTTGGAGACCTAGGGAGGAGATAAGTGTGCAGTAATCCTGGTTTAAGAGAAATCGCAGCTCTTCCATCACAGTTCCGTCCTCCGAGTTAAAAAATGAGCTGTGTCACGTGACTGAGCATCTCTGAAAAGGTGGAGGGAGAAAAAACGAGCGAGCAGATAATCTATAGGAAGAAAAGAAATAGAATCTCCATCACATTCAGGCAACCAAAGATAAAGTCCGTGTTCAGGCGTCACAATATAGTTAATTTTCTGCTTGTGTGCTCCCTGAGGTCGTGTGAAGATCCTCACATGAAGGGAACCACAAACCATATAATCAGCAGTGAAAAGCCAAAGGAGAAGGGCAGGGTTAAAATCTTTTACCGCCGTGACGCGATTATATTTCATCTGCTGGGTTTCATCGCTCGGTTGATCAGTGGCAGTGATTTAAAGTCCACTCTCGGTTTATTCTAATCCGACGACGGGAGCAAAAAGTGATCCTCCAAACAAAGTACAGTGTAGTCAAAGTCTACAGCAGCTGTTTCCTCGGTGCCGCTGTGTTTAATTGCGTACAGTTAATGGGCCACATTGTTTCAGTGCTCCTTCATTAAAATGAACACGAGCTCAGTCGTCAAACCTCACACACTCTACACCACCCTGCTGCTCCAAGTCAGAATCAATAAAGCATAAAAGGGGCTGCTCACTTGGAGAACGCTTCTGGAGCGGGAAGGAAATTTTCTCCGGGCCCCGGCTCCAGTTACGAGATGAAGCAGGAACATAAAATGTTTGAGTTAACAGTGAAAAACATTTTCTTTTTTTCGTGGGAAAACAGAGAAAAGTAAATATGTACTTTCAGATTAAAACATTACCACATGAGGTGCCGGCAAAGTGGTGACTACTGTGCTGCAATGTATGGATGAAAGGCTTAATTATCTCAATTGTTTACAACATTTGTTTATTTATTTTTAAACGGCAGACAGAAAATCACAAGTAGAAAAATACTATTTAATTGCAGCCTTTGTGATTTGCTCAAAGACTAATCAAATATCCTTTAAAACCCATTAGAGGTTCAAAGGTACAGCCTAGAAGTGCAGCAGACTGTCTATCTAGCTATCTATCCAGGCGGGTTATCTATACACCTACCTACCGACCTATAGACCAGTTAGCATGTATCTCGCTACTCGCTATATTGATATCTGTGACCATAAAGTTTAAAGAATCTTAACACAGATTATCTTTGTGAACATTGTGCGATGTAAAGTTCTGACAGTATTCTTCCTGTGTGGCTAACCTCTATTAAAACAGTGTCCAACAGCTAACCATATTATTTTTATAAAATAAAAAAAAAAACTAAAGATTTGTGACCTTTTTTTTCTTTTAAAGACTCTCAGTAGGAACCTGGTGTTGAAACCGGCAGAATAATGACAGTGTTACCCTTTAAAACTCAGCTTTATAGTTCTGTTTTGGACAAAGAGAAGCAGACGGACAGAAACTGGCACCATAAAAAAAAAGTTCCAGCTTTAAAAGGGTGAAAAGCATTAGTTCTAAAAGGAAATCGCAAAGGCGTTTGTGTAATTGCAGTGTTTAGCGGGATCATATCTCACCTCCGCATTAGGTGTTTTTTTTTTTTATGTCGGCTGTAATTATCAGGCTTACTCACCACCTCTGGATGAATTTAAGTTGATTGTGTGTAATAATTACAGAGCGCCGTAACACCGGGACAAAATGACTGCTGATTCTTTTTACTTGGCAATGTCGGGGTGGGAATTTATTCTAGTCTTAGTCCTCGTGAGGGAATTCTGGATGTTACCAACGAGGAATGTGCTGTTGTTAGCCATGGCTAACACTCCATATTTATCACTCGCGCTCCCCTTTTTTGCTCATTTTCGCCTACGACAAATAAATCAGATTGGCGTCTGCAAAGCGGCAGCTGCACTTTCAAATGAGTCATTTGCTCAGTGATATTTCCCTGAGCTTCACTCTTCTACCAATTTTCCAGACGTCCCAATAAATTAAATTAAAAATAAATAAATAATTAAATGTCCGTCTCTGGCTCAGACTTTGCTGCTGGTTTTCTGTTCACGCTGTTGCGGGGGTGGGGGGGGGGGGGGGGGGGGGGGACAACAACCCTCAAAGCTGTTTACGAGTGGAGATAAATACCACAGATATGAAAGTGCTTGAGATGATTGATAAGATTGCTGCCTGTGATCTGAGGGTGTTGCTGCGTTTGTCACTCAAGAGTCGCCCTCAATCGTGGCGGAAATCGTTGCGGTGCCGCGGAAATATGAAAGAGGTTATTGGCGTTTTTTTTTTAGCACGAGCGACTCAGATTGAAGCTCCTGCGGCGGAGTGTGTTAGAAAAATCTTCTTGAGGAGGAGATTTAATTAGAATTTAGAGACACTCGACATGATTGGGTCCATTTTCAGCAGCAACTGAGCAACTTTTTATTCTTGACGACATCTTATCCAAGAGGCTGCTTCAGTTCTGAAGGTTTGTGGTGAAACCAGGGAAATTTAATAGCACGACGCTCACTGTAACTCCATTGAGCTCCAACAACAGTCGTTGTGCTGCTTTAAGGTGTGATCGAAACTGCTGTTGAGAGTGAATTACAGTCATTGGAGGTTGTTAATAATGGTCATTACAGTGTTTAAGCTATATGCAAGAAGACCTTTTCTACTGCCATTTCAAAGAGCAGTGACATTTAGCTGCAGGACACATGTAGTTATGAATGTGAATGGTCAAATCACCTGGTTACCTGGTTAAATAAAGGCGAATTAAAATTAGAAAAATAGCACCTGAAGACTTGTAAGTACACGTGTAAATACACCAGAGGACAGATTGTTATCTGATCTGCCAGACCACTTCAGGAGGTGGCCAGAGACAAAGGAGTTCAAACAATGGCGCGACTTCGTTGTTGTTGTTGTTGTTGTTGTTGTTGCAGAAGGAGAGGGAGAGCTGAGGTAAAGTGGGGATGACCACATCCCAGAGTGGTTCGGCAGATTGGATAACAATCTGTCCTCAGGTGTATTTACACCTGCACGTACAATGGCTCAGATGCTATCTGATTACAATCTGATCACAGAAAACACATTCCAATGCCAGGTGTAAAGAAAGCCAGTGTGTCAGGATTAGTGCTGCGTTCCACTTGTAGTCGGAACTTGGACTTGGACTGGATTCCAGGTCAGTCGATCGGTTAAAAATGACGTGAAAATCCCTGAAAACGTGTGTTAATCTCCAACATTTAGCAAAGGAAATGTCTAAAATCTCTGGTGTATTCAGCGACAGCGCTGTTGAAAGCCGGTTCAGTGACGGTGACGAGTGCCATGACGTCACTCCCGAGTTCCAATGTAAACCCTTTTAAAAAAGAATCCACTATATAAGCATATAATACTGTATACATTAGGTATATTGATATTAAGGATACTTTTAATGGACAGCATGAATAAATCCCTTAAATGAAAGCATCTCAGCTAATGCACCCTGACTCAGTGTGATGTGATCTAACATGTGCTTAGCTTAGTGAATTTGTAATGAAGATTCCGATCCCACTGCCACATTACGTCTATGCAGCATAGGTTGTTAAAATTGTATTTCATTGGCAATATTTTTAAAATTAATTCACGTCAATCTCTTTATGCGGTGTAAAAATCCCAGTTTAGTGACTTGCCTGCCTGTGGGGACATTTTTCTTTAAATCTATTCAATAAATATCCTTCCACAGGGCCATTAAGGAAAATATTAAAGACCCGGGACTATAATGTGATTTACTCCCGGTTTGCATACTTTATTTATTAACAGCAGCCAGTTAGATTAAATTACAGTGTGTGGCTTGGCAGTTGACATGATTTCTGGCGGCGAGTGTCATAAATGGGTCATGAGGACGTTGGCCTCGGTGCCAGTGCCCAGCAGAGAGCAATCCAAATGCTGGAGTGCAAGCACACCGCCGAGACGCGGCGAGCTGCAGAGAGGAGACGGAGGAGGCTGTAATTGGAGCAAAGGTCAGAGAAAACATCGAAGGGGAGGATTTTAATGATTTGTTTGGCAAATGTAGGGTCATTTACCTACAAAACACCACTTTAATGTCCAACGATTCCTTGCCGAGCGCTTAAAACTTTACTTGCGAGGCACACGGGTGGGTTTAAGACCCCGTTCTGACCTGGCATTGAATGCTTCCTCAGATCCAATCACAAAACATGCATCCAGAGGCGGTTTGTGGACACATGTGTCCACATTCCTGAGTCTAGAGACCACCTCCTCAGCTGCAGTCCTCTGATCCTCTGCGGTTTTAGCATTATTGAAGCCCCCATTATTTCCTCTGCGCTTGCACTACACTGGAGTGTAAACTAATCCGGTGTGTGTGAGGTTTGAGGTTTGACAACAGCGAAATACAAACCTGAAAGTCCAAACGTCACTGCTGGTGTTGGTGCAGTTTGGGATTTTAATTGACGTTTCGCCTCGTCACCGCTTCATGCCGCTTGACGACCGAGAGCTCTGCCTGGAGTGTGTTGACCAAGAAGCTCCCCTGTTTAACACTCCATCAGCCAAGTCGCAGCACTAATAGGTGTTGCCATGGCAGAAAGCATCTGTGTGGACCAAGTAAGTAATCACTCTGTCTCAGCACAAGTGGCTGCAGCAGCAGCAGCAGCAGCAGTGACAGCAGCAGAGGTTCTGAGAACCTGGGTGTCCTCTGCAAGTACAGAGAAATGCATGGGTCATGGTTTTGCCTGACACTAAGGTGTTTTTACAGTATTCAGCGTAGCAACTGGGTCACCTCATTTGCTGCGAGCGCACGGGTATTAACGTTTCCCCCTCTTTTTTCTGCTCACATCAAAGGGAAGCCGCTCGATTCAGGGTGAATTTTTTTCTCTTTTTTGAACGTTACATATTTCTGTTTCATCTCCTGTTGACGGCGCCGCATCAGATAATTACCGCCTTTTCTCGAAAGCGCGGCGAGGGTTTGATTAAAGAGGACAAAAGCGTCTGCGATAACAGGACGCAAAGATTAGTTTCACACCCAAAAAAAAAAAAGGATTGTACCAGTCAGTGTCGTAGCTATCGTAGAGAGATATCACAACTGTGTGTTACTAATGAACCTCACTCTATGAGTAATATAGTAATATAGTTCATCTTTTTTGGCAGTTTCTGTGTTTTTGCTCATCTGTGACAATATGTTGACCAAAATAATCACGTACTCACTGTTTTAGAGCTTTAACCTTTGTGCTAAATAGACAAAATTAATTCGCCCATCAGGCTGTGTTTCCACACACCTATCCATATTTATATTGTATTTACTTTTTCTGATGAATATGATGTCGTTGTCGACATAAACGAGGAGGAAAAACTATCATTATTTTTCTTTCTGATTAGAAAATAAACCAAATTTTAATTATTATAAAAGTGTATTGTAATTATTACCATCATTATTATTATTTTTATTATTACTATTGTTATTATTATTATTAGTATCATTATTATTGTTATTAATTATTATTATTAGTATTATAATAATACTAATAATACTACTAATAATAATAATAATAATAAATACTTTTTCGTTCACACCGATGAATCAATTATCAAAATTGTTGGGGATTTATTTAGCAATCGAATAATTGTTGCAGCCCCAGACATCTGTTTAAATTGACATTTTCTGACAGAACAATGGGAAAATTGTGGTGATCAAACAATTAAGAGAGCAACAGGGAAAATATTTAGTTTAGTTCTGATATTGACGACAAAACATCACAACTAATCACATGGTTACCACCTTTGTTCCCGCTAGGTCTCACTTGTAAAATAAGATTTTAATCTCAACATGGCTTCCTACTCAAATAAAGTTTCAATAGATTCACAAAAATCACAAAAAAGTCAATTTTGGACGCTCACTACATCCAAATGTCTTAATCTGCTCGTCAAATATTCTGAGTTTGACCACGTTTAGGTTATTTTTATCATTTGAGGTGGTTTTATTGTAAGAAACCTATCATGTGTCTCTTCTCTGACTGCAGTGAGGAGGAGGAGGAGGAGGAGAAGAATCATCTCTGAAAGTTTGTTTTCTTTGAAAAAAGAGTGAGAAACCACGGTTGAGTGGTCAGTGCAGTAAATAGAAACCCCTCCGTTTGGACTGGAGAACTTTTATCTGTCAGCAGAATAAATTGGAACATTGTGGAAAGGTGTTGCAAGAGCCTCAAACTTTTTTTCAGCTGAATGTGAATGAGAGTCTTTTGGAGATGGGCGATATGGTTCAGGAAATGCACTCGGTCAGTTTGTCCACAGTGGAAATGCACTGATGTGGTGATTATTTCACCATTCAGGGTCTCATGTTGAATTTTAATTTCTCTTCTTTCTTTTTTTTTCCCCCTCCTCTCAGCATCTGCGAGGAAACACAAACCCATTACCGCTCCTCCCAGTCTGGGCACTTATCAATGTCTAATTGTCCCGAAAGACACAAAGCAGACAAACAAAAAGCCAAATATGTTAATAATTCATCTCCGTCTTGTATTTCATGAACACGAGACCGTCAGATCAATAATCTCTTTTGGCTCTGCTCCTCGGTGGATGGGCGCAGTCGAGCCGGGGCGTGGCCGCGTGGTCAGATAACCGGAGCAGACTCTCAGTAGATGGAGAGAGCTTTTGTTTTCGACCTCCTCCTCCTCCCCCTCCTGCTGCTTTAGGATTCTGCCAGTGGATGCATTAACCTTTAGCACAGTGCTACAAGTGCTGCGCAGCATATAAATACAACTTTAGCTGTTGTTAGCATAGAAATCATCAGTGCATTTTGGGTTTACCTTGTTTAAACAATGAATGTGGTGAACCGGCGAATGTTTATCATGTTTAACTTCCTGCTCAGTCCCACTGGTCAGAAAATAGTTGAATCTCATGTTTGCAGTGAGAATGTGTTTCATCTGCATTCACCTCTGGTTAAATGACTCTTTTATTGGCTGTAGCTCTAATTTCTTCTTCTGTTGCTGGCATAGCTGTTAGCAGTGCTTTTCTGTTAACACATGCACACTTATATCGTGTCTACATTGCGTTCATACCTTGTAACAATGAAAGAATGGAGTGTACCATCTTGTTGCTAATGTGTTTTCCTGCAAGAGATTCATACACTAATCCCACTGGTCAAGAACTGGACAGAAATGCTATAGAAATAGAAATAAAGAACATTACAGAACATACAGGGTGTATTTTCCAGCTGTTGGATGGTCTAACCCATTCATTTCCTATGGAAACGCTAGAAATGGAATAATCCACATCAGAATTCACAGAAAGTGGCCATCAGTTACTGTATCTCATGAGGTCTTCACGGCAGTAAAATGAGAAACACAATATTTATGCTTTAAGCTGTAAAAACCGTCAAATTAGACAAGACACTGGCAGAATACTGAAGCCAGTGGACGGCTGCCATTTCACATTAATTATCAGTGATTTGAGCAGACGCCTGCTCTGGTGTTGTCATTATTAATAGAAAAGCAGATTGCACTGTCTTGTACATTTTCCCCTCAAATGAAATTCATTCCGTGTTTTGTTTTATTTTTTTCCGTAGCAGTAATGAAGTAGAACGTCGTTGTTGTTTTTTTGTACCCATCTGCTTTCATTATTGATCGTCTGTGAGCAGCTGCAAAGTTTAACTTGAGTTTAAGTTCAAATCAATGTCTATCTGGATGCAGTAGCTACAGTGAATAAAATATTTAGACGTATTAAAATTAATAAAAATAAAGTTGGAACAGCAAATCTATACCAGAGATAAAGATCCTGAAAGTAAGTAAAGATTCATTTACATAGGACTTAAAACAGAAAAGTGCTTAGTATATAAAACACAAAGTGCAAGATATACATTAGAATTAACAAGTTAGACATAGAAAATGTTATTTAATTAAATGATTAAGACAAGAATAAATTATTTTACAGCCACAGAAAGTCAAAGTATTACAGACAAAATTGCTGGAACAACCAATTTATACCAGATATAAATATCTTAATTGTATGTAAATCAGCGCGATAGTTAAAAACTAACGCTTTCTTTACTTAAATATTGATGGTTTCAAAGTACTGCACAGCGTATAAAAACAAGCAAATAATACGAAATGGTAAGAAAGAAAGTAGTAAAGTAAAAAAGTACAGGTTTATTTGTATAAGATAATACATTCAAATAAAATAATACACTAACAAAATTAGACAAATACTATTGTATATTTTAGTATAAGATAAGTATATATAGCTCTTTTAAACATATCAATAAAAAAATATGAATTGTGTTTTATATAGTTCTTTACTGTGCTTCTAATTAATCTATTTGTGAGTTTATGGATACATTTTTCATTTGTAAACATTGTTCCCACAAAGTAAATTCCCATCGAGTTCAGCTTTTACTTAAGATTATCCTCATATTGTATCTGCAGTAAATCCAGGTTTTCACGTGTTTTCACGTGTTTTCCCGTGTTTTCACGTGTCAGTGTGTATCAGCGTATAACGGCACTGTATGAATTCACTGCTGTGACCACACGCGGCCTCCGGGTCCTCGGCTCTCATGCATCATCACTCCGTCATCTTCATTCATCCCTGTTATTGATTTGTCTGTGGAATTGCTTTTTGCCATGACGCAACGCGAGGAGGAGGTTTGCCGCGTTCACCTCTGACCTCGCACATAAATCACACACTCTCATAAAAAGTGACTGACCCCCGTTGCCTTTTCTCTCTCACACTCAGGGTCAAAGCAAAGAAAGGGGTGAACCTGCTCCAGACTCAGTCGAAGAACGCTCAGTGGAAGGTGGACTGGGAGGTGCAGTCCGGCGCCAAACACTCCATTACCACCATCGAGGTGAACAAGAACAAAGCAGTCAAACAAGGGTGAGTCAACGGCCCCGACCCAGCTGCTACAGATGTTGATTTTAGCCTCCCTCACTCAAAGACAACAATATTTGTCTTTTGCAACAATGGACAAATGTTTCCCTGGGTGTAACTGTCATAGGTCACTCTCTGATTTAAGAGTGCAACATTCTCTGGAACAGCCCCAACAGCCATGGATTAAACGCAACTTCACTTTTAAAAGTCATACACACGTGTTAATCCAACTGAAATTACCCCAGGAGCTGAGGATGAATTGCAAATTAAGATCACTTCAGTCAAAAAATAGAACAAGTCTGACAAAAATCTCACTTTTTAAACTAATTTAAACATCTTAATCCGAAAAATGTCCACTGCAGCCTAAACAAATCCAATTATTGTGTTAGTGTGACTGAACCAAGTCATGTCACGTGTTAATCAGACTAAAATTACCCCAGGAGCTGTGGGTGAAATACAACTTAAATCCACTTTAGTCAAAAAATCTAATTAGTTTGACTAAAACCCGACTTTTAAAAGTAATTTAAACATCTTAATCTAACTGAAATTCCCCGGGAGCTGTGAAATGTCCACCTAAACAAATCCATTTATTGTGTTAGTTTGACTAACAGGACTTTTAAAGCTCATGTATACATTTTAATCTGACTAAAATTAGCCTAGAAGCTGTGGGTGAAAGGCAATTTAAGATCACTTCAGTCGAAAAATGTAATAAAACTGACCAAATCCTGATTTTTAAAACTAATTTAAAGATCTTCATCTGACCCAAATTGCTTAGGAGCTCTGGATGAAATGTTCACCACAGCCTAAACTGTTTTTAAAAGCCTTGTCAACATGTTAATCTGACTGAAATTGTACAAAACCAAAAAACAAGTCAGATTAAAGGTTCTGAGTGGAATTACACATTTGTACGTGTACATTCAACCGGACTCAAACTGTCCACTGCACTCTGCTCATGTTCCACCGTTCCTGCCCCTGAGATTTGACCCAGAAATAATAGAAGAAGCTGGTTCACAGAAGAAGTAATAAACATGAAATGGTCCAATTCTGGAATAAGGAGACTTAAATTATGCGGTGTCCGCTCAAAGAGTCAAAAGAAGCAGTGTGTCAAAACTAATCAGCATTTAATGGTGAAGTTACATGTGGCAGCTGAATATCCCTCACCTCACTCTTCCCCTCGAGATTCCCCTCTTCATTTAGCATCAAAACCCAAAGGATGTGTAGTTTGTCCATTGTGGCAAATCGTCCAACATGTCCTGATGTGAATATAAAAGGCTCATTTAATTTTGTGGTAATGAAAAACAACTATTTTTATCTTCTGTTTCTGCCGAATGAAAATAATTGTTCTACACACACACTGAACCTGGAAAGACACGGAATGGCGGTCCACATTGTACCAAAGGATGTTTACACTCTGCGACATAATAAGTCAATCAGAAAACACCTTAATCCAACAAGCTAACATGAGTATATCGCCACCTAGTGTAGCGGAAGTAGACACATTTCCACACTAACATAACTTTAAGATAAGATGTCGTGATTTTGAGCATCTGAATTGTTTTCAGAATTGTGTAAGTCATATCAAATCAAATCAAATCTTATTTGCAAAGCACCAAATTACAACATGCATTTTACATTGCACTGTAAGGCAGACTCCTTGTTATATTATATATAGACAGAAGAGAAACCCTAAGAGTTCTCACAATGAGAACGCACTTGGCACCAGTGTGCAGTGCCTGCCTAGGCCGGTTGTGGTGAAAGGAGACATTCATTTGTCTGCTTTTAGGAAAATAACACGATTTTAAGTGCTTGGAGGGTGTAACCAATCTTGGAATCCAATGTTGTGAGCTTCCAAGTTGGAAATTCCGAGTTCCGACTACAAATAGAACGCACCATAACAGCGCTAGAGACAGAACTAGTACATTTTCATCTTTAAACAACAACAACCTTCATCCAGACAAACATTTCTGTTCCATATCGACAGTAATCTGCGACCATTTTGAAAACATACATCACATAATCATCCACATCCGCTGCGAACGTGCACGTGGGTGTGAACAGGAATCTAAAGTTCACACTCTGCCGTTTCCGAGAGTTCTGCTAACGAGGAACAGCAGAGGTGAAAAGGAAGAGCAGGGATTTCTTTCATGAGACTTGACAACGAGGTGAAACTGAAACGGAATTTTGATTCACGGCTGCAAATAAAACTTTTCCACCGTGATTGAAATAAGACGGCGGTTTTGCAACACGTCGCAGAGATGTCGGTGGGTCACGTATTTGAATATTTCACACTGTCAAGTGTCGATCATGCGCAGATTAAAGGCAACAAAAAGAAACTTCACAGCTGTCACTATAGAAACACTCTTATTTTTACCCTTAAGTAGCACTTCTGTCATATTTGTGTCACATTAACTTAGTCGTACACAAAGTTCTGTTCAACTTTTAACAATAGACATGTCGCGACTCAAAATACCATGTAAAGTGTTGTTATTGACTGGAATGGCTAACAACTGCTAGCCCAAGATACGTTCTCAATTGGTACGTGTCAAACTTGAGGATGACTTTACTCCCACTTCTGACTTTCAAGGTCTGATGTAAATGGAAAGCAGCATTAAAACAGAGCCAGCAGTTTCTAAAGTTCTCTATTTTAGGTGTCCTAAGAATGGATGTCCAAATAAACAACCTTTATTTATAGAAATCATCGAGATTTTGACAATGATATCAAGTTAAAGACACAGAAACAGGAGTAAAAGAAAGAACAAAAACCTACAGAATACAGCTTTATTACAGTTGCAACAGAAACGCTATAGTAGAACCAGGGCCACAGTCAACACTAAAAGCAGTGAACTGGCCCTTTAAACAGGTTCCCGCACATTGACGCAGTGCACATCAGTCTCATCTCCTTCACTGTTTTTTTTTTTAAATGAGCATCAGCGCGAGTTCCAGTGGGAGAAAAGAGCTAAAAATGAGCAGTCATAAATCACAATATGTGATGCGTTCAGTTCATTAAGAAGTGACGCACCGGGGGGTTTGGGCTGTGTATCACACATTAGCAGCTGTCCGTCTAAATATCCGCGTCCCCGTGGACGCGTTTATGTTCCGAGGCAGAAATGTTCGCACGTCTTTCGCAGTTCAAGTCAAGTCTCCGGTCTGTGGTTCAAATGGAACGTTCTCTCATTCCATCTGCTCGGTCCTTCACACTGCACTGTTACATCTGATGAATTTAAACATTCAACTGCACATTATTTAAACTGAATTTAAACTTCTACGGCGGCAGTCATCGCGGAACTCCATCAAATGTCGGGGTTTCTGAGTTGAAATCCGAATTCAGGAATTTTCCAAGTTCAGTTTTGTATTTGTGTGACACAGTGTGGCCTTATCTGGAAAAGCAAGTCCACCGTTCCTCTCCTGTTTACTTTTAAGCGCCTTCACGGCAGCTTCTCCTGCTAAATTTAGTGACCCCTTGTCATGTAATCTTTCCACCCTGTCACCGTGTGCCAAATGTCCAGTAGGGGGTCAAGCCTGGGCAGAGAAACCACGTGTCACGCTGCATTTTGTCAAAAAACCCTTGACTTCTGTGACCAAACAGCCAAACAATAGACACTCAAAGTTCTAAAGAGAGTGGAGACGCAGAAGAATTCCCAGTCTGATGCTTCGCTCCCATCAAACTGATTGAACACACAATCTTTTTGTATAAACAGCACTCAGGCCTCTCAGGACCGGCGTGTAAAAAGAAATGAAAGTGGTTCACAGTGTGTGGATTTCTGGGTTGTCGTTGGAAATTGGCGTGAAGTCTCGGTTTTGGTTCCACAAAGATTCACAGATTCAAGAGGAACTAAGTCAAATACATGTCAACAAAAAAAAAACTCCTTCTAACTTTGAGTTTGTGATTTATTCTCTGTTGTGTCACTGGGAAAAAAAAAGTCTTTCCTGCTTTTGTTGACATATAAATCCAATGTTGCCAGAAAATACTTGATTTCTTGTGTGCCACAGTGTTTTTGATCAATTTATTTGACAAACTAAAGGAAGTATGCTAATTTTACTACTTAATTTATTATAATTATGGTCCTTAACTATGAGGGTTTGTTGTTTGTTGTTGCCGTCAGACAACAGCCCACTTCACTGTATTTCCATGATTTAAATCTCGTTTTACATTAGTTTAACAACAACAAAAATGTATATTGTTGTTGAAATATCAGAATTGATTCTTGTCGATAAGATAAGATATACTTTTGTTGATTCTCATACGGGAAATTCAAAATATACAATGAATAAGATTCTAGAAATTGGAGAAATATTATGTACAGCAACAATATGAAATGTAAAATATACTAATAATGCTATTTGCTATGTCACATTCATTTGATTCAATTCCTTACATTTGTACTTAAAATACACAAAGTTATTAAGTTGCATTCAGCAGTGATTCTCAAACACTGGGTTGGGACCCACAGATGGGTCGAGAGAGTTTTTTTGGGGGTCCCCGAACAAATTTGCAGAATTTTGCCGATCTTTTAGTTCAAATTTATTTGTAAATTAGTTGCAACATTACACACAAATGTTGCCATCTTTAAAAACTAGGTCCACACTTAGAATGTTTTGGAAACACTGACATACAGTATATATTATAATTTTTATTTGGGGTTAAACTTTGACACATAACAGTTCTTAGTCAATTTTGACAGGAATAACAACAAATCTTAAGGTTTTTGATTATGGGGTTTCATCTATATAGTGAGTCTTAACTCTAATACTAAAATAAATACAGTGCATCATTTAAAAATGTTCTAAAACAAACTGACAAAGATTTGATTACAGAGCATTTAGGGAATATCCCGCTTTTTTTGCCCCGCCTACCTTCCCCGTTGCTACACTTTAGATTATACTCTTTGTTTTTATGAAGAAAATGCATCCAATCCCAAAATAAACCCCACACGAATTCTCAGGACAATGTTTTCCTCCGTAATTGCCCAGTTAAATGGGCGAAATTCTCTTCTCAGTAATTGTTTTAGTTCACACGAGCTCAGACGAAGCAGCGAACGAACGAACAAACAAACAAACAAACACACCAAACTCCCAATCCACAAACATGCGCTCGGCAGCATCTCTCTGTTGTTTGAACATCTGCTTTTGTTTACTCCAAATTACCTGAGACTCAGGAAATGAGGTGACTGTGTTTTCCCATCAGGCCTTGCTGTTGATCTTTTCATCACTCTCGTGTCTTTATTATTCCTCAATTATCTCATGTTTCTTCTCTTTATCAGATCTGGGTTCTGTCAGTTGCTTGGGATTATTTTCCCGGACATTTTATTTATCCTCCCGCGGAAAAATCCTCCGCGTTCTCACAGCGGCACGGCTCCGATAGCGCCGCGCGCTCCGATGCATTATTGATTGCGGTCAACAGGTTTCAAATGAGTAATGGTCCTCGAAAATGCTGCGGCATTACCGCTGTCACAATTCTGCACGGCGGAAAGAGTGGATCATTTAATAACGCTCTCCTTTTTTTTTTATTTTTCCTCTCCTTCCTTTTTCCCCCTGAATAATTCAGCGATAAACAGGAGATAAAACAAGAAAAAGACGCCAGTGTCGCTATCGACTCATATAACAAGGACAAACACAGACTGACACATACTTTATTTTTCAAAGCTGCTCCATCACGGAAAAGTAATATAAAGTGCAATAAATGTTCTCCAGGGTCTGTTTACATAAATCCTTCTCACACATGCAAGAGAATATATTTCATTCTATACAATATAGGTTTTTATTATGTACTTGAGGCTGGTGACAGTGACTCGGGCAGTATGTAAAATACTTCTTTTTAGACTTGTTTGTTGCCAGTTGAGGTCGTTTTCCTTTGTTTTACATCAGGAATAAATGTTAAATAATTATGTAAATTTGGGGGATAATTAAAGGTCTAGTGTGTAAGATTTAGAGGAAATCCACAAAATAAGTTTTTCTTATGTGGATCTGTGGATACGGACAATCTTAACACATTTTCATTTTTAGTGATAATTGAACACTGCCATTGGTTCTCCTACTGGCTTGGAAAGGAAAGGGTCGAGTGAAAGACACTGTCCCTTTAAAAGCCAATAGTGTATTCAGTAAGCGATGAATCATTTCTCACCAGTTCCCATGAAAATGCTTTAGCTTCTCTCTTCTAATCGCCGCCGATAATCTCCACGTTCAATAAGCTAAAAGTGAATTTCTATGCATTTTGTGACCTTACACTCCCACACAGTTCTTCTTCCAGTGGTGAATTACTCACTCACAAAGCAAAGACTGTTTGACTTCCAAGTGAAATGCAGTGTTTTATTTCAAATGAAATGTTTTCGCAGCTTCGAGCCTGGGAAAAAAAACAACACGTGTGAAATGGTCCGAATGCTTCAAGAGTCCGTCTTCTTCAACTTTGGTTCACCGTCTCTCTTCCTCTGTTGCAGTGCTTTGATCACATGAACTCTTCCTATTAATCCGTTCAAACAGAACTCTGATCAAAGAATAAAATCCCCCCCCCCCCGAGTTCCTGAAAAAGCCCCCGAGCTACAGCTTTTAAAATATACACTTTGTGCTCCACAGATTGTACATCAATAACTTAATGGAGACAAGGAATGACTTTCTTCAGCCATGTTTACTTCCTTCCTTTGCTCCTCTGCTACAAAATCATACATTTAGGTTTTCACTGCCCACGACTCTTTGAGAATGACTTTATAGTGAATTCTCTCCAACACCAGTGCGTTCGTTTCTCTCCAAGCTTAAAGGGATACTTCTTAACAAAAAGCACCCCTGCTTAAGTATATGATAATTTTTGAATATTTAATCCTATATTATATTAATACATTACTAATTATATGATCATTTGCATCATTGTCTTGTCATCAACTTAAATCCCTCCGTGCACCAAACACCATCCAGAAAACCATGGTTTTTACATCACAGCGATGCAGGAGTTGGTGAGTCACTGCTGCCTCCATCATGAGGTCCAAATGTGTTATTCAGTGACGTCTGTGTTTGAATCTTTTTCTTTGGATTTACCAAAGCGACACAAACACATGAAATGAGTCAGCAGTGGACCAGCAGCTCCTGTGCACCCACAAGCTAAATATGGTGATTTTCTCAATGGACTTTGGTGCAGGACAGTGAGCATCTAACAAACCTCTGTTTCCAGTCCAACAAACGATGTCTAATGGTTTCATAGATATCTTAGACTCAAACTGATTTTATTTGGTAAGCTTTGTTGTTAAGTAGCTTAAGTAGCAGCCTCATATAACCACAATTTAAAAAAAACAAAAAAAACAAGGGATAACAGAGTAGCAAAAAGAAGCAAATTCCTTGAAGAGTAATTGCTCAGCTTTATTTTAATGAACTGGACTCAAGTGACATTTATTAGGTAACACATAATACATAATTAAATATTTTTGATGAAATGTCAAGCTCTAATCCACTCTAATCCCATCGAGATGCCCACAGGAAACACACAGAGACACATTGTCTCTTCCAGAGCAGTATAAAGAAAAAAAACCTGATTCTTGTTATTTCAGCCATATCATAAAGTCATATCATGATCCTCAAGTGGCTGATGTAAATCCTTTGCAGTCGCAATGTACATAAAGGCAATGCAAAGAGATCAAATAAAACCCTTAAGCGGATATAGATAAATCAGGATTCCGAGGGCGTCTGTCGACAGCCAGTGATGTGATATTTCCCTAAAATCTGTTCTTTTGATTAAAATGTCAAAAAATGTGTTGAATGGCAATCGTGACTGTGGCTCACTGCGTGAAACGAGGAGGCAAAATGTCATTTTTTTGTGCTCACTGTTTTTATAATTTACCCCTCACTTATATACATATAAAAAAAAAAACAGCAACTATGTAACCGTGTAAAAGAAATGGGTTCATTGTGACCATAATTTTCCCCTTCCCTCCTGTGCAGCGGACGCCGTATCGAGCTGACACTCCAGCGGGGACCGTATTGATGTCAGCTTGAGTGTGTCACAGGCAGACGGGGAGGTTGTTTGTTTTCAGTGAGTGATGTCGAGACAAATAGGTGCAGATCTCATCACTCTGTTCCTCGAGAGGAACCTTTTGTGGGCGAAGGGGCGACGCGGCGAGAGTTTGATCCAGCTTTCATTAAAAGCCTCTCGGAACTAAGATGGTGGGGGACGGGTCTCTGCTTTTGTGAAGGACAGGCAGCGAGTGCCTCGCTCTCCACACGATTCTCGTCACGTGTGGGGAGAGATTTAATTTGCCCCTTCGCCGCCAGTGAGACGGTTTCTCGTTGAGCTCGTACCTGAGGATTACAAGCTCCAAAAAGCACAATTTTCATCCCTAAAAAATAAGGTTTTTATTGCATTTATGTCACTGGGTGAAACGGAGATGCTTGCCTCTGACGTCGTGAGTGGTCAACATGTCCGCGGCTCGTCTGAACAATCAGGTTACTGAAGTTATCGATCGGTCGGAGGCAAATCTGCAGCCACCGCAATTACGCTTGTTTTGAAAGTGAGAGGCTGAATGAAACTTGCAATCTCCTTTCACTTTACACACACTCTGCGCTCCAAGCCTTGAAGGCTAGAAAAAGAACCCGGCGCCGGCCAGAGAGATTAAAGAGCAGTGATTGTTTATTGACAAGACCTACTCACTGTTTTCATTCAGAGACAAATCACTGATTAATTCATGACTCTCGATAACTCCATCAATGCAAGCAGCGGCGCCATTAGAGAACTGTCACTCCGCGTCACTTTAAAAAAAAAAAAAAACAGCCCCAGGCATCCGTGGTTAAATATATTTGTAATAAACACATCCATTGTCACATCAGCTTTAGTTTTTTTGCAGTAATGTACCAGTGAATTATTCAGGGAGAAACAGTCTGTGCTCTTTTTAGAAACCAGAAACTTGTTCAAAAGAGACAACTTTGATAATCACTGTGAGAAGTTTTTCATCATTAAATATCAATTTTTGCTCCAGAGTGAAAGTTAGAGAAACCAGTTTGTTGTTAATTTAATTTGTTAAATCCAATTTATTTTTGTTATATTTATTGCTTTTTAAGAAAATGACACTGTGATTGTCAGTCCTTTATTGATGGTTGTCTTCACATGCCTTCACATGGGCTGAAGATGCAGTTTCATTTGCAGGCCTTGGTCTGTGGAACAGACCTCCACTGGATCCCTCAAAACACATTTGGAAATTCAAGTCTGTCCTCTGGCCTTTGAATTTACTTTATTATTACAGTCACATTTTTGAAGTCCGTAATCACAGTTCAAAGTTAATTAACACAGATCCTCATTCTTTTCTTCTACATGGTTCTTCACATTTCAAAGTCCTTCTTCTTCTTTTTCGTATTCTTATAATTTCGGCAGTTCAAAGTTCCTCCAACACAGTTCAAAGTTCCTCCAACACAGTTCAATGTTCCTCTAACACAGTTCAAAGTTCCTCAATGCAGTTCAAATTTCCTCCAACAAAGTTCAGAGTTCCTCCAAAACAGTGCATAGTTCCTTCAGCACAGTTCAAAGTTCCTCCAATGCAGTTCAAAGTTCCTTCAGCACAGTTCAAAGTTCCTCCAATGCAGTTCAAAGTTCCTCCAGCACAGTTCAAAGTTCCTCCAACACAGTTCAAAGTTACTCAATGCAGTTCAAAGTTCCTCAATGTAGTTCAAAGTTCCTCCAACACAGTTCAGAGTTCCTCCAACACAGTTCAAAGTTCCTTCAGCACAGTTCAAAGTTCCTCCAATGCAGTTCAAAGTTCCTTCAGCCTAGTTCAAAGTTCCTCCAATGCAGTTCAAAGTTCCTCCAACACATTTCAAAGTTCCTTCAGCACAGTTCAAAGTTCCTCCAACACAGTTCAAAGTTCCGCCAGTGCAGTTCAAAGTTCCTCAATGCAGTTCAAAGTTCCTCCGACACAGTTCAAAGTTCCTCCGACACAGTTCAAAGTTCCTTCAGTACAGTTCAAAGTTCCTCCAACAAAGTTCAAAGTTCCTCCAGTGCAGTTCAAAGTTCCTCAATGCAGTTCAAAGTTCCTTCAGTACAGTTCAAAGTTCCTCCAACAAAGTTCAACGTTCCTCTAAGACAGTTCAAAGTTCCTTCAGTACAGTTCAAAGTTCCTCCAACACAGTTCCAAGTTCCTCCAGTGCAGTTCAAAGTTCCTCAATGCAGTTCAAAGTTCCTCCAACAAAGTTCAACGTTCCTCTAACACAGTTCAAAGTTCCTTCAGTACAGTTCAAAGTTCCTCCAACACAGTTCAAAGTTCCTCCAGTGCAGTTCAAAGTTCCTTTAGTACAGTTCAAAGTTCCTCCAACACAGTTCAAAGTTCCTCCAGTGCAGTTCAAAGTTCCTCAATGCAGTTCAAAGTTCCTTCAGTACAGTTCAAAGTTCCTCCAACAAAGTTCAACGTTCCTCTAAGACAGTTCAAAGTTCCTTCAGTACAGTTCAAAGTTCCTCCAACACAGTTCAAAGTTCCTCCAGTGCAGTTCAAAGTTCCTCAATGCAGTTCAAAGTTCCTCCAACAAAGTTCAACGTTCCTCTAACACAGTTCAAAGTTCCTTCAGTACAGTTCAAAGTTCCTCCAACACAGTTCAAAGTTCCTCCAGTGCAGTTCAAAGTTCCTTTAGTACAGTTCAAAGTTCCTCCAACACAGTTCAAAGTTCCTCCAGTGCAGTTCAAAGTTACTCAATGCAGTTCAAAGTTCCTCCAACACAGTTCAAAGTTCCTCCAACACAGTTCAATGTTCCTCTAACACAGTTCAAAGTTCCTCCAGTGCAGTTCAAAGTTCCTTTAGCACAGTTCAAAGTTCCTCTAACACAGTTCAAAGTTCCTCCAACACAGTTCAAAGTTCCTTCAGCACAGTTCAGAGTTCCTCTAACACAGTTCAAAGTTCCTCCAACACAGTTCAAAGTTCCTCTAACACAGTTCATAGTTCCTTTGTTGCTGTTTCCTGTACCTCTATGCATGCGTAGGTGTCTTGTAAACCATTTTGGTCGACCATTATGTTGTTGTTAAATGCAGCCATTTCCAAACCTAAAACTTCTTGCGACCGACTTTAATATTGAAATGGAAATAGATTTGACTTGACAAAAGACAGGACCCACTTAAGAAAACATCATGAAAAAAATATTTGTACCAATTTCAATGTCATATTTCTGTCCACCAGAAGAATGTCATTCCATTCTCCTTGTGGCTCAACTTTGGTCTCCACCACCTCCCGAGGGAAATTTCTGGCTCATTAGTTCCTAAATGGGGCAATGAGCGCAATGTGGGTCTTGATTATATTTAATCAAGAAAAGCATAGACCAAAATCACTTATAATAATGGCTGGACAACATAATTATATTAATCAAAACCACTCGTCTGATAATTTGTCTCCTTACAGCTCTTACGTTGATGATAGAGTGTTGTGTTGAGTATGGAGGGAGATGAAATAAACTAAAAGAATTGAGGTCAGTGTTGCACTTGTGAGTCATGACGCTGTCGACGGTAAACTGTGACCTTTAAGATCCGACAGGCCGTGTTAACCGCCTTGTATCTGTCAGGAAGCCTGACATCAGACTGATGGAGCTGCGTACACACCACAGTTGACTGAATGAAATCAATGTGTCTGATAACTTTTGTGAGCTGCGGTGAATATGAAATATTAAGGACCAACAGAGGCTCAAAATTAGGGAGCAGGAGTTGGTGTGATTTTCAGTCCCATAGTGATGGATCTGGATCTGATGTCAGAAAAAGAATCCAATTCGATCCATAAACCTGTAATATCACGTTAATGCCTCACAAAGGTATCTATCCATCCATCCATCCAGATGACAGATGAGTGTATTTTGTAAAAACACTGTTATGATCAGATCTACCATAGAGTCTGGCTTTTCCTTTGAGAAACGTGTCTAAATATAGCACCGATTATTAATTACACCAGAGTAAAGTGTCAGGTATTAGCAGATGAATTATTTGGCACAAACACACACCTTGAGATGTGCAAGAAAAGTAGAAAATACACTTCACAACAAGTGTCTACTCTTGCTTCATGCATTTGGCACATTTCTTTTTTGCTTTCACCTCAAGGGAAATTTAAGGAAAACTTTAAAAATAAAACCGCGCAGCAGAATGTTGACAGCCCGCTAAATGGAGCATTTAATAATTGAAAACCACGCTGTCAACGAGCTCATTACCAGAAATGAATGTGTCACCAGAATTTCTCACTGTGCCTCTGAAGTGTTTTAATGTTGCCTCGTGTGTGTGTGTGTGTGTGAACGTGGTCCTGCAGGGACGTGCTGGGCAACGTGGAGGTGATGCAGCTGGACTTCGAGATGGAGAACTTCACCAGCCTCTCGGTGACGAGGAGGATCAACTGGAACATCGACTACAAGGGCCAGAGCCCGACCCCCGACTCTGAGAAGGTGGTGACGGAGTTGACAGTCGTGCAGCGGGACATTCAGGCCATCATCCCTTTGGCCATGGTGAGTGGAGACATTATTGTTTTTTTTTATCCTCTGAACATATGTGACAGCTTTGTAGAATGCACTCAAACACCCAAAACATCGAAAAATAGCTTTAAAACAAGACGTTCTCTGTTAGTATCTTGTTTCCAAGGTCCTTTTTTTTTCTGCTTAACATTTTTCAGAATGTAAGGTAATCTGTCTCGCTGAGCTGTCAAAAAGAATAATGACATATTATACTGAAGAATCCAACGGTGTGTTTGATCTCATATGAGCATTCTTCACTGTGAAATATGACACTGTCCTTTGTCTGGCTAAGAAGTGGAAGTACCCACAGAAGAAAGTTACACCTGGTTTTTTTCCTTTAGGAACTTGAGACTCTCTCTCGACTGTGACAGTGAAAGCGGGAGAGCTGAGAAATGTCTGGCAGACAAGGTCAATGTGAGATTGTCTTTTATAGACGTAGTATTCGTTTATTTGTTTCCGTACGTACGCCATCTGTTAATGAGAGGATTATTGTACTGTAGGGTGAAACTCAGACGAGACAGGTTTGGGGCTGGTTTTAAAGCTGTCATTCTCAGAGCAAACAACAAATAAAAAGTGAATTCATCAAAGTGGATCGCCGTGCGAGTCACGTCCAGCCTGCCTCTCCCTCACGGCTGAGTCTCTCCGACTGCTGTGTTCTCACATGCAGTCGTTTGCCAGAGTCACGCGACCTTTGAAGCAGGCGTGGGCAACATATTTGTGGTGTTTTTAATGAATAGTTCCATATTAAACATGGAGCGTCAAGTGGTCTGGAGGAGAACTTGAACTGATCAGAGGGCATGCAAACTTAACTTAACTTAACTTAACTTATGTGTGATAGCAACTGCCTGCACTGCAAAGCTTCAAGTGTAAAGACAATAGATAGATAGATAGATAGATAGATAGATAGATAGATAGATATGGGATATAGATATGGGATAGATAGATAGATAGATAGATAGATAGATAGATAGATAGATAGATAGATAGATATGGGATATAGATATGGGATAGATAGATAGATAGATAGATATGGGATAGATAGATATGGGATATAGATATGGGATAGATAGATATGGGATAGATAGATAGATAGATAGATAGATAGATAGATAGATAGATAGATAGATATGGGATATAGATATGGGATAGATAGATAGATAGACAGATAGATAGATAGATAGATAGATAGATAGATAGATAGATAGATAGATAGATAGATAGATAGATATGGGATATAGATATGGGATAGATAGATAGATAGACAGATAGATAGATAGATAGATAGATAGATAGATAGATAGATAGATAGATAGATAGATAGATACGGGATATAGATATGGGATAGATAGATAGATAGATAGATAGATAGATAGATAGATAGACAGACAGACAGACAGACAGATAGATACAAGATAGATAGATATGGGATAGATAGATATGTGATATAGATATGGGATAGATAGATATGGGATAGATAGATAGATAGATAGATAGATACGGGATAGATAGATAGATAGACAGACAGACAGACAGATAGATAGATAGATACAAGATAGATAGATAGACAGATAGATAGATAGATAGATAGATAGATAGATAGATAGATAGATAGATAGATAGATAGATATGGGATATAGATATGGGATAGATAGATAGATAGATAGATAGATAGACAGACAGACAGACAGACAGATAGATACAAGATAGATAGATACAAGATAGATAGATATGGGATAGATAGATATGTGATATAGATATGGGATAGATAGATATGGGATAGATAGATAGATAGATAGATAGATAGATAGATAGATAGATAGATAGATAGATACGGGATAGATAGATAGATAGACAGACAGACAGACAGATAGATAGATAGATACAAGATAGATAGATAGACAGATAGATAGATAGATAGATAGATAGATAGATAGATAGACAGACAGACAGACAGACAGACATCTGTATCTACACTAAAACGGTAGCTTTAAATATCTGCAATAAAGAGGCAGGGAAGTAACACAGACAGATATATTGACTTCACAAATAAATTAAATCATCACTTCTGTCTCTCTCTCTCTATCGCTCGCTCTCTCTGTCTTTGCAGTGATTTGCTGATTATTAAGAAAGTCAACCAATCCCAGAACACTTAAGTGTCTATTACTCATTTAATCTGGGCTCCTCTCCTTGCCTCGTGAAAGGTGGCAATTAGTGAGGGTAGTAAACAGATTATGGGAACAAAGGGAAATGAATCAAGCAAAGAGGCGCAGAGTACCTTCCGGCTACACCTCGCCTTCTTACTCCGTCTCTTGTGGTCATGCTTTGCTCATTTGAAACCCAGAGATTTTTAAACCAGAAAGAAGAAGTCTATATATCTGTTCATTAAAATTTACCGTGCATGGTAAATCATGTAATAGGCTGGATGCAGGTGGCGTGTGGGAGTAGATGTTTGGCTGTTGCAGAATGAGAAAGGGCTTGACTGAGGCAGCGCTTTATCATAAAATACATACGTACATGCTAATAAAACCCAGACGAACCCACATATATCTCCAGGTAAGAGGGTCGCTGCTCTATCGGAATAAAAAGTCTTGGTTATCTGTTATATATTTGCATAATTACTACTGTTCTGCACCTGAAGCTCCATTAAATATACTGGAGCTGCAGTTATGACTCTGTGTACTGCACATCTGTTGTAGCATAAGGTTCATTTTATGTCTGGCTCTCCTTGACATTTGGGATCAGCGTGCATTTGTACCCAGATGTGTTCAGCTGCACTGCAAAATTAGATTCTTCTGCCCGTGTTAAATTTACATCCTGGAGCAAGTTGTAGCAGAAAAAAACAAACAAAAAAAACAACCTTTGTTGCTTTTTTTAGTTTTGTGGCCGCCTGCCACCTCTGCACCCACAGTTGCTGTGTGGGTTTTATTGCTTCTTTGGCTGCAGTGGCAAAGCAGAGGAGTTGTGGTAAAGCTGTTGTCAGCACATTTGTGGGGGGAAATAGTGGATTTTTTTTAAGTTTGTTAAAACACTAATGTTTGGGGATCACAGCTCTGTGTTCCGAGCCTGTTTCACCACGCACAGTCACCGTTTTATGACGATCCCAGACAATCCCTCAATCTCTGATGCCCATTTATCTTTAGTTAGCTTTTCAGCATAAGCTGTTTTTCCCGATGCGTGAATAGCAACATTTTTATGAAAGAAGAGCTTCCCAAAAACAAGTCTGAGGTCCAGGAAAATTAATTAAAACCCTTGTGGCTCACACTCAGATTTTAGCATCAAGTAGATGGTAAATACTTTGTCTCTGTTACCAGTAAATGATCAGAAATAATCAAAGTCTTAATTGTAATCAAAATCATTCCATACATCCACCCAGCATCAACCATTTTGGGTCGTGGGGGTTTCAGCCTCAGACTTCCCTGGCCACGTCGTCCAACTCTGACTGGTGGATCCCCAGGAGCTCGCAGGCCAGTCAGGAACACCTCCTGAGGGAGGTGCCACATTGGCAACCTCACCAGATGCCCAAACCACCTCAACTGGCTCCTTTCCATACAAAGTAGCAGCAGCTCTACTCCGAGTCCCTCTCCCGGATGACTGAGCTTACCTTATCTGTGAGCGAGACCCCATCCTTCTGCGAAAACCCAACCCAATGCAACAAAGTTGGACACATTTCATCAGACTTATTTAAATACTTGGTGGATGTTTCAAATTATTTGGCACGTTTAAAGATTTTGAAATGCATGCCTGAGGCCCACCATTGGGTTCACTAGGGGGGAGTGTTTCTGCGTCGAACGAACAGCCAATAGGACGCGCCCCCACCCCCTCTCTCCCTCTCTCTCTCTCTGCCCTGTGATTGCTCAATTTCTTCTGACATGAACCCAAATTTCTTCAAAGCCAGAAACAGAGTCGAGAGGCTTCTTTCTCTCACTTCACTTAAATGTGAATTATTCATAACACCAAAAATATCTCGGCGACCCCAGCTTTACTCCTACAAAGGAAACTGTACAAGAGGATTGGTCGTGTCTTTCGCAGACAGTGAATTATTTCAAGGACATCGGAAAAGGACTTGGCTATATTTGTTTGAGATTAAAGTAATTGTATTTGATCACAGCTTTTCAACATTTCAGAAAGTTTTTATCATCGTGGGAATCCTTGATATCAAGCATCACTTGTTAAATAGTCACAGTTCACCTCAAAAACCAAGTTTGAAAGTGTCTCGAGTCGTTTGTTTTCAATTGAAAACTCCAGGCTGGTGTTTTTAGTCTGGAAGTGAAAGTAATCGAACAACCAAAGGCAAGAAAAATCGGCTTCCTGTTTACAGGCACGTCCACGTGCACCTTAAGGGTATGGATGCAACTGAAAACTGAAAACCTCAGTGTGGATGAAGCCTTAATCGCTGTTGTTGTTTTTAGAAATTTAGTCAATATTTAAACTCTCTGAATGCCATTGGACTGCGGCAAGAATTAGGTATTGATTATGATTTATAACGGCAATAAATGGCGTGAAGGCTCTAAGTGTTTTGTTTTCGGTGTTGAAGCAGGTGATACTTCACTGCCTCCTGTCACACAAAGTGAACACAGCACTGAGGAATAAAAGGGATGTTTTCATACTCTGCAACAGAGCGATTTGTAGTTAAACACGACCGCAGTGTCTTCAGTGTGTCTCCAAGGCTGTTCACAAACAACGTCTGCAAAAAACAAGGAATATATCAGGTCAGTGGATGAAGTCCTTGAGGTGCGAAAGAAAAAGTAACACATCCTCCGACTTACTGTCATTTTTAGTGTCGTGGGAGATGTAACTGGACCAGCACTTTTCCGCTGGTGACATGAACTCACTGACAGCAGAAACTGCTCTTATGAACAGGAGTGAGGTGGTTGTGTCTCCATAATACAAACATGATGTCTTTAGTGTTAAAGCGCAACTGAAATGTCGGTGCAGAACTGCAGCGCTATAGTAAAGTTTGGACTGGTAAACATTGGAATAAGGAACGACAGCCCTACAGCGCCCCCTGTGTTGAGAAACCTGCTATCAGTGATGTCATGGCTGCCAGGAGTACGATCAAACAGATTTGAACCCTCTAGCAAAAACACTGACCTGTGTCTGTGATGCGTTCTGATCCGATCACTCTCTGCACCAAAGCCCATAGAGAAAATCAGCGATTCTACATCACAGCACACAGTAGTTGTTGATCCACTTCTGCCTCTATGACTAAGTTGAAATTAATTATTAAGGGATTTTAGTGTTTGAAATCCTTCATTTGGATTCACCTCCATGACACACACTTACCAAACGAGACAGCAGCAGACCAGCAGCTCCTGAGTTCCCGCAGGCTAAAAACGCTGATTTTCTCTATGGACTTTGGTGTGGGAGAGTAAGAGACACAAACCAAGTCAAGATAAAATGGCAAACATATTCTTAGTGTAGCATACACTTAAGCAGGGGTAGATTTTATTGAACGACACATTTTAACGGCCCTCGATAAAATTTCCATCAAGTTTGTGTTACTTTCAGTGTCGCTGAAATAAAGCAATTTATTCTAGTTTGAATACCCATTTGTTTTTTCTTTTTCTTTGTATTACCATCAAATTCTAGTAACGGTTCCGCTGCTTCAGTAATTAAACAGAAAGGATGGCCGTGCACAGTCATGACAGATTTTTGTGCCAGGCTGAATTCAGGTATAAGCATAATTAGTGCTCCCAGAGCAGTGCACATTTAATTGTGAAGTGTCTCTTGCAGTGTAATACTTACCAGATGCCAAAACAGCAAGGAGAGCTTTGGGATGATGACTTTCAATTAGGATTTCACCCCAGAGCCCAGTCAATTATCCACAGAGGTCTGCTGTGCTTTGCTTCCTGTAAATTGGCTTTGTTCTGTCAATTTAAAAAAAGAAAAAGAAAGCAAATAATATTACAAGTGAAACAAAAAAACAAAACAAAGCTGTTGTTCTTACCACCTGAGCGTCGAAGCATAGACTGAGATGAGAGAGAAGTGGCTAAACCGCTGCGTTGTATATTAAATACAGATTCAGTGTGGAAAATCAAACAAAAACATCTTGGTTATGCAATCGATTCTAATTCCGCTGGTTCACTAATGATTTATACCTGGTTTCACAGAAAGAAGGTTGCGAGGTTACTTAAATGTTGAATTTGTACTTTATTCACAGAGGAAGGGAAGGAGTTTGAATGTGACACTTTGCCAAATTTGGGCCATCTTTTTCTGTCCAAACCCCACCGAGTCCAAGAGAATATTGAAACACCTGGTTGTTAGCCTTTATTTATGGTTATTGTTTCATCCAGGAGGAAGTAACACACATATGAAATATCACAATAATATGAATAATACAATTTCAGACTCACTATTTACAACAATCAATTCTTCTAAATTAACTCTTGTTGCTGCTGAAACGTGTGGATAATTCAACCATTGTGGTTTATTTTGAGTTGTAGTGAAAGGAAAATGATTATTCACGTGTTATCCCTTGTTTTTAATCGCTATACGTCAAAGTATTAAAGGTTTACACTGTATTTGCAATAAAGCAATAAAAAAACATTATTTTAATTTACCCAATTTTACTAAAATGTTGCTAAAAGAACTTGAAATTAACGCCAGTTGATGTGACTGAATCCGACCAAAGCCCGACAATAGTTTTATGGATTTTTTGTCTGAATCTGGCTCCAACCCGACGTGCTCCAGTCTAGTATCCATGCTCTGATGTAAACAATCTGCACAAAGAACAAATAGGTCTCAAGTATTTGAGTCTCTAATGAGCGAGACGTCTGCCAAGCATTAGGTCGTCAGTGCCCGTGGCCATGTGTTTTTATAGGTTTTGACGCCTTGATGAGAACATGAGTCTCGTCTAATTTAAGCCTGCGACATGTAATGAGGAAAATCATCTTAACTACACTGGAAAAAGAAAACGGTTGGAATTGGTGACCTCAACAGGTGCTTCTTGTGTCTAATCTAAACCAAAACCGGGACATTTTTATTGCCACCTTTTTCCCACAAGTCCTTGAAATCCTTGAAAGTCGCCCTAAATGGGTCATTGAAAGTGCTTGAATTTTGTGAAGTTGATATCTAGGTCTCCCTTGTTTGTTATGACGGCATCGACTGTTTCTGATTCCATGCAGAACAATGAAAGTCCTTGAAATTGATGTCAACCGAGGTGTGGGAACCCCCTAGTGGATGAAAGTGGATGAAGTAGCCACCAGGGGGCTATTAACTAAGGACTTAATGGTGTCAATCACTAGTTTCAGCTCTTTTTCAATAGGCCATTAAGTCAATTTTGTAAATTATGTTCCCATTTAGAGGAGAATGTGAACACCGGTGTGATTGACGGCACGCGGCATCTGCGAACGCCAACGTGGCGACGGATAAAGTTGGGATTCTCCTTATATTACGGTTGTTAGTCGGTTGCCCCAAGAACCAAGAACGTCTCATGATGATCATGAAATTGGAACATAGAACGGTTTCAAAGAGCTTGTGCAAAAAGATCAATTTTAAATTTGCTATAGGTGCCGCTACGGAGGGGAGGGATTGCCAATTATGTTATTGATTATACAGCTGTGCGGCCTTATTGTATTGATCAGGCCAGAGCCTGAGCAGAGGTCGATGAACATAGGTATATCTGATAGTAGCAGTGGTTCACGATGCCTGATTTTAATCAAGTTGGTACTCAACGAGTGCGGGGGATTCAGACGCTGATAATGGACTTGTACGTGTTCCTACACGTGCTGCTTTAAGTCTTGTTTTTTTTTTTTTTGTCATCCTCTTTGCACAACTAAAACATAATTTATTGCAGGATACTTGGAGGTGAGGTTCAGTATCAGGCCTAAGGGCACTTCAGAAGCGGCTGCGTTTCTTTATTAACCTTCTGTCACACACACACACACACACACAGAAGATGCCTTGTGTAATATTGTTCATCCCTATAAATAAAGGATCATGCAGCTCAGTGGAAAATGAGAGAGTGGGAGGAAAGTCACTTTATGCTCAACGTGATTGTGGTGCCGAGATTTAAATATACCTGGGTTTTTTGATTTCAGGTAATTTGCATGGTTTAAGTGTCTCTCGTGCATCTCGTTCACCACAAATGAGGCAACTTGTTCCCCCCGCTGGAGCCGACGTGAGCTGCAAAAATAAAAGAACCACAGAAATTATTAATTTGCACTTCAGCTGGAGGCCTGGTGTGTGTTTTTAATTGGCTGTTTGCATTCCTGCGCTTTCGCTCTGTCGACCTCGTTTGTGCATCATGCATCAGAATTGTTTGAGGCCTAAAAGTTGTTGTTTTCATCACAGCTTGAAACCCTTTTGGTATTGACAATGTTTACTTCTATATTTCATATTAAGCACATTTGCTCTGTGAAATTGAATAATATTTCAGTTTTGCTACAGGTATCTCATGAATAAATCAACTATTAAACACAAAGATTTTCAGCAGTAATTAAGCAGCTTTTGACATATTTATAACGACAAATAGTTCTATGGACTTTGGTGTAGGAGAGTGTGCGGTTTACACAGCAGTTATTCTAACAATTGAACACAGTTAATTAAATTAAATGAAATTGGCAGGTGATAAAACACAGAGAAAGCAGCAATGTGGACATAAGGACCACATGATGCAAGGATGATCTATAACTGATTCTTGTGTTTCCTCTCTCTCTCTCTCTCTCTCTCTCCCCATAGGACACAGAGATTATCAACACGGCCATTCTGACCGGACGCACCGTGGCCATCCCTGTGAAAATGGTCTCCATAGAGATGAACGGCGCGGTCACTGACGTCTCCGCCTCTGTGCAGTGCAAGTCCTCAAATGAAGACATTGTGAAGGTACAATAAACCTGATTTCCTCAATCGTTTGAATCCGGGGGGGGGGAAAAGACATCAATTTTGGAGAAATGCACTTCTTTAAACTCCTCTGCTATTACTGCAGAGCAACATGGTGTGTGTGTGTGGGGGGGGGGGGGCCTAAAGACTTCATTTCTGAGCCGCACCATATGTACTCTTTGATTTAATCCCAGCCTGATGCCGGGGATCAAATCAATAAATGTTGATAAAACTCTGCACAGAAATCAGCGAGGTAGTAAAGGAGCAGTAAAAAGCCTCATGACATGCTTTTCTGAATCCACCGCATCGACCGATTTGCGAGCCGACACCTTGTCCACAGATTTCTGCCTCAGATGGTTTCGCCCGTGTAATGCGATTGGTGTTCGTTTAAGTGTGATGGCTGCGGGCGGATGTCACCGCGGCGGCCGCGTCCCGGTGCCCAGAACAATCACGGCTCAGACTCGCGGGGGGAATCCGAGCCGCGGCGCGTGCACGACAACAAGCCTCGTTTGTTGATTAAGCATATTAAAGTGGGATCACAACAACTTGCAGAGCACATTAGAGGCCGTGATTACTCCCTTATTATTTTCTCCAGTCAATTACAGTCATAATAGATTTCACCACAGGATGAGGGGGCGGGCACAGTGAAGCGGCGCTGTGCCGCGTCTGCGCCGGATTAAAACGATGGCGTGACCTTAAAAGATGTAAACAATTCATAAAGTATGTCATTACATTCAAATGCACAACGTCGGAGACAATGCAGACGGGCGTGACCGGCCTTTTACTGATCATTGTGCTCCACCGGGATGAAAGTAATTCATCACGCGGCGTAAAAGCACGTCGGAAAACAGCACAGACACACACGGTGACGCAGCTGGCAGGGAAGAAATGGTGTTCAGAATGCATCGGCGTGCCGCTTAGAGCTTTTAACT